>NC_134403.1:347343145-347664395 GCF_038048845.1 Mixophyes fleayi | reverse complement strand
ATTAAAAACTCACAAAGTTGTTTCCCCACCCCCCAAAAAATATGAATTTTAGATTCTTGCAGCTATTTCAGTTTCTGCTGCAACAGCAGAGAAATCTGTCACATTTACTTCCCAAATACACTGACAATAGAATCTGTAAACACAGCACAAAAAAAATTATATAAAATAAATCATTTAACATACAGACATTGCAATATGCTGCACACACGCAATAAAATATTTTGGCTTCTTTTCTAAACCCCAAAAATTTCAAATGCCTAGTAACGAGAGGACAAAAGAAGTAGCAATCTTCCCCTGGATAAATAAAAAAAAAGTGATATATACGCTTACCGAGGAGTCGCCTGTCTGTTCTGCAACACATTGAGGCCAGGCAGACAGATAGATAATTCTTTTAGAAACCATAAAGGTCCCTCTGTCATTTCACCAATGTAACAAACTGTCTTCTGCAACATCCTCAGAGAAATGTGAAAAGTTCGAAGGGAAAAAAAAATACACACATATACACATTCCTAATACTCAATTAGGGGCAGAGTTTGAATAATGTGGATATTATCTTTAAGAGGGGGGGGGGGGGGGTATAAAGTAAAGAGGGTGTGGTCAGATGCTAGGCTATCCCAGAGAGAAGGGGCCTTTGCTGCTCTAGCACCTAACTCCTAGCAGAGACATACTGGGAAGAGAGCCAATGAAATGACTTTGTTTGACCCCGCGCTGCCAATCTCTCCTGAAGCAGTGCGCCAGACTAAACACTGACACTATTTTAACTGAAATCAGGCTTCAGCAGCTGTTTAATCTCTGGCTTTAAGCTGCACACCAGAGTCCTGGTGACCCCGCACTGCACACATTCCTCATCCAGTGCTACAAGCACTGCAATGTTTTTAGCTTCAACCTTATCACTTTCAGATTGGTGCCTTTGGTGAGCAATAAAATAGCCAATATCCTGACAAAATCATAGTCACTGTAGTTAGAAATGTTTCTCTGGACTGCAAACTGCCAACATGCATGACGTTTTCATTACTAAAGTGTTGTCATATAAACAGTGGAAGCAGGCATATTGTGGGATAAAATAATAATCATGAGAATGCAGCCTCCTCTTAATATTATGGTAAGATGGGTGGCACGATGGTTAGCATTGCTGCCTCACAGCACTGGGGCCCTGGGTTCTATTCTGACCAGAGCGCTAACTGTATGTTCTTCCCATGTTTGTGTGGGTTTCTTTCAGATGTTCCAGTTTCCTCATGCAGTCTTAAAAACATACTAACGTTATTTGTCTTCTGACTTAATGTGACGCTGTGTTTGTATTTGTGCAGTGACAACTTAGGGGCCTATATGTCAAGGAAGATATATAGGCCTCTAAGTAGGGCAACACGGTGGCTCAGTGGTTAGCACTTTTGCCTCACAGCACTGGGATCATGAGTTCAATTCCCGACCATGGCCTTATCTGTGTGGAGTTTGTATGTTCTCCCCGTGTTTGCATGGGTTTCCTCCGGGTGCTCCGGTTTCCTCCCACACTCCACAAACATACTAGTAGTTTAATTGGCTGCTATCAAATTGACCCTAGTCTGTGTGTCTGTGTGTATGTTAGGGAATTTAGACTGTAAGCTCCAATGGGGCAGGGACTGATGTGAATGAGTTCTCTGTGCAGCGCTGCGGAATTAGTGGCGCTGTATAAATAGATGGTGATGATGATGATGATGATAAAGACCCGATTGTGGCAATAAAAAAATCACTTATTGAAGCAATTTATCAATAAAGTATTACCTTGGCAATCCTGGCCCGGTAATAGTCAACTTAGTGCTTCACCGGGCCGGTCTCAGGTAATATGGGCATGCGTGAGCTGGCCTAGATGTGTTCTTTCAGTTGCACTAAAACAAGAAATTAAAATTGAAAAGAATAAAATAAAATAAAATGAAGTACTTAGCATTTGAAAAAAATAAAAATGCTTTATGCCAATAATAAACCATTTGATCAATGATTTTCTTCCGTTATCACCATCCTGAGATGCTCACCACCATCCAAGATTTGCGTTATTACATGTACCTCTGCAATGCTTGGTAAATAGGCTTCCACATGCATGTGTAAGAAATCGCCTGGATGATTTATAGTGCGAAGCCCCATGTTGGCAGAAAACATCCCTTTTTCACTGACAATAGGACTTTTCTTCCTTTGATAAATATACATTTTCGACTTCGACGAGACAGGGGCCAAAAAGAAAGATTAAATATTTTCTGTAAATTGCTGAGTAATCAGGTGGCACAATACAAATAATGGATAATCACCATTTATATAGCGCCACTAATTCTGCAGCGCTGTACAAAGAATATTTGTCACTCACATCAGTCCCTGCCCCATTGGAGATTACAGTCTAAATTCCCTAACACACACACACACACACACACACACACACACACACACACACACACACACACACACACACACACACACACACACACACACAGTCTAGGGTCAATTTGATAGCAGCAAATTAAACGACTAGTATGTTTTTTTTTGGAGTGTGGGGGGAAACCGGAGCACCCGGAGGAAACCCACGCAAACACGGGGAGAACATACAAACTACACACAGATAAGGCCATGGTCGGGAATTGTACTCATAACCCCAGCGCTGTGAGGCAGAAGTGCTAACCACTGAGCCACCGTGCTAATGATTGCCAACCCTTATTTTAAATAGCAGCAACATATGTTCAGCGCAGTACAATCAGAGATTTTTATGCAAGCACATCGATACCAGCCACAGTGGAGATTACAGTCTGACTTCTTTACTATAAGTGTGAATGACACACAGTAGGGCCACTTTTCATGAGCAGCCAAATAACCTTACCAGGTCTTTGGACTGTGGGAGCACCTAGAATATGCAACCAACATCAATTTATTGTGAACTAGGGACATTACTAATGCATTAGGCATAAAAAACAAATAATTAACTACACTATAGCACTGTTTAGTGCAGTGATGTGGAAGAGGGTACTTACCCACAATTAAACTTGTGCAATAGTATAGACACAATGAATGGCTGTTTGTCCAATCATCTAGCATCTGGTAAACACAAAATGATCAGAATTTTTTTTCATATTGGACATAAGTCCCACTCTCCCTCTATCTTCCAAAAAGCCCCTATGTTGAGTCTGATATATACTTATGCAAAACCAACACCATTGACTCCATAAATGTCTTTCCCTCCAAAATATAAAAACAACATATAGCCTGTGTCCTATTACACGGTTTAGTGCCTTGTTATGTCTACAGCATAAAAAGTTGTGGTTAAAGGTAATTTGTCTGCAGAAGTGCGAGCGTGTATCCATAAAAATAAGATAAAGTGCGCGTTTCATAAGAAACCTTAACAATCCCGCGTTGGCCCTTTGCAATGATGCAAGGTATGCCTTTACTATAACACAAATGTAACTCGAGGCACTGATTCAGCAATTCTTTCCCTTCAGGAAACACTATCCACGGGCGGTCATTTATCTACAACTGTATATGCAACATGGAATTAAGAAAAAGTTACTGCATACAGAAATAAAAGGTTCCATCTGTATACGCTTTCATAGAAAGCCTCAGCCAAACATGGTCATTTTATTTCAGACCAGAGTTTCATTACAGCTCTGGAATCTAAGACGGAATTTAACCGTTGTGGGCTGGACAGAAGTAAATGAATATAGAAATGAGAGTAGATATTGCTACTCTAAACCTCTTGCCCCCTTTACGTGACTAATTTACGACTTTATTTTGGAGCTTTTGTCACCAGACATCATCTTACCTGCTGGAATCAATGGCTGACTGAATCCACCTGGTTGCAAACTTGGGAGAATCATGTATGTGTACAAGTGCTTCCTCGCTGTGAGGCCCCTTTGTGTATGATTGGCCATGGCTGACGGAAAGCTGTAACAATATCCAACCAAGCGTTTGCACACCGGGTACAGAGATCTCCTTTTCTCCAGCCCCAGACAGCTGCATATACAAGCTATGGCTTTGGAGAGGACCGGGTGCTATCATCCCCAATTCACTTAACCCTTCACTTGCTAGAAAAAGCCAGTTGGGCTTCGTTATGAGGCCTGACAGGAAATGTTGTTCAACACTGTTTAGTAAAAGCGTTTTCTATACACAGTGCCTCCCAGATCATGTCTAATTCTAAGTGAATTCTGTAATATGTGTGACGATCCTTTGTCAGATAACTGGGTGGAAATAGGATTTTCACACATGTACTCACATCTGGCATGGATTTCTATGCGTAATTCGTAGCATGTGGAAAAGTACAGTCTGTGCACTGATTTACATATGTTTGTCCTTGCTTCCATTCAGGGTGCTGAGGCTGCTTTATACTAATGTCTGAAAAATAACCAATAATTCAATAGTTTATAAAGGCTGTAATTTGGTATTTACAGTACATACATGGATTGATCTAACCTCCATACAAAATGACACTGCATCGCTTATTTTAACTATCAATATGGATTGCTCTTCTCTAGTTTCATTCGCACAGCACTTGCATTAGGTCAGTCTTGTACTGATAACGGGTAACTTGCACTGTGCACCTTCCAGTCTAATAATTCTTTGACAGGTACGTAGCTGATCCTGCCCCCTATGTAACGTGTCAATTATCTGTGACGCATCACATAGCGGGTGAATATAGACAACCACTCTGGCCTCTGTGAATAAGACAAGTGGTTGTCAAAGTATTATGTAGAGGGACCATTGGAGGTTGGGATCTGACATAAATGCGATATAAAAAGTAATTTGGAATAAATGCTTTAAAATATATTTGTTCCCCAAACGTTATATTTTGGAGAAACTCCTACACAGACTACTGTCAGACATTTTGAATTCCCCCCAGGACTGATATCTCTGGGTAAGGATGAACCGTGCTGACTCCTCTACTGCTGTGCTGTGATGACACACCTGCTGTAATATATCATCCCATCTAAAAGCATAAGTGATGCAAAAAATTAAAAATATTTCAAATCCTATTACTTGATAAACAAAATGCAATAAACAAAAATAAATGACTCATCTACCTAAAAGTTAAAAGTTAGCTGAAAAGTAAAACTAACTAAACAATGTCTATTAATCCATGTTTCCTGCTACACTCATGGAACAGCCCTATCTGTGATAAAATCGCATGTTTACACCAGAAATAGGGCTTCTCCCCAACTATCAAAGACTACTACCGTGATTTCACCAGTGGCAGCCCCCATATGCATATGGACTGTGGTAAGAAACAGGAGCACTCAAAGAAAGCCCCCACAAATAGCACCCCGGGGCGTTATATAACCCACGGCCCCAGCGTCAGGCAGCAGTGCTAACCTCTGTGCCAATGTTTCAGACTGTTTCAGAAAACGTGACCTGCATGAGCAGGCTTGGTCTAGCTATGTTGCTACGAAACATGTGGCTAAATGTAATTTCTCCTCTTGTTTCAGAATCCTATCCCAGATGTGTATATTACATACTGTATATATTATACTATATGCAATGTGAGCATACACTGTACTTGATCCCAGTGCTGGCTGGGGTGGGGTGAGAGAGGCATCTTCCCCCCGGGCGGGTCCCATAGTGGGCTACCTTGGCTTGGGACCTGTAGTCACTGGGCTACCTGAATTTATTTCCCTAATAGGCTGCTGAGTCGAGTCCCATCCCGTCCCCTGGGCTAATATTTGCCATCCAGCTCCCGCTTGTTACATATAATATGTTAATTCACTGTCAGTAGTGGGCCCCTATAGTACTTCTAGTGGGCCCTTCATAATATATTCTGAAAATGGATGTGGATAAGCCACTTATTTACCCAGCTTGTTGCAGGGAAAATGCAGCAAACTTGCAACAGTGTCATTTGGGTAACTGAACTCTAAATAGAACCCGCCACAGATGATGAAGAACAGCTATTCATGCTCTTATCTAAAAGCAAACACTGAAATCCCATACCACATGCAAATGTTTAACAATGGAACAATAAAGTAGATAAATGTCTTTGAAGACAATTTATGGAATGGCCCCAAAGTGAGACTGTCTCAGTTATGAAAGGTCAGTGCTTTAATATAAAATATCCCAGATCACATTGTTAGTGTAGAGCATTAGTACTATATAAATCATTTGTGATAGATGAAGAGTCTAGGACCATCCGTTGTACTGTTTATACCTCTCTGGCTGCAGCCCGGGAGGCGTTGGTGACAATTACCTTTTATCTGACTAGTGCAAGTTAGACAAGGCAACCAATGTCTGCTGGTTACTATGATTTCTGTATACATTTGCACCTCTTAGCAATGATAGTAATTAACATTAAATGAAAGTAAATATCTGATTGGCTGCTATCTTTTAATGCAGGGTTTCCCAAATCTAATCTTCAGGGACCCCTAACAGTGCAGGTTTTCCATATCTCCTTGTTGGAGCACAGGTGTAATCTTTACTGACTGACACATTGTAACAGATCCACAGGTGGTATAATTATATCCTGGACCTAGAAATCTGCACTGTAAGGGGTCCTGAGGACTGGGTTTGGGAAACCTCGGTTTACAGTAACTATGCATCTTTGAGCAAATATTTTGAGTAAATAACAAATATTTAGTAAATATTTTTCGTAAATAATCCTCTCTCTCCCTGAAGTATATTGAAACCCTCTGTACTCTAACTGCTTGTCAGTCCGTGCAGGTGAGGATGTCCATCATATCTCCCTAAATGCTTTATTACAAACACACACATTATACACTGCATCAAACCCACAATGTCCCTAAACGTTTTATGACAAAACACACACATTATACACTGCATCAAACCCACAATCTCCCTAAATGTTTTATTACAAAACACACACATTATACACTGCATCAAACCCACAATCTCCCTAAATGTTTTATTACAAAACACACACATTATACACTGCATCAAACCCACAATCTCCCTAAATGTTTTATTACAAAACACACACATTATACACTGCATCAAACCCACAATCTCCCTAAATGTTTTATTACAAAACACACACATTATATACTGCATCAAACCCACAATCTCCCTAAATGTTTTATTACAAAACACACACATTATACACTGCATCAAACCCACAATCTCCCTAAATGTTTTATTACAAAACACACACATTATATACTGCATCAAACCCACAATCTCCCTAAATTTTTTATTACAAAACACACACATTATACACTGCATCAAACCCACAATCTCCATAAACGTTTTATGACAAAACACACACATTATACACTGCATCAAACCCACAATCTCCCTAAAAGTTTTATTACAATACACACACATTATACACTGCATCAAAGCAACAATGTCCCTAAACGTTTTATGACAAAACACACACATTATACACTGCATCAAACCCACAATCTCCCTAAATGTTTTATTACAAAACACACACATTATACACTGCATCAAACCCACAATCTCCCTAAATGTTTTATTACAAAACACACACATTATACGCTGCATCAAACCCACAATGTCCCTAAACGTTTTATGACAAAACACACACATTATACACTGCATCAAACCCACAATCTCCCTAAATGTTTTATTACAAAACACACACATTATACACTGCATCAAACCCACAATCTCCCTAAATGTTTTATTACAAAACACACACATTATACACTGCATCAAACCCACAATCTCCCTAAATGTTTTATTACAAAACACACACATTATACGCTGCATCAAACCCACAATGTCCCTAAACGTTTTATGACAAAACACACAGATTATACACTGCATTAAAGCAACAATGTCCCCAAGTGCTTTATTACAATACACACACTGCAGTATACACAGCATTAAAAAAAACACAGCAATATCCCTGCATTATAAAACACTCCTGATTATAAAACACATACACACTACACTGCCAGCACACTATGCTAAAGCCACAAAAATGTTCCTACACACAGCACTAAATCAGGGAGCATCACATGACCTGTGTCCACTCCTGCCTGTACAGACCTGACAACAAAGCCCCACAACCATGAAAGTCTATGTGTTCCTCATTTACTAATAATAACGGGTGAAGCTTAATAACCCAACATAAAAAGAAAAGACTATATAAATAACTTCTGTGCCCTGTCTGCTGAGGAGACAGATTAAATGCACAGACTGAGGGATTTGTGCCACCCAGAGAAAAATATTTTTAGCCTAGATGGAATGCATATCAATGTGCTATTGGGTCATTTCAGGTTATGCTAGCTGTTTCTTCAGTCATTCCGTCTCCTGATATTTCACACATCCTCTACTGAGTATTGATGGCACTGCAGGGCAAGAGTAAATGATGTATTCATTCCCTCACGATCAACAAGTGTCTACAGAGACTTGGTTATCACAAGCGATGGTCACATATAGTGGCTTCTGTTTACTCTACACATATACAAAGAGGTCCAGACAAAAATATATCCCAGGATATGCAATAATATAGAAAACAAACACATGCTGGAATGCACAAATAATAACGTGATACATATAGTATATGAGAAATGTGATTTTGCTAAGCTGACAACATCTTGTTGCCTTATAGCCATTTTGTTCTTTTATAGCTTAAAGACAGATTAGATACAGCTAGTTTGTAGGAGTTATTCATTGTTTGCAGGAGACTGTGCTCATGGAGTTGAATATGGCAGCACAGGAGATAATCCAACTCTCCCCTGGGGAGTATTCTTGTGTGAAAATGAGAAAATATAGCAACATCTGTGTAAAAGGAACACGAGTGGTTAAAACTTTTTGGGGCGTTGTTTTCTGTAATACGTGATTTTTGCTATATAGATATGGACTTGTAACTAATAAAGCATAGTTTATTGTACACGCAAACCATGCAGTGTATTTAATTCTCTCCAGCTGATGAGCTCATAACTGATAAACTGACACTTACAGGTGAACAATCTGATTTATATTCGACATATAACTATGCTCAAATGAGCAGAACATGCACTAGACCAGTGAGGTGCAACATGATCTAGCTGAAGGGGCCATGTGTGCCGCCCTCCAACCTTCAAAGGGGCAGCTCGGGGCAGGTATAAGGCGTGACCTCCCTGCACCATGCGGCATGTGAAGTCGGTTGCCCCTGTTCTGGTAAGAATAGGAGCAACCAGTCTACCGCTGCACTATCCTGAATAAAGATAATAACAGAATGGTTGCTATGGGTTACAACACATGTCGGTGCTTTCCGCTCTGATTGTAATCTGGTGTCTTCGGACACCACGCTGACTGGCTGAAGTGAACCAGGGGAAGCCATGATCAGCCAGGACAGAAGATTAGACGTAACTGTTACATTGAGTCCAATAGTGGTTTCATTGTCTAATCTGAACTAAACAAGTCAGGAAATGGTTACGGCTAGATGCAATGACCCCTGAGCTCTGAGTCACATATTGTTGGAACACTTTGCAGTGACCCACAAACCACTAGAAAGTAGCTGTTAGATCACAGCTAGTAAATCTACTATATACAGCGATTATAGGTAAAAATAGGAGGTATGGCTGAATATGCCATAAATTGTAATAAGTGAATGAGTAACCCAAATATCACAAATGGATTTCAATACAGACAATTCAAGATCCGCTCATTTAAAGCATCTCTCCTGCTCTCTTTTATAAGGATAATGCCACAAGGTCCTGCAATATGACCATGGGATTACATCATTTTGGAACAGCCATTTTCACCATTCAAGCATCTCAATTCATCATTGTGCTCTGCTGGCTCAGAGTCACCGAGTTCTCTCGGTTTTAAAAAGCTGAATTTTCCATTCTTCAGGTTCTCATGCTCGTATTCCAAAAACTGGTTTTCGACAAAAAGTATGTTCTGTTTGTGCACTTCATTCCCATCTCTGAACAAATGTCCTTCTCCTTACAGCTATCTGGGCTGGTGCCTGCTGGGCGGACGCAGTGATATGGGGCTGGTTTCTATTCAGCTGCTTAAACAATTTCATAGATAAATGTTCATTATTTCTAAGCGCATTCAGTTTTCCTCATTCTTTTTCTATTTCCTCATTATGATACTTTAGACTGTAGTAGGTTTATAAATATATGTAGCACAAGTTCCTACGGACTAGAGAGCAGCATTGTTTTCAAAACTGTCCTGGAAAACATTTGTGTTATCCCTATGGCTGCAAAATTTTGTACAATCACCAGAGGAGTTTGGCCTAAATGGTTTCCAGTCTGCTCCAGACACACAGCAGAATTAATTAATTCCATACAAGCCAACTCTCCCGGAATGCCTGGAAGACTCCTGAATTTCAGGAGGTCTCCCGGAATCCCGGGAGAGCTGGTGAGTCTCCCGCATCTGCCCATTTCACTAAATTAGAGCCGGCATGTACGGCCAGAGGGGGCGGAGCTTCGTGATGTAATGCTTGTTTAGGGTCTTTTTACAACTGTAAAAAGACCCAAAACAGGCATTACGTCACCGTAGGCGGGGCCAAAATGATGCAATTCGCAAAGCCCTGCCCCCTCTACCCATACACCCCTTGTGTATTCCAGGATCTCCTGGACCCGGCCAACATAAGGTTGGCAAGTATGATTAATCCTCGTGGGACAGCTCTGTTTATTCCGCAAAAAGCAAATGTTACCAACACATTCCACGTAATGGCAAACCTAAAACATAACTGGAAGACTGTATCGCTGGACTTTCACACCTCTGGAAAATCACCTGTTCCACTATGAAACTCCACTGCAATTATAACATTCTTACCCAGGAATCTTGTGAGTATTCCTTACTCTCAGTATACTGTTGTCTTCGATAGGCTATCGCAATGATAATTATATTATAAATATTCATTTAGTCGTTCTGGAGCCAATAATAGTATTTGCTACTGGGTGTACTACTATTGTATGTATGTTATTCAGTTGTTCTCTGCCTTAATGTTTTGTCTTTCACTGACCACTCTTATATTTTTAATATACACTTAATTAGAGTATGGCCACCTACTTGTACTCAGTTATTGCCCCCTGCTTTTTCAGGGGTACTCAGATTTGAAGTAGGAGGGATTGTAACTAGATCAAAGAATGTTCATAGCAACACACATTTATTTCAGCAGATAAGTGACAGGCAGTGACCTGTCTGTTCATGTGATTGTGTTAGTGAGGACAGAGCTGTATGATGTCATGTGAGGTAGGCAATGAAGACAAGCAAGAAGTTACAGACTGAGAATTAGATACTGGAATGAGCAGGGTCCCCTGCACCACAACATAGTGTAATCTCTGGATGCAGGAAGATTACGATATCAGACAAACTTCTATACTCCATCTGTACCAGTTAATTTGGTACTTTGCTGTAGTACTGGTTTTGACCTGGACTACCTGACCATCCCAACATCAATATCTCGCAATGTACTCTGTGTTCCCACAGGGATAGCGGCTAAGACCTGGTGGTACAGTAGAACTTATTTAAGGGTCTAAAGGGGCTGTTGACAATGATATCAAATTGTACAACTACCATATTAAAAAGACACATTTCAATATTTTGTAGAAGTTATATTTAAACATATGGGTAAAAAAGGCATAATATTTTAACACAGATGGAAGTATCCCTTAATCCTCTTTACATAAGAAAATGTCTCCCTTGCACTAGTCACTCAATAAAGCTTTCCACATCCTGATCCTGAGTCTCGGTTGCCACTCAATTTGGCCACTCACATTGGTACTTGGGCTCTGTGGCTGAATCACTTACAACTTCACTGGGACCTATTAATACAGCACTAGTGGGATAATAAAGCTAGCTATAGGTTTATATATAAGTAATTGAAAATGGGGTGGGGAGAAGCAACAGCAACAAAGTTGTACCTCCAGCAGTAAAACAGATACGGAATAGATAACAATCGAGCTATATTACATTCATACTAGATATAAATTATATGCAATGTTGGTGTTTTCCTTAAAATGAAATAAATGTTCCTAAATACTTTATCTGCAAACTGTCATTTCTGTGTTTTTTCTGTCAGCCTCAGTGGCTTCTCACATTGTCACTAATTCGCTGACAGTGTGGTCTATAACTCAGGGTGTCTGTCGCAAACTTTCAGTGATCGGATCAAGGTGACCAGGTGAGACCACACTGATGTGCAGGTAGTAGACACACAATGGACCCGTCCACATAGCAATTACAAACCAGTACAGCGGATATAATCTGACTTATGTAACAGTGGTTTGTGGGCACTACCCCTATATTTTAAAATATAGCTCTCAAAAGAAACACATAAAAACATGAAATTGTCCAACTGAAATAATAAAAGTGAGCTGTTTGTATCAAGTTTTCCACAATGCTGCGGAAACCAACCTGTTGTCCATTGAGTGCATAATAAATGGGACAAAATTATTATAATACAGGCTGCAAATTAATCAGAAATGGCATTAGGGCATATATGTGAAATAATAATAGAAAATATAAATAATGAGATAATATTACTGTACATGCCCATCAGTATGTGCCGTTAGAAGATAATCACCAGTCGCTCGGCCAACACTGGATTGCTGGATATGTAAAAGTAGAATATTGTTTTATGGCTGTAAAATATCAGAGAGATCACTTCCCCCATGTCTTTCTCATATCACACATGCTGTTGTGGCCATTATAGACTTGAGACCCACAAATGGATACAAGTCTGGGTATAAGAAGATGAGATTGGGGGCTGCATCTAACCCCGTTCTGTTGTATGGGTAACATAAGGAGAAAATGTTGCTCAAAAAGGAGCTAAATGCTTATTTATACCAGTATATGTTTTCTGTGATTCGTAGGCGATTTATGTACCCATGCATTAAAATGTGCTTAAATACTTTTCACATGTGTCCTGGTTTTATATATATTTGCCTTCTATTGAGTTAACAAGGGTGATAGAAAAAGGATGGTTGTTGCTTTTTTAATATTGAAAAAATGTATATAACATTACAAAGTTAAAATCAAACAAAATCGGTGCATTTCTCCCCTCAATTGTCAACAGAGGTCTCTCTTAGAAATGTCTAATATTAGAAATGTCTGTATAACATTATACAAACAGAAAAGCACATTATATATGCAGAAGTTTGACAAACGCTGGCTACAAAACATAGACCAACTGCAAGTACGTTCAGCAAGTGATTTTAACATTGGAACATATACGAAAGCAAAGTTACAAAGAACACTCATGTAAACAAGTCCTTACTTTGGGGAAAATGTTCTGCAGACTCAGAGAAATGTAGAGTATTAAAAATAAGGGAGTGATTATATAGTGACAGAGAGGAGCCGATCAGTTTTCCATAGAAGATATAAGAGCTGTTCATCTACTAAGGGTTAGGCTGGGTACTCACTGCAGGGTTTTCAGTCGATTAACGGGCCAATCACCCGATAAACATCTGTTTGGCCTGATATGGCATTAGTGTGCACCCTGCAACAATGAGCGATTATCATTCCAAAGCACATCGTATCCTTTCAATGGATTTTTACACCGGACTAAAAATCTTGTTTAACGATGTAACGTTGTCGCTCCAATTCTGCAGTGTGTATGTACTCACGGTCACGATCTCCATAGAGTTTACAGAGTCAGTATAAATGGATCTCTCTGTCGTAAAGTATTAAATGTTCTTTTGATGCTGTAGATGGAGGGAGGGTGACGGCCAAAGCTGTAGTCCTACAAACTTTCAGTAACTTATATATTTGATTTAACAATCTGCTATATGTATTCCTTCAGGAAATTAGTACATACTCAAGTTAAAAGCTAAAGTAAGCATTTTTTTTGTGAATATTAGTCAGTTGTTTATTGACTTTATAAGAGATGTTGACTCAGTTTTTATCCAAATTATTAACCTCGTAATAATAAGATGATTTGCAAATAGTTTCTAGAATTCTTAATCTAGGTACACACTACAGGTTTTTCACAAGTATCGTGCCAATCACACGATAAACGACTGTTAGGTCTGACATTGCATTAGTGTGTACGCTCCCACGATCATGTTATATCGTTCCAAAGCACATTGTCTTGTTTAATTTGATCTTATAAACTGACAAAGTCACGATCAACAATGGAACGAAGTATGCACTCATGACCAGCAGTGCAGGCAGATCTCTATGGGGTTTACAGAGTCACAATCTTTTCAGCCGATGGTTATGACAGATGAAGAGCACAGATCTGAAGGTAAATCGTGTATAGTGTGTACAGATAAATTGGCATGCTGATCAGGATTTTGTTTTTATCAGTTGCTGGTAAAATCGTTATAGATAACACATCAGGAGAAAATTTCTGTAGTGTGTACCCAGTCTTAAGCTGGGTACACACTACTACGCGGTTTTCGTCCAATAATCGGCTAAATCAGCCGACATACGACCGCTTGTTCAAAAGTCGGGTCAGTGTGTGCAGTGACACAATGGTCGAAAGTCTGGCCAAATGGACAATTGTCGCCTAATTTGGTTGGTCATATCATTTAATATTCTCGTTCCAATCTCGTTTCCATTGTGTAGTGTGTATAAACTTCCGACCGATCCACAACAGTGAGTACGAAATTACAGTCATTGCTCTCGACAACAAGGCTGTAAAAAGTCCCTAGAGGGACGTCCGCTCTTCCCTTTATCGTCCTAAATAAGGCTAGTGTGTATGCAGTCCATGGACCGAGCGATCGGACCATCGATGGCATGTAAAATCGCTTGGCATAAAAAGTTGGTTGAAATTTCTGTAGTGTGTACCCAGCTTTAGGCTAGAAACTCAACCAAGAGACAAAGAAAAGACAATATGCTGATTTTCCGAATCTAGGTATAGCCATGACTCCTAGCATACTAATCTATATATCTAAATCACCAGAAACACTTCATTTTCTAATCATCTTCTTAAAAGTGCTAGATGTACTTGTACGCTGACAGAAAACAGTTAATGAAGTACATTTGTGATGTGGAATACCTGATTGCCGTGTGTGAGCTCCAGCCGGAACGTACACAACTTCACTCGATGTCAGATTTAATAAGCAGCAGATTAAGTGAAGTAGTGAATTTCAGAAAGTAATTTATATCACTGCTTATAGCAAAATGAGGTCATGGATCATTTTGTAATAAAAGTGTAGCGGGTTCACATTGTCAGTGTTATTAGTTACTGGTCCTGGATCTTTACGCTCTAATCATACTAAATGCTGGGAACACAATGCCACAGAAGTAGCAGAAATGGTGATTACGGAATCTGCTGGGGGAGAGGAAATGAGAGACGTGTAATTAGTTGACTGTCAGTTTAGAAATGAAACAATTGTAAAAATTACATATATTTATTTATATTTGGCACATTTATTCCCTCCAGTGTTATAAAAGTAAATGAGTGGTAGTAATTGCTAGTAAAAGTAATAGCAGAGGTCATCCTCTCATGAGAGCATTGGACAATGCTGTTAATGACCGATTAACAAGAATCATTTTTATCTGCTCAAAAGCCGGATATATAATATAAATACAGTTGGAGTACAGTTTATTGCATTCAAAATGGCATCATGACACATGATGATAATTTTTCCACAAAATCCTGATATATTAACCATAGGCAAACTGAGGGGGGTTTCCTGGTGCATGGAAACCCCCCTCCAAGCCTGGGGCACTGTATAATTGAGGTGGCTGGACCCTGCTCCCACTTCACATGGCTCTGATTGAAAAGAGGGAGCTGTGTGCACCTAACAGTAGTGCACGCAGCATTGCCCATGTATATTATGGGGATAGGAAGAATTGGGGAGCAGCCAAGCACTGTCTAAAATTATAGCCACACCCCCATGCATGCTGGTCACGCCCACTGGTGGTGTGGTGTGGAAACCCCCCTCTAAAAATCCTGCGTTTGCTCCTGTTAACAATTAAACTAATCATATTTGTCGCTAGAAAGCACAAATTCTCTGGTTGGTCCTTAGCTGTTCAGTGCTATAAACTCCACTCTACCTGTATTTTGAGATGAAATGCATGCTGGGTAAACGCAACGTATGAATACAAAGTCTCCCTATAGACATATGCATTGTATAAATAAATATATTTTTCATTAATTTATACAGAGCCACCTACTACTATGGACAACTATTATGAAGTACAGACAATAATATTAGATACTGCTACACTGGCTGGGAGACACACTTCACAACAGTGAGAGAAGCCAACTGAAAATTAACTGGATAGTTTCCTGTTAGCAAGATCCTGCTTTAGGTAAGAATATGTATTATTAAGTACTGTATTTTATCCATAAGGCAAGACAAATATGAATAGTAATTTTTTGCAGTACAGGGATATGAAGCAGTAAAATAGTTGTACTTTATAGATAAATATACATATTTTATATCTTTAAAATTGCCTGTCAGGATGATATTACTTTCAGCCTCTTTCTTATTTGTCTTTCCCATTCAGGACTGTCAAGGCAAGTTAATATCATAAAAGGAGATCAACAAGGATTAATTTACACAAGAAAAAAAATATCATTATTGTATGTAACTATACATACAATAGCTGTAGCTATTCCTGGATATTTTTTGTTTCTTTTCATGTTCATTTAAAAGGGGGAAAAAATTCAGCAAACCAAGGAGAAAGAGGTCTTTACAATTAGCAATCATCTGAGAGTTCATAAAGCAGTTTTCATATATGGCTCTGACTAATTACACCAAGGTACTGTTTATATTACACAGTGTACAGGGTCAAGTGGTCTTGGTTTAATTGAAATTTCTGTAACTAAGCCTTCTGTAAGAGGCACTTGTAGAGCCTCACTGCTTCTTTTTATTTGCATTAACATACAAAGAATCAATGCATGCTCATTTTTTTTTTTATATATCAGACAATACTTGAAACTATATATACGCCTCCCTTTCACAATATATCCACTCTATTCACAACCTTAACTTCACAGAAAGGGAAGCTAAAGTGGCACTTTATGATAAAATATGAGAGGAGAGAGGCCAAATGCTTCTTATCCAGATATACAAAGCAAGGAAAAACATGTTGAGTGGTAATCTCAATATTTAAACTCACTAAACACATCGAGTGTCATTTAGGAACCGCACAAAATCGCAGACCCCACTGTTTTTTTTACTCTGCGTCTATTTGTCCACCAAACACATTTAAAGTCGGACTCTCTTTGTAGATCCATTTGAAAATGCTCATGGTGGAAACCAACTACCACTTAATGACCACCTTCTTCTTTAATCATTTTACATTTTCGCATGTGGGTGCATAAGTAGGTGCGTTTAGCAAGGAAAACCCGCGGTTTAACAAGCTCCTCCCACTAGAAGGTGCAAAATCCCCCCCCCCCAGTAGATGCCGCCATCCAAATCCATAAACTTCAGTGTCGAAACGAATATATTGGCACAAAAGATGACTGTGATATCACAAAAGTGCGTCTGTACTGCACTATTTTACATGACCCTTAGTAACCTGTAATCAGACAATAAAACTTTCCTTACAAACAGGGGTTCACTTAAATTTCAACAAATGTCCACTAAACCATATGGTGAATGTTCCATGATTCTCTAATCTTTATTATCTAGTTTGCTTTTATTATATACTCTTTATTGCATTATATATTTTGTACTATGTATCCTTACCATTTGTTGAAAATAAAAGAAATTTGTGCAAGAAAATCAGATGGTAATATGTATATTTGTGCTTGTTAATAGGATACAGTACACAGTATTTCATATGGTTCTGTCTGCTATTGTGAAATGGTGCGCCATAAATAGTAATGGAACAATGCCAAATGTTAGCTACCCTATCATGAAATCATATGGGAGAATGCTTGTCTGGTTTCAAACTCTAAATCAGATGTCAGCATCCAGCCATGGAACGACAAATCTCAGCATGAACTAGTGACTTGCAGTTCAACAACTGGGCCACAGGTTCCCGAAATCTGCACTGACAGCAGAAGAGCCACAACTGGAAGACCATAGTATGCTCAGCACTGTACAAATGACATAAGATCCGTAACAACTGGAAGAATACAGGTTCCTCAGCACTGTAGAAACAACAGGAAATCCAAAACAAATGGAATACCATGGGTTTCTCAACACTGTACAATCGTCAGCAGAGCCACATAAATTGGAGGAACACAAGTTTTACAGCACTGTACAAACAGCAGAAGAGCTACAACAACTGGAAGACCCTGGGTTCCAAGGCACTGTACAAACAGCAAAGGAGCCACAACAACTGGAAGACCCTGGATTCCAAGGCACTGTACAAACAGCAGAGGAGACACAACAACTGGAAGACCCTGGATTCCAAGGCACTGTACAAACAGCAGGAGATCCACAACAACTGGAAGACCCTGGATTCCAAGGCACTGTACAAGCAGCAGAGGAGCCACAACAACTGGAAGACCATGGATTCCAAGGCACTGTACAAACAGCAGGAGATCCACAACAACTGGAAGACCCTGGGTTCCAAGGCACTGTACAAACAGCAGAGGAGCCACAACAACTGGAAGACCATGGATTCCAAGGCACTGTACAAACAGCAGGAGATCCACAACAACTGGAAGACCCTGGGTTCCAAGGCACTGTACAAACAGCAGAGGAGCCACAACAACTGGAAGACCATGGATTCCAAGGCACTGTACAAACAGCAGGAGATCCACAACAACTGGAAGACCCTGGGTTCCAAGGCACTGTACAAACAGCAGAGGAGCCACAACAACTCGAAGGCCATGGGTTCCAAGGCACTGTACAAACAGCAGGAGATCCACAACAACTGGAAGACCCTGGATTCCAAGGCACTGTACAAACAGCAGGAGATCCACAACAACTGGAAGACCCTGGATTCCAAGGCACTGTACAAGCAGCAGAGGAGCCACAACAACTGGAAGACCATGGATTCCAAGGCACTGTACAAACAGCAGGAGATCCACAACAACTGGAAGACCCTGGGTTCCAAGGCACTGTACAAACAGCAGAGGAGCCACAACAACTCGAAGGCCATGGGTTCCAAGGCACTGTACAAACAGCAGGAGATCCACAACAACTGGAAGACCCTGGATTCCAAGGCACTGTACAAACAGCAGAGGAGACACAACACTGGAAGACCCTGGATTCCAAGGCACTGTACAAACAGCAGGAGATCCACAACAACTGGAAGACCCTGGATTCCAAGGCACTGTACAAGCAGCAGAGGAGCCACAACAACTGGAAGACCATGGATTCCAAGGCACTGTACAAACAGCAGGGGATCCACAACAACTGGAAGACCCTGGGTTCCAAGGCACTGTACAAACAGCAGAGGAGCCACAACAACTCGAAGGCCATGGGTTCCAAGGCACTGTACAAACAGCAGGAGATCCACAACAACTGGAAGACCATTGTTTACTGTACAGGTTATAAAATGCCACATACAATTTTAGGAGCCAAAGTGTCTCCTGTTCTTTAGCACTGTACAAACACCAGGAGAGCCACAACCAGCTGCTACCTTGGGTCATCATAACCTTTCTAATAAAAAGTTGTACATTTCAATGTCCTATTATTATCACAAACCAGGAAAAGAATAAATAATGCTTAAACGCTTCATTATGTAGCTAAAGACAATAAATTAGCTGAAAGTACAATAAACAATGTGCCGCTCAGTAGAGGTACAGCTGCTGCATATTAGTTTACCTCTGGACTTTCCATTTTACTTCATATTTTCTTGATGGTTTTCACTGCACACTGCAGTAAAATAGAAACAATAAGGGTCCGATCCAGAAATGGAGTGCGTAAGTTGTGGCCAAAAAATTGGCACTCTTGCACTTTTTTTTTCAAATAATTCACAATTTCCTCTAAATATAAGTTATTAATGGTATATGGTCTCCACAATTCTTTATCTGTTAATATACAGAGTCATTGTTATTTTATTCTGAATGTAACAGTGTATATACTTTTAAAACAGAAAATGAAAAGAAATGGCATTGACAAAATTATTGACTTATAGGCTTAATATTTGGTAGCACAGTCTTCGGTCAAAATAACGGCAATCAGCAGCTTCCTAATAGCCATGGATGGGCTTCCGTTCTACTGGAAACTTGGTCTTCTTCTGACAACTGCTGGTTTCAGGTCAATCCACAGGTGATCTATTGAGTTTAGATCTGGAATCTTTGCTGGCCACTTCAGAATAGTCCAGCATCTTTCTTGTAATGAAGCTTTCTTGGGTGCTTTTTGAAGTGTGTTTGGGGTCATTGTAATTTGAGGGAGACCCAGCTTTCTGACAGTGTTCAACATTGCGCTCCAAAGTGGCCTGGTAATCTCCAAATTTCAGGATGCCAAGCACAAGTTCAAGTCATCTAGTGCCAGATGCAGCTGACCCAACCCCAAAACATCACCGAACCTCTTCTATGTGTGACTTTAGGGAAGGTCTTCTTTTCTTTGAAAGCTTCATTTTGTTTTCTGTAAACAGAGAGATGATGTGCTTTACCAAAAAGTTCTAATTTGGTCTAATCTGTTCACAGGACATTCTCCCAGAAGGATATGGCGTTTGCTGGGGCATTTTCTTATATCTCTACCTCAGTGTGGGCCTCCGTTCATTGGGTCGGTGATGGATAGGGTGAGATGAAACTGTCATACTTAGTTGATTGAGGTTCTTCCTCCTCCATTCAAACAATCCTGATCCGCAATCTTCATGCAGCCATATCTAGGGCGGTTGACTACATTTTCTGATAACCTTACATAGGGTAGAAGCAGGTACATCGAGGTCTCTGGATTTGTAGCCTTGAGATTGTCTATTTTTGACTACAATCTTCTGTCTAATTATTTCTAACTACTGCAAAAAAAAAAAGTGCCAATAAATATTGTCCAGGCCCTTTTAAGGATTTCTGTGTAGAATTATTTTTACTTTTCGGAAAGTAATGATGCATAATTAGAAAAAAACAATATTTCTGGCCTCTACTGTATACGCTCAGGGCTGGCAAAAGTTGGGCTCTGCTGCCTGATTAAATTAATTTCTGTACAGTGCTTTCCTATATATTTCAATGACCATTGACCATTAAGCCCCGTCCGGCACTTGTCATCTGACCTCGCATCCAAGTAGCAAAGTATGGCGGAAGTTCTCTATTGCACTTTTTTAACAAAGCGGCATTGGAAATTCAGAATACAGAACAACGCAGTTCACCTACACGGATCACATATTAACCATTTTGGGATTAGTTGTGTAACAAGGAACATTTGAAAACTGAAAATAAGAAAACGTTCAAAATGTACCTGTCACCTACATATGTGCACACATTAAACAAACACATAGTTAAACGTGTTACATTGACTGTGTGCTAGAGCTGTACAGCTTCTATATTCACATTTTTACATATCTGTATGAAGTTATCCTTCTTCTGGGCAGCTATGAACATCTATGAGTATTAATGAGAGTAAGAACATCCCATGTACTGGCAGGAGCATGCTCACTGCGCTCCTGAGCCACTTTCTGTGACATCATGAAACTGGAGGAAGTGTGACAGCTGTCACCACATTGGTTCCGAGTGATCATATGGGATTAGTGTTAAAAGAACTTCAGCCTCACATGACAGCCTATACTATTGTTATTATTATTATTATTATTAATAATAATAATAATAATAATAATAGTGATAATAATAATAGTGAAACATTGCAATTAGGCTTTTACTTTGTACTACTAATTGTACATTTTCAAACCAAAAAAAGTACACTTTAAGAATTAAGAGTTCATTACATTTGAAAGGCCTACTTAATGAAATCTAACAAAACGTTTTAGAGAACAGAGAGCTGTAGGAGCTGTTTTGTTAAATGCAAGATGGAGAATATACCATACAATAGACATTTATTCTTTTAAAACTCAGATATTGCAATGTATAGAGGCACACAGAACAAATACAATGTTATTACAAACCATGCAGAAAGCATGCCTTTATTTCTGCTACCTGTCTTGGGCACTGAAACAAAATGCATAGATTAAAAATGACTGCGGATTTTGCAGACTTTTGTGTCTTTAGAACCACATGCAGCTGTCATCGTTTTCAATACTGCCATCTTGTGTCTTTTGTTCATGCTGCATATATGCACATGTTGTACAACATTTCTTGGTAGATATTACCTAGTTCAGGAGGTATGGGTTTGATCATGTGAAGCTTCATTGTGTTATGTTGTGACAGCTACTGCAATTAAACGAATCACATATATATACAAAAAATGCTGAAATGTGTTTTGCAGGGTGGCTCTTGCAAAACGCACTGGAAATAGTTGGCTAATTTAGGATAATACGTAATTTTCATAAGCAAGAAGGATCTTATTAATTTGGAATAAACAAGACCAGATCAATAAGGAAAAATAAAGTACGGTCACTTACGTTTGCTGCAGCAGTGTGCTTTTTATACCCCCAACTAGTTATGAAAGCACGATAGTGAATACATGAATTATTAGCAGAGGGGCTTACAGAAATATTTCTTTCTCAGCACATTCCTTTTGCAAAGATCACTTACTAATTCCCCCACCAGATGGCAGTAACACCTACAGGTTCAGGAACTACAGAGAACAATGGAGGCCTTTATTCTGGGAAGTTAAGAAAATGGCCGATTCTGACAGTAGAACAGATGTACAGGCCAGCGATTTAACTCTTTGAAGGCTCAGAAATGCCTGCAGCACAATGACAATGACTAGTCGTACCTGCGTAGTTATTTATAACCAGCAATTAGTAGCAGTGCTTTGATAGAAAGCTGAAATTGTGTATTTTGACAAGTGAACATTAGTCATTTTTTACCCCAGAGTACATTTCCCTAGAGAGATATATAATGAGACATGAGCCCTTTGCATTCCAATCACTTCGCAGACACCCAGATGTTGTTCTTCACCCTAATAATCACCACAGTTAGAAGAAAAGCTGGGACTGCTGAACGTGAACAAGACTGTTTATTTTTAGTTTATTTTACACATTTTAAAGTAGAACAAATCCTGGGGAAAAGGAGGGAGCACTGTATTCTTCCATTAGTTGCTCAATGAACGCAGCCATCTTTTTGAGAAAGTCTATCCCACAACCCAGGTCAATAAGTGTCATTTGCAAATCTGCAAAAATACAGACGTGCAATGTATTTTCACGCATGATTGTGCCTATTTGATCAAATAGTGTAGACATGCCCACATGAATAGATGACTCATCTGTAATGTTTTTTTTATATTTGTAGAGGGACTTTGTTTAAACTGCATTTGTTATTGTACATTGGGTTTATAGATAGAGAGAAACAGTTTGCTGAGCCTTCGGGGCTCCTGACCTGGGCTGCAAGGGTCCATAAACATGTAACACTCAGAAAAACATAGGGGCAGTCTAGCAACTCCTCCCACATATATAGGACAGTGTCCTGATGGGATCTGCTCAAAAACCTGATAGTAAGTTGCTGTGATGTCTTTGGCCCAGCCCCTGTGTGCGAATCGACCAATCCACACAAGGCATTTCTACAAGGCAAGTCTGCCTAGCAGTCAGTCACTGTCTGCCAGTTTAGTTAGAGAAGCTCCTCCCTCCTAACATGGCAGCCTCCGGCAAAGGAGTGAGAGAGAGCAAGGTGGGCAAATTTAGTTACGTATAAAAACGAGTTTTTTTTAACATCTTTAACCCCTTCAGTGCTAAAGACAAGTAGGACAAGTCCTTAACACTTAGGGGGTCCTAAGACGTTACAATTATACTTACATGTCCGCCACAGCTATTTCCTGCCACTGGTGGAGGGTGAAGGAGGTGGGGATTAGTGACATCATCACAATGTCATGTGACTACTATGATTCAGACCTGTCTCCTCACTCACTGCCTACAGAGTCCCCACTTTCAAATGACATGCAACATACTACATACACTAGTGCTTGTTCTGAATCTCCTGGATAAACAGGCACCCTCTCGGATCCTGGTGTGGAATAATGATGCAATTCACATCAACAGGACCCACTCTCCACTGTACGGCATTACATAGCAGGGGGAGGGGCCGCTGTGACGCGACTCCATCGCCTTTCCCCTTCCCGCTCTTACCACATGACCTCTCTTCCGGTAATTAAAGTTGGCAAGTATGTCTAAGCAAGGTTTATAATGCTTAAATAATGCCTACAATATGGCTTCAATAAACTCAGTGGTACCAGACGCAGTAGGTTGTCTAGTTGTCAAAATGGTATGCCTTGTTGGGCGACCTATGTAGATCCTATATATTTTAGGCATTTCATTCAAACCGTGCAAAATTGCAAAAAAAGATAAAAAGAAAGCACTGGTCATTTTCAAGTGCAGATTTTATTATGAAAACTATGTGTAGAATCCGTTATTTTGCCGATTTGTAAAGATGGACTGATGCCAGAGCAAGAACCACAAAGTATTTCTTGGTAGCGTTTATAAAGAAAAAAATACACATTTGCTTTATTTCACTTGTAATATCAATAAAAAAACA
Source organism: Mixophyes fleayi (assembly GCF_038048845.1). Taxonomy (NCBI): domain Eukaryota; kingdom Metazoa; phylum Chordata; class Amphibia; order Anura; family Limnodynastidae; genus Mixophyes; species Mixophyes fleayi. The sequence continues at coordinate 347,640,094 of NC_134403.1, read as the reverse complement.
CTTTGTTGCCCACTCTGGGTAGATTTCTTGGGTAAGAGGTATTAAGCAAACTAATGGTATCTTCTGAAAATACAAAAAATGTTTGGGTACTGCCTAAACAAATTACTGATAATGATATTGACATGTGACCAACCCAAAAAAATACCAAAATAGGCTCATCGGGCAAAAGACAGAAAGTTTGGTGTGCATAGGAATAAAATTTCCCTCATGATCCTAGCCTTCCTTCAGACATCTACAATCCTGACATTTATACATGTTGTATAAATGAGGCTGTTTTATGTAAGGCAACTTATAATTTAAGTGTAGCAGTCCTTTGGACTATTAACACAAGTGGCTCACAATCACTTGGACTCTCAGGGAATCGGAGGTATGGAGAAGTTATTGAGCACAAAGAGATATTGAAATTATTTTGTTTAGTGAACCTTTAAATAAGTCTTCATGTAGATTTTCTACCACGACTGTAGTTCTCCCCAAAAAGGTTTGGACACCAAACTCTAACACCGAATCCACCGCAAATGGGTGGTACGTGTTGAAGGAGGCAACCGATTGGATGGCCGCTGCTCCTGTACAAATATGTGTCGCCTTTACTTCCCACTGTTCTAAAGCCCTGGCCTGGAAGCTATATAAACCTAAGCCTTTGCCTAACTGATATATTTAATGTAGCTGTATTACAATTACCTTTGTGCTATATAAAAATGAACAGTGGGATTTGTATCAAAGCCGCTAGAAAAATATTTTATTTTAACCTCTGTTACAGCACATTGATTGCTCTTTACTGGAGAAACAAATTATTTTAAATTGGAGAATAAAATGGCATGCGTGTTTTAATTGTATAATTAGTAGGCATAAGTCAAGTGCTTTATTTTCAAAAAAAGCAGAATTTATTTACAAATCATTCTATACTCGTGGACCTTACAGAACTGAGCAGACGTGTCAGCATATCTTCATTTAAAGCGTGTCTGTTGCCATTTTGTTGGCTGAAACTAGATTATTATTGTTATTATTATTAACATGTATTTCTATAGCAACAGCTATTATATAGAGCTTTACAATTGGGGACAAACATAGTAATAAATTGAGAGGTAAGAGGGCCCTGCATGCAAGCTTACAATCTAAAGGGACAAGAGTTTGATACATGAGGGTAAGTGCTACATATTGCATATTGGTCCAGCCAGGCTGCAAGGTAAAGGTGCTTAGTGGACTGTATGATCCAGCCACACAGCAATGCTGGTCTGGGTGTCAGAGGGTTGAGTGTAGAACACATGTACGGTTTGTGTGAAGCTGTGTAGAGGTAGGGTAATAGGATAGAGTGACCTAGGAATATTAGTAGGGTAGTTTGGGAACCTGATAAGTTTGCCTCAAGAGGTTGGAGGCTAGTAAAGTCTTGTTGTGTGAGGGAGGGCATTCCACAGGGTGGGTGCAGCTGGACAAAGGTCCTGTTACTGGTATTGGGAGCAGATAATGAGTGTGGAGGCGAGACACAAATCTTGTGCTGAGCGGAGAGGTCGATTTTGGAGATGTTTTGTAACAAATGAAGAGATGTTTGTTGGTGCAGTGCTGTTTATGGCCTGGTAAGTTAGTACATACTTGCCTACTGTCCCGGGAATGTCTAGGATATTCCCGAATTCTGGGTATGACTCCCGGGAGAGCAAGCAAGTATCCCGCATCCTGTCCCTGACAGGCCACAATGACGCCATTCATGTTGAATTGGGTAATTTTGGCTCTGCTTCCCCTGACAAAATGCCAAATTCACCATGCCCCGTCCTCTTCCGCTCTCCCACCACATTCCTCATCAGGGATCTCCCAGAGGGAAATCCCTCAAAGTAGGTAAGTATGAGTTAGTAGAAGTAGTTTGTATTAAATTCGATAAAATACAGGCAACCAATTTAGGGACTGATAGAGCGGAGCAGCAGAAGAACAATGTTTTATCAGTAAAACTATTGACAAGTCATACATCATTCATTAGGACCACTCAATGTTTTAATGTGAATATAATCATATCTATCACAAAAAATAACCAAAGTTTGACTCCTTAAAAGGGTACTATGATCAAAATATGATTTTTAAATAATATATTTAACATTAATACCATTAAATATAATATTAAATATAATCATTTGTCACATTTATTTTATTGCGGTATATTTATTTGGCTCCTCTTTAGTGTTACTGCATATTAAAACATAATGCAGCACCTTGTTTTAAACTCTAGATGTCACTGTTGCAACTGCTGGCAATAGAAAGCATTTTGCCAATGACTGCATAGAGTAGTACAAGCAGTAAGACTCATTTACAAACCAAAAAATGTGAAAAACTGCAAGACAAAAGTTTTTCGTTTATTTTTAACAATGACATTTCATTTTATAGGAAAGAGCCCGAATTTGCAGGACAAAGTGGCCTGCAGGGGTGCAAGAGTTAGCAACTGCTGGTGCGACACTTCTCACCATCCTGTTGCACTTCTCCAGGAAGTCACAATTCAAAGCACGCTACACACCAGGTTTTAAGGATAACCGTGTTTGAGTACAGGTGACTTAATTAGTGCCTCAGTCATTTTGATTCAACTGCCTGTGCTCAAGCATGGATATCCCTAAATCCTGAACTACTAGGGGAGCATTGAGGACTGGAGTTGGGAACTGCTGGGATAAAGAACAAAGAGTGCACTTGAGCACGTTATAAAGTAATAAAGTTTTGTATGACATAGATCTTGCCCATGAAATTGGGCAAACACAATTGATGATAAATGTAAAATACATTTATTCATATTTATGTATGAACTCAACTAATGGTTTCTCCCACAGCAATAGTAGGACCAAGGGGGATTATTATTATTATTATTATCATTTATTTGTTAGGCGCCACAAGGTTTCCGCAGCGCCGCACATAGTACAAACAGTAGACTATACAGGGTATAACAGTACAGAACAATAAAAAAAAGTACCAATACTTCAGAAACTCCAGGCAGGCAGATGCAATAGACACGGAGCAGAAGAACAGGTATGGAGACAGGAGGGAAGAGGGCCCTGCTCATGCGAGCTTACATCCTAAGGGAGGGTTAAACAGACCAGGCACAAGAGGAGCCAGTTGAGGGAATGGGAGACAGGGGAGAATGAGTGGAGGAGATGGGGGTTAAGTAGATGGGTGGTAGGCTTTGAGAAAGAGGTGAGTTTTGAGTGCACGTTTGAAGGAGCACAGAGTAGGAGAGAGGCGGATGGAGCGAGGGAGGTCATTCCAGTGAAGGGGGGCTGCACGGGAAAAGTCCTGGATTCTGGAATGGGAAGAGGTGATCAGAGTGGAGGAGAGGTGGCGGTCATTGGCCGAGCGCAGGGAGCGGGCGGGAGTGTGAATTCAATGACTGTACAACTAATTACAAATACTGTTCTACATTTCCAGGCTCCCGTGATTTAGATTTTAGCTATTTTATTTTCATTCCCTGTCATGTAGATGATATCTTAATAGTAAAATCATCTGTCGCTAATGACTCAATTGATAAAATGCGGTTACAGTACCGGCTGTGGGTACTGTGGTGCGGATACAACCAGAGCAATCTCCAGTTCTGTGTCTGAGCCCGAACAGCTGCAGAATGTATCACCCACAGTAAGCTACATCAGAAGCTGCTTTTCTATCAGTGGTGCCAAGTTTTGCCACAGGAATGTACCAACATTATTATACTAACAAACCAAAATGTCCACATCATGGAATTTTATCTGAACTTCTGTCAAGTAAATCCCAGCATGGAAAACAATAAAGGTGACTGGATACAAACTTGGTTAAATGATATATTAAACACAACAGGCTACTAAGAATCAGATTTATGTTGCTATCACTGATATGATACACACATAAGACTTATACTGACGACTGGACATTCGCTTAACCACATATCGATCTACAATTAAAGCTGCTGCGAAGTTTATCTTCTACTAATTTGAGTTTAATAAGGAAATGATGGCGTCCCTATATCCTACTCTGTGGAAGATTCAGGGAAGCTACATTGGCTAGTAGATAGGGTGATGCTTAATGGGGTTGCACAAGTTAGTGTAATGGGGGGAGCAGGCTGTGAGCTGTCTCAATTGCATTCATTATCTATAAATGTATTGCGTCACAGAATCCGAAACGCTGCACAATTAACAAAAAATAAACTGAAAAAAAAATACAGATAAGTAAGGGTCAAGACAAACAACAGAATCAGCAAAAACCAATACAAGGGACTATAGAGAAAGCAGCATAATAAGAAGACACAACTAGAACAAAGGAAACATTACAAAGAGGATGAGGAGATCGGAGGTAGAGATGGACAAACTTCTGAGAGTTACAAGAATATTAGAATAGAAAATAGAGACGATAGAGGTGGTGTGAAATTGGAAGGAGATTCAAGAAGAGGGAATTGTCTTAGGATGGGGCCAGGTAGGCAAGTGTGGTAGGCTATAAGAAGAATCCTGGTAATTACCATTTTCCTTGACTTATTTCTTCAGTCTGCTATTAATGATTTAACATTCTGAACATGCACTACCTTGGTAACTACAGTCACATGGCACATGACTTAGTGAGCAGAGAGGCTTTGGAATGCCCCTCTGAGCTCTGAGTGTGTGTGGTCTGACTGGCAGACATACTTTGCGCCCTACAGAGAGATTTTGAAAAGGAGATAATGATGTAAGGAGGTCAGCTAAGTAAAAGCTGTATGCTTAAAGGTTAGTTAACTGGCAATACTATCAAGGCAGTTACATGGTTTGGAAAATAATGTGGATAAACTGGTTGTGTGTGTATATATATATATAATTCAGACTAAAGTACCAGACTGCTACTTATGCAATCAGTACTCTGTTCTATAGTGATGGGTATGACCTTATGAAGGTGCATAGGTAGCCCCATCACAATTTTTAGTTATGCCCCTGAGAAGATGTCATAGCACTTGGGTCCATTAACATTCCAGTTTTGCATGGTGTGCCAATGATTACTTAGAAGTCTTTAGTCAGCAAAATATTTCATAAGGACTCAAGTATCTTGTATCTAAAATTATTGGTCGGGCTAAATAGACTGAGCTCGCGTTGGGTATTGTTATAACGTATTCTGCACCAGGATGCGGATAACAGAATCGACAGACAGCTCACTTCCGTAATACCCCATGAAAACGCACTGGTGTATGCCAAGGTCGAATAATTCAAAAACATGCCTAAATAACCGAGGGAAGATTTGATGACGTCACCACCAGCTCTACTGAAGCACAACCACCCTGTGTTAGACTTGCCAGAGGTACAATATCACAAATGTTCATCATTATTTGAAACACCCCCAGAAGATGGTGCCTATGTCCGATACTTCATGTACAATGTACAAAAAGGCCTTGACAGGTAGATAGGTGTACAATGTATGTAACACGCTGTAAGAGTAAAGAATGTTCATTTATATGCTGTCTGAGAAACAACGACACTGCCCCATACTCCGAGATCTCTAAAAGTGCCAGAAAAATTGAATTTATACAGATGCAGCAAACATTAAATTGACATTTAATGCATCAGATTATGTACACACATATACACACACACACAGAGATGCCAGAAACTGCTTTTAGGGTGCTCTGTGAATTCCTCACAATAGAAGACAAAGAACAGCACTCTCCATTTAAAGCTTGAGAATATAGTCGATTTATTCCAACATTTTGGTCTGTATAATGACTTGTTATTGGCAATGCTTAGGACATATGCATGCAAAATGTGCTGTTCATCAATTTTTTTTAAAATATCTATATCTATCTATCTAGCCATCATTAAACATCTATTATTGCCTTATAAATTCTCTTAGTCTCACTGGCTGGAATGTTGTTATTTATATTTGAGGTAATATTAGGCAATGTTTCTTCTGGCACCAGTTTGGGGAAAAGATAGAGGCCTTGAGTTCATAGTAAGAAAACAGACAGATGTGAGAGAGGAGTGGAGAACCCTGAGAAAATGACTGTGAGATTCACCCCTGGTAAGATAATAAGAGATACTGTATATGACGATTGAATCATTAAAGAGGACATGTCGCCTGCAAACAGCGGAAGCAGCCATATTGTGGGTAGTACCAATATTCATGAGAATGAATCATTTAGGATGCATGCAAAAAAAATAGTGTATCCTTCACCCAAAGTCTGTCCTGTGCTGGGTGTGAGCTCCTAGGTGCACTGCATGGAAGTTGGTCATAGGGATCAATGATCTCTTAAAACAAATATATCCAAGCTGTATTGGTATGCACCGTAATGATCCACAGGGGTAAACAAAGCACAGGGACAGTCTTAACGAGTAACAAATCATTCTACAAAGTGTGGCACATGGCTTCCTCTGATTTAATTGGGATAAATAAGAATTCCTTCATAATATCCCATTATGGGAATGTAAAATTCAGTGCTATAAATGTAATAACACATATATTTGCCCCATACCTCTAGCAGTTCTGACATGGATGATTTTGGTGAATAGGACATGCTGCCTCTGCAGGATGCTATACCACAACTGGTAGTGAAGCCTCTTATGTCATAGAGATTAATAAAATGTGTTATGGTATCAGCACATTTAACACTGTCAAATCTAAGCCTAAACTGAAGGACACCTTGACAATGTAAATGTAACTGTGATGATACTGGTAAGCTTAGCCAGAGATCATTATAGAGTCGTAGCACTTAATGAAAAACAGGAACCCACTGCTAATGAGATCATCTAAAGTGCACCTGAAAAAAAAAAAATCAGACAAATATTACTTAATAGGCAAATCTAAATTAGAAGCAGTAGCTGTTTGGTTAACCTTCAGAGACAGCTTCATGTAACCTTGGTACGTCATTCAATCTCCCTGTATGTCAGCTTGTCCAATATGAAACTGTAAACTCTACAGATCACGGACTGTTCCTGTGCTTCTATAAAGAAGAAAACCCCAGACAATGCTGTTTGGCCTAAATATCATTCACACCGCACTGCAAAAGAATGTAGTATCCCTTTTACCGCCATTCAAACGTAAACGGGGGAAATCATAGTGGAATTGTTACGTGAATATTCCAGCACTGAGATCAAGATAATTATGCATTGTCTTCAGGAATATCGCTTGATGTAATTTCCTTATAATGAGATAAAATGAATGATTTTGTGTTTTATGTTGTTCTTATTATTTTTTTTAAAGGCATCTTAGCAAAATCTGAACCTACCATACATTTTAATACAAAAAAACAGTATTTAAAAGCTATACATTTATTATCGCTTAATTTCACTAGAAACGTGCACACTCTATCTATCTATCTTGAAATATTCCAAACCCAGGCAGAACTAAAACTCTTGGAAAATAAAATCCCCATATGTTCTTTATGTATCCTTTCCTCGTATTGTTACATGAAAAAAATTAGACATATTCTTAATTGAAAATTGGACATATCTCTATGTATATATAAGTTTTTACATGTATAACATCTTCATGTTTAATAAGAATCACTCTCTATCTGCTATTTCAGAACACAGGGAAAAAGTTACCATTTTAAAGCTACTTAAACTTACAATGCTTTCGCCCATTGATACGATAGGTATAATCATTATAGGTATCATTATAATCATTATTGATACTACAGGTATATATCATTGTGCCTACAAACTCTCTCGCCATGCAGACTCTTACTATCATCTACTAATACAGTCCTCTTTCTGTCTTCTACTACATTCCTATAGGGAACCAAGTGCTCAAATATCATAACACCTAACCTCTGTTGCAGGAGATCGGATACATATTTAACAACTAACAAAATTTCGGTATATACGCCGAAGAGACACACACAAAAAAAAGAAAGTCTGTTTCTTGAAAATCTACCCCGCTGTTTTCTGCCAGCATCATCCGCAGAGAATAAATCCAACGTGAGCTTCTTGCAAAAGAAATGCACAGTCAGGGAATAAATGAGAATGGGGGTAAGGTCAGCAAGATAGAAATTCATTAGTTTTCATGCTTTGTCAAACCTATGAGAACGGCTTGGTTTTAAAGAGATGCAAAATCTTACTCCAAATGCTATTCACTCCGTAGCAATAGCAACAAAGGGGGGTTTGTGGCCTGGCCACAGAAACCGTGACCCCTAACCTTCTTCTTTTTTTTTTTGCAAGCAGAAAAAAATTGTGAAGGGCAAATCTTGCCGATCGTAAGAACGCTGGTTACAAACAAACATTTGTCTTGATCTGCCCTAGAAAAAGGTTGATTTTTTTTTTTTTTTTTTTTTATGAAACAGCAGAAGTCTGATCTGTCATGTGACTTTTTTTTCCTCCCTGATATGAGCCATGTGCCGGCGTATCATTTTGCTGTGAAATAACTATGCGGATTTCAGATCAACCTGCCTCTGCTTATAATGCATGACATAGTTTGTGCGGGAGCATGAGAACGGGCTCGCTTGAAAGGCAAGGTTCTCATAGTTGGCCTGTAACCATGGAAGCAGATGCCTTTTCGCTTACCCCTGCTTACCTCTTTGCAGCCACGAGCTGCTCCCTTTTGTTATAAGGGGTACGCCTTGATTTTTCTTTATCGTGAACGAACTTGCATCTTCTTCAAAGGACATGATGCTGCAGGTCATTGGTCTAGACTGTTTGAACGGTCCAGGGAACAGCCTTGATGTAACCCTTGCTCCTTCAATGCCACACCACCAGCAGTTCGACTGCAGACTGTAGGGGGACATTTGAGATCTGTATTTGAAAATGAGTCCGTCCGATTTTGCCATTGTGCCTTTTCACTCATCGATCGAGTGAATATCGAACCTTCTGTCGTTGCATGTGTGAAATAGATAGCTTAGCAAGCACTTTTCCAATCAAACCTGAGCGGTGGGCCAAACAATTTTTTTTTTTTGGTGTGTGTGCTTCCTCCCAATTTTCAATTCTCTCTTCTTTTTTTTTTTAATGCATTCATTGCATATGTCCTCTCATTGGCTTCCATTAGTTTTCTACATTTAGCATTATTAAACTAAAGTTCTGTGTCTTTTTTTTTTGCTTTGCTTTTTTTTTATGGGAGTAGGCTAAAAAAGTTGTTATATTTTTTACACTGTTTATACTTCTGATTCCGGAAATGTCACTTAACGAAATAGTGAGATAAAGACTAAAAGTGAGTGGGGGAAGCTATATATTTTTTTCAGAAAAACACTAAATTTTAAATTGATTTTATATAAAATTTTAGGGAAAACAGAAGAGAGAAGGAAAAGCAATGATATTCATTTCTTTACGATTATATATTCAAGATAGACAATATTGTAAAAAATGGATTTAATAATAAAAATCGATCATAATACAAAATCTAAAAGGTGAGTTTTCTTGCTAAAGCTCATTTGTATATATAGTATAAAGTATATATGTATTCTTTGCTTGTACTTTAATGTTTTTCCTTTAGGAACGGAAGAAATATTGTGTCCGTATGTATGTAATTTCTGTGATGAATTAAAACCAAATTGTACCAAGGCACAACATAAAAGCTATTTCAACATGACAGCCGGTAGCACCTGCTCTGTCTGGTAAACGATAGCGAGCTTTCAAAAAAAATAAAAAAAATACCGATATCAAAATACCAAGAGAGCTTAACTAATCCTCATAGCATTGCTTTCAATATAAGACATCATTACGAATTTCTTGAGACAGCATTATCTCATACGAGACGGCGTACCTTTTTTCTCTCTTAATTGCTACAGGCAAAGGGGAGGTCCGCTGCGGGAAAAAAGCTTATTGTGACAGATGAAACATAATTCACAATCAGGGATGTTTTCATCCAAGCTTTAAGTAGAGTGCGGTGACTTCTTGCTGAGTTTGAGGGCAACATGAGTACCACAGTATTTTAATAATAAGAGCGTGGATCGAGGCCCCCCCCCCAAAAAAAAACAACCTGTATTTTAATGGAGGAGATGTAATGTGATGTTGGAAGAACTGGACAGAAAGAGGAAAGATCGCTGTAGAAATGTGATGGAGATATCTGCACTGGTTGGAGGAGATTTCCTTATTTTTATACTAAACAAAAAAAATAATGTGTAACTGTTCTCGTGTAAATATGCATTTCGAGAAGAGGTAATTTTAAATGCACGTTTATGTGGGTATATAATCTAATTTTCTCAATACACGGCGGAGTAATGTTGTATGTTATAAATTTACTTTATTCTAAAATAGCAATACAATGACACCTATAATATAGTATTGATAAGCTAGTTATTTGTAGTAGCTGATGATCACAATGCATTTGTTTTTAACACAAAAAAATATTTTTGTTTCTAACACAAAAACAGATGTGGCTGTATTATATAAAGACATCTTATCCTGCCATGTTCACCAATAAAGAACAAATAAATAAAAGAGTCAGGAAAATGCTGTGGAGATATTAACCAGACAATGATTTAACCTTATTATGTGTATATATATATATATATATATATATATATATATATATATATATATATATATATATAATGACAATAGAGACAAGTATAATCTTCACAAAACATAAAACATCATGATGAAGTAGAATGACATAATTCAGTGTATGTGTTACAGAAAGAGAGATGCATACATTTTTAAAAAGCTAACTTGATTTTACAGGGGACAAAATAAATCTCTTATGTGCAGTAAACAAGTAAGCTACTATTTGTTTATTTAAAACGTTTTATTTAAAAAAATAAAATAAAGGAGTACAGTGCAGTTATTGCTTTGCTTTACTTATCAGATTTCATTATTGTTTGAGAACGTTTAGATTAATTCTACTGATGAAATGTTTGTGCTTATTTACTATAATAGTAATACATTTTTGTTAGTTTATTTTCCCCCTGTATGGTATACATATCCTACAGACATGAAAATAGACACAGGACCTGGGAGCTAATGTGGTAAGTGTGCACTTAAGAGGACTAATAGATTAAAATACAAATTTCTAAGCCTTGTATGTTATCTTCTCAGGTTTTCTGATAGCCACTCTTTATATGATAAATGTTCTTGTTTGGCATATGTGAATTATAAAAAGGTTTTTGTATTTATACACTAATAAAACTATTCCCCCCTCCCCCACCCCAGATGATGATAATACAATTAATAGTAGCAAACCCATAAGATGTAAATGCACACTTTCATCCAAAGTCTTTCTGCTGCTGCAGTAACTGCCTTATCTTCATTTTTTCTTGCCTATCTATTGTTGCTGGTCCATATTTAGATCTGAACATTACTAAGCGGGGCAAGGTGCAAAGGATCGTACAGACAATTTGGGAGACAGCTCAGCAAACAAAAAAAAACAAAAAACTGAAGACTTTGATTTCAGGAGACAGACTGGATCAGAGTCAAAGCTGCCACATGCTGTGTGAAAAATGCCACCCTGGCGTGAACAAAGGGTTTAAAATGGAGTCAAAAAGCATGCAAACTCGATGTCTAAGCCTTTCCTGGGCATTGTTCTGCCACAACCTGCAGGACATCAAGTGGGCTTGAAAGAATAGAGTGCTCTCAGAGATTACTGTTGACAGTGAAATGCATGGGGTTTTTTCCGGATTAGAAGAATAAATGAAATGGAAATGATCAGATCTGGTTTTTTTTTATATATATCACTATAAAATAAAAACACTGCTAACTGTAAAAACTTGCAAAATCTACATTGTCACAATTAAATGATCACTAATGTATTATTTCACGAGTCGCTACAATATCTTATAGAACTTGCACTGACGGATCGCGTTCTTTATTAAGGAATATTATAATTAGATTTTTGAGTTCCTGCCCAGTTTTAATGAGCTAATACACTGAAATTACACAATAGGGGGCATAAACTGTAATAATTAACTAAGTAGCAATGATGTTCAATTGTTGTAAGTTTGCTCTAAATGTATGCTCCGTTTTCAGGACCTCAGATTAGTAAATACACAAACTCTAATTTGAAGATAATCTATCAAGCATCATAAAACACAGATTTATCAGAACACATATTACCAATTTAACAAAATTTGATTTTGGTGTAAAATTATGAATTCTATATATCACAGTTTCCAGTGTATACTGCGTGTTGTTGTATTGTAATGTTGTCAAAGAATATTCCTGAAGACTACTGACAAATATATTTATGTCTACCACATTATTTTGTAATATTTTAAAGCTACAGTAAAGAACAACTCTCGCAAGTGACCTATATTTATTACCAAACTCTCTTCTCTGTTTTAATCTCTTTTTATATATCCACCAGAAGATCTATCCCCATGGATTCATCTTAGAATTTAGCTGACTCTGTTGCTTTTCATTTGCATTCCTCCTCACAGTAAAGAATTGGGTTGAGAGACGCCAAGTCCCAGAAGCTTCCCCAGAAGGTCAAGATGAGAACGTTTTTTTTTCTATTTACTATTTGTAACTCTGGATAAAAATCAATTTGTTGCTTTCATTACAGCCACGCAATCAATTCCATCTGAAGCATGATTCAACAGTCAAGTCCAAAGACAAAAACCATGCCCCAGAAATGCCACTAGTACAATGTGACACAATATAAGCGGTATTAATGTTTTTGCAGCACAAATAAAATTAACATCTGGTTACATATATGTATGACGTTACGGTTTAGGATACAAGCACAGGGTCCTGTCACTGTTACCATCTATTTTAGGTCTTTATCATGCATTTATTTGTGACATTATTCTTGAAAGACAAAGGTATGAAGAAGGTCTACTCATTGTGATGCATTAAAACGTTTAAAAATATAAATAGGAAGCTATTAAATATATTCTGGTATTAATGAGGTTATGTTAAAACATTTTATGCATGTGTACTTCATGTATAAATATATATATTTATATTATTTTTTAGACAGATAACCAAGATTTCTGCTTATTAATATTGTGGCTTTCAGACATATATCATAAAACAACCCAAAATAAACATTTAAGGATGAAATTCCCTTGTAAATGAAGAAGCTGTGTGTGGATTTGAATAATGCAGTTATAATCACCACAATGAGCTAAATATAAAAAAATAATACATAGTATAGTTGTGTTTTCATGTGGCAATGGGATTACAACAACTTTGGTGATTCCTGTAATGTTTGGGTTAACGTGGCTGTAATTTTCAATTAAGTGAATGGAATTTGGGTCACATTAGGAAGTAAAGTACTTTGATCAGTCAGCCCAGTGACACTAGTAAGGAGTTTCTATGTACAGAAGGATGATTTATTACTAAGCATTGTTTCATTAAGCACAGAGTTCACAAGCTAGGCTAGATTGTTAGTATCGGATCCTGTACAACAGGTTGCAGAATTTTTGTTATTAAATGTGCAAAATACAAAGGGTCTATTTTGCAATTACAGCCCCTCTCCTGTACCTAATCATTTGTTAGATACATTCTCTAGCAGAGTGTATCTAACGTTTACCCGTATGTGTAAGCATAAATATACTTGTTACACAGATCTAATATGTGTTCTTTAATGTGCAACATATTTTCTTAATAAATATAATATTAATAATAATAATAATAATAATAATAATAACATAATCATCATCATTGCTATTATTATTATTATAGGTGTTTACTTAGGCTGAATTTTCCTCTGATCTTTAAATGTTCATAAGTCTTAAAAAAGTCACGTGCCAAATTGGCACTTTAACAAATTCATGCTATCTTCATTTAGGACAGAATATGTAATGATGAAGATGGTATACAGACTTTTCTGAAGATACATACCCAAAATGAAATTATAGCAATCTATATATAGTTCTCTATTAAATCCTCATTTAGACAAAGCAGCCTATTTTTTAAGGATATCCTTATTTAAGCACTCGCACTTCATATAATCCTATAGATTGTAAGCTTGCGAGCAGGGTTCTCTTACCTCTCTGTCTGTATGTATTACCCAGTATTGTCTTATTAATGTTTGTTCGCAATTGTAGAGCGCTACGGAATTTGCTGGCGCTATATAAATAAATGTTGATGATGATGATATAATTCCTCTATTGATCACCTCTAGTAGATTGTATTGACGAAGCACACTTTCCTTTTATATATTAATCTTACAAAATAATTAACTTTATTAATGGCTGTGTATAAATGAATATAAAGGTACACTGTACCCAAATCCAAGGCAAGTTCTGGGATTTATAAAAAAGTTAATATAGATGATATGTATAATTTTATGGTATACCAAAGTTCCTAGTGAGTGCCAATATACTAACCACTGTTTATCAGAATACATTTGTTCAAACGTCAATATAGCCTAACGTTTGGGAGTAATTTCTATTGATTGCAATGGATGAAAATCTTTCCTGGCTCCCGTAATTCACCAACGGGCTCCTGATTTCTACATTATTTAGTCTACACTGGTGCAAATGATGAGGATACAAGGATGAGGGCTATTATACAGATCACAGAACTCTGATAACTCTAATATCCTTATATTATTTAACAGTAGGGGCTGCACTATAACAGTATATTATCATTACCTGTTTAATATGCAATACTGTATACTTGTAACAGGGCAACTTGTAATTGTAACATGCAAGATCTAGTGGATGCCCTTGTGGGAAAGGAACAATATACGTAAAAGTGATAACTTCATGGCTAATTGGAAAACAATAAACAAGTTATTTTTATTAAGCCATTTAAAGGGATCACTTTTGTGTTGTTAAAAAATAAGGATATTACAGATACAAAAAAAAATAACAGTAATAAAAGGTTATTGGATATAATAATTGGAGGAAATAATTGCACAATCGTTATTAATAAAAAGTACAGTGGATAAAAACAGTCTTGGTATCCAACAGAACTATACAGGCAGTGCCAGCAGTTCACGGAACAGACAGCCAAAAAGGAATCACAAAGAAAGAGTGCAGCGACATTCTAAAGGCTGTCCCAGAGTACTCAAGAGACAATGGTGATTACTGCTGTACTGTCAGCCATTACAATCTGTATGCACAGCTGATCGAACCACATCCTTTAGATTGTAAGCTCCTCTGAGCAGGGTCCCCTCTCCTCCTGTTTCCCATACATGCCACCTTTTAAAATTTTTCTCCTGGAAGTCATGTGAAATTCACGGCATTGAACAGCGGGGGCGGGGCTTAATGACGTGATTAAGCCCGTGCCCCACCCATTCAATGCCATGAATTTTTGTGAATGCGGGGGGTTTGCCTACTCTTCCAGGAGTCTGGGAGGACTCCCCGAATTTCGGGAACCTCCTGGG
The DNA here is from genome assembly GCF_038048845.1 of Mixophyes fleayi. Classification (NCBI taxonomy): domain Eukaryota; kingdom Metazoa; phylum Chordata; class Amphibia; order Anura; family Limnodynastidae; genus Mixophyes; species Mixophyes fleayi. Next base: position 347,624,944 of record NC_134403.1, on the reverse strand, counting down.
AATTCCGGGAGAGTAGGCAAGTATGCTGTTTCCACCACTTTTAACTCTGCTCTACAGCTTCTCTGCCCTCCTACTTCTTAAGCCTTCTGCCAAATGACTCCACTTTTGCTCTTCTCTGCACCTTTTCAGATGCTCTTAACCTGTTAGCTGTGCCCACATACTTGGCACAGCAGGCTTCCTGCTGGGCTGACTTTCCCTCACCCTTTCTTATTAGCTGTGTGCTGAGCTACCTGAGTTATTGTACCGTAATGTTATACCTTGTACTGTCCGGCTGTTTGTCTCTGTATGGCGCTGCGGACACTTTGTAAACATTAATAATAATAATAATAATAATAATAATAATAATAATAATACTACACACAGCGTATAAATCCCAAGCATGGGGTAGTACCTGAGAAGCCCACACCCTGTGGAAGGTTCCCAAACTGGGCAGAGGGGCAAGATAACCTTAATCAGTCATCAGACACTGACCAACCGTACCCCAACACGTCTCACATCCATGCTGATCACAGCATGGGCTTGGGCCAATTACCACTTTAAAAGTTAACATTAAATAATCTGGAGCACTTTTTATCATTATTAAATCAGATACTGCATTTGATGCTATTAATTTTAGCCCTTTTCCAATGTTATACTACTGCAAGTTTGCTTTTCCGAAACCTTTGTGAGAAAAAAAAAATATCTGCAGGGAGATACAGCATGGTTGTGTTACTGTATAAACATAAACATTATTGTTAGAAAAATGTCCTCTGTGCAACGTTACAGATGGGAAAGGATGGTGCTTCCCTGCTCAGACACGATCACATGCAACCAACCAAGCTCAACAAAAAAGGACGGCTAGCCAACAGGAGGGATCGGAGGATATGATGCAGGAACGTTTAGATAGCGAGAGAGAAAACAATTTTCATAAAATAAAACAAAGTCCATACAGAGACGATCTGGTATTACTTGCTTTAGCCTAAAAATGTCTATGTATCACAGATTAAGCTGACACTACACTGACCTGTGGATGGAGGAAGAGCGATGTACGGTAAAATAATACTTAGCGACATTGTGCTAACTGTCAAAATGCTCAGAAGAGCCAGTTTTATTGCTATTTCTATAAGAAATACTTAATGAAAATGATTCAAATCTACATGAAAAAAGAATACTGACCGCCTGTACACTGTCAGTCAGGACAGTGTTGATATGAAACGACAGACCCTCCTCCCTACATAGTCAGGACTTGGTCACGTCTGTGTGGGATTGCCGGGATGTAGGGTGCATGTGACATTTTATGGGGTTACTTTAGTGGAGGGAGGCTAGTAGAAGGATAGTTGGAACAGAGCAATGTTCTGTAGATCTCTGCAATGGTTAGAAAATGAAAAGCCTGCAATAACAAGTAAGCACTACAGTGCAAAAACAAATACTAAGATCTTATAAGTTGATGGGTCAGTGTGTAAATTCCTGTTAGGAAGAAAAAAATCATCTGTTTATCACAAATTAAAATCTCGCAGCAACAATGGCATAACAATAAGGGTCAAAGAAGCAACTGCGGCCAGGCCCAACAGCCCCGGAGGCCTGGCTGTGACCTCTCTAGGCTATGTTGGTTCAATGCTCACTGACCACCATCTTTTATGCCTCCCTAGGGGCTGTGACTGTGGGCGACCATCAGGGCCATCTTAACAACATTATGGGCCCATGGGCAAAGCAGTGCACCAGGGTCCTTATTTTTATATATATATATATATATATATATATATATATATATATATATATATATATATATATACATATATATATCTTTTCTTTTAATCCCCCTTCGCTTACCATTCAATCGCCTTGTTCTCTGAGTCCGATCCCCTTCTCTTCTTCATCACTATCCTGCGTTCCTCCGTGCTGTGCTCGCAGTCAATGTCGGGTGTGATGACATCATCATGCCGGACATTCACTGCGAACGCAGCACGGAAGAGGGGAACAGGGAGGGAGCCGGATCGACTCCAGGTGAGCGCAAAAGGTAAGGATTTTTTTTTTGCTGCTTTTTTACATGAGTCCTGCCTCGGGCCCCCTTGTTTGCTGGGCCCACGGGCACCTGCCCATCGTGCCCAGTCGGAAAGACGACCCTGGTGTCCATCCCAACCTGCTCAGTAGCAAAAGGCACCTATCTAATCTAAGAGCGCTGAGCAATGACGACGACCACCACCCATTGGTGCTATCACAGATGTGTGCTCAAGGAAGGAACATTTTAGGGTCCAAGAATCTCATGGCTACTAGCAAAGAAGGCAGTAATCTTTCCATAGCCACTTACGATATCTTCATGAGCTCTGAAGACTTGGCCAACTCTGACATTATATTATACCATTTATAGTGTTATAACACGTGATAATACAGTGGATATAAAAATTCTACGCACCCTTATAGAAATTGCAAGTGTTTGATGTAAAACCTGAATCTTGATTACAGGCTTCACATCACAAATACCTGCAATTTCAATATGGGTGCGTAGACATTTTAAATACACTGTATTATCACATGTTTTAACACTATGAATGGTACAATAAAATATAGTCTTCCATTGTTTATAAAACAATTGTTACTGCAGCCCTATCTTGTCATTTCCGGATTGTATTAAGTTTATTAAAAAAATATCTTAAATAAAAAAAACCATAAAAGAAACCTTAACTCTAAGGGAGAAATTCAATTGACCGCAAGATATTTTTTTAACACCACATTAAGTCATTTTAACGCTGGTATTTATCATTTTCAAGTGGGTTAACTTTACCCGCGATTCAATTCCATTTATAACACTCAGGTTTTTTTCATGAAACGGTCCTCTCGCGCTCCAGTAGAAGGTCTATTGAAAGAATAGGGTGGGTGAGCGCCCGCCGCGTTAAATGCTATTCAATTGTTTTGTAACGCAGTGCGTTAAGCAGGCCAATACGCTGTTTTATCTTGCACCTCTTTGGGGTGTGCTAAAAATAAAAAACCTATGAAAACTATTTGAAATTATGTAATAGTGAAAAAAAAAAAGATAAACTTTGTTTACCAGTAATGCATAACAATAAAAAGTTGATTTTCTTGTGAAAAAAATAAAAAAAAAAACATAAAAAATAACAATCAGTAATTAAATATATTTATGTATGTTTTTTGGTACAAATATGTATGTACTAATGTGCTTTGACATGAAATAGATGATTCTATAGTAAAAAAATAGTGAAATAAAAAATTATGCTAAAGAAAGTACTGTACTGTAGATATTATCAAATAAATAGGTTGTGTAATGCAATCTAATGTATGAAAATGTACGCCAATCCTTTTTTTGTGTTATACATGACTGTGTTAAAACTCCCCTTCACTCCCCTAAAAACTTGCAAACACCAATGATTAAAGCGCGGGGGCAGCGTTTCCTCTTTTTCAATTGAATTGCACAAGTTTTAAACCTGTGTTAACTAAAAACGAACGCTATAGCAGTTAAAAACCCGCATGTGATTTTTTTTTTTTTTTTTTTATGCTGCGGAAAAAAAAACAAACTTCAATTGAATACCCCCCTAAACCTGATCACCTGTAATTCTATGTGGTAAATGTATCAAAGTCTGGTTTTGTCAAATCAATGATGTTTGTCAATTTGCCAGTTTTTTAAAGGCAAAACACGGCTGGAGTGTCCTTTAAATAAATTGCCATTTTAAAGATGGCTTCCAAAACTGACAAAAATCAGCAATTTGACAAAACCGGAGTTTGATACTTTTCTCCTTATACCTGATTATTAATCTTCATTATTGTGGCGATAACACATGCAACTGATTTGTTAACTTCAGAATCCAGTGGATTTTTTATTTACTGTGATATTTTCACCAGGTTTTTTTTATTTAACTAGACTTCCTTTCAATATCGTTTTACTGTTTTATAAATAGCCTAAGAAAAGTAAGATTCTTACATGGAGAATTCAATCGTAAAATGTACACAGATTATTTCAGAGCTTCCCATTACTCGGCCAAATTGTTAACCAACATCTTACTCTCTTTCCAGTTCTGTGGCACTCAGATAAATGAGGAGAAGAGAAGGAAACTATTGTATCACTGAATGGTGAAAAGTATTTAATACACAATATCATTGTTTTACATGGCGATAAAACTAATGGCCAAAGTGCCCTAATGCAAAATATGATCAGGGTCCTTCCTCACCACATAGTACCTATGAGACTTAAACACCACACATGCCACATAGTACCTATGACACTTAAACACCACACATGCCACATAGTACCTATTTTGGGTGTGCTTCATCTATAGTAATGCAGGTGACACCCTGTAGTACAATAATTGAACAATATCAGAAATCAGTAATTATCATGATTGCTGAACACAGGTTTGCCCAAAAGATGATAATCAGCTGCCTCAGTGACACTGGTCCGGAATGCTAAGGGCTAAATTTCCCATTCGCCGGCTCAGTTTAAAGGGATATGTGCCGGCGTAACCCAGCATGCACAGGGGAACTGATAGCCCAGACCTGGGGAAGCAATCACCGGTGAGGCCTGGCGCATCGTACCTCCGGCGAGGATAACCACCGGTGCCAACACTGCTATTGCCAGCGGTGACCTGTGTTGTGTAGGGCAAAGCCCTATAACTGGTGAAAGCCACCGTTGTGCATTTTAATAAATAGACCACATAGATGGTAGAGTTTCTCCACCTGACAGTTTTTGTACACCAGATGCTGACCAAATGGATACCTATGAAAACCTCACCTGAGTACACACACAAGTTCCACCATCAACAACATGTATATTGTGGATGGATTAACGGTCCCTATTCCAAATGCAAGTAACACAGGTGTTATGAACATGCCCCATGTGTACAAGCCCCTACTCTCATGTCCCTTGAATATCAGCAAGTTATGGTCTCAGACAGCGTTCCGTCAATTCTGAGTCAAACCCAGGCAGAAGCATTAGAAGCCTAAGTTTCTAAATATATATTTTTAAAAAATTGAGAATAATAATTGCATTATCACTTTAAAATAAACGTTTAATTCAAATGCCTTTATTATTAACACACTGCATACATAAAGGTTGAATGAGCCAGGATGAGCAAATGCTTCTGACTGAGACGGAATAATTAAAATTATTAATAACCAACACAGCTGAACATGACTGGCAAAAACTGTCGCCGTCCTACTCTGTGGTTTCATCTTTAACTTCCTGAAACAACAACAACAGCAAAAAAAAAAGAAATCACACTTTAGAAAAGCCGGCGAGGTTTGTATGGCTACTGAAGACTACATGAGAAGTCTTCCTGTTCCTCCTTCATTATCTGCGGCTCGAGGCTGCGATTTGCAATTTATTTTTAATCGTCTCTGGCTTTTCACAGTGAAAGAAAAGGCAGTCATTAATTATGTAGCCAGGGTCCGGAGATATGTCATTCTCTGCGACTAAGAAGTCAGCGTTGGGTTGCCCGACAAGTGCGAGCACCCTCCCTGGCACACGGAGGGTTAAACATTATCGGAATGAAGATAGGAAAAACAATATATATTTATGAAACGGCGACCGGACCTATTGATTGAAATCTGTGATTCCAATCACATGAATAAGTCCCTTTTATTTCTTTATTTCCCATCCACGCAAATGAACAAAAAGCTTTATCTGTGGTGGGCAGTGAGCGAACTGGGATCTATGCTGGGACTATCCATCACATTTCTGTCTTAATTGAATGACACCAGAATGGAATCGATAAATTGTAACAAGAGACAGCTTTGCATTTCCACACACACTTATACTCCTTCTCTATTACTTGCTGCTCCCAACGTGACCAGAAAGCCAAACTAGAGCAGAACAAGGGAGGCTGGAGAGAAAACAACCTTTTGAACAAACTTACAAGAAGCGCAGTGTATAAAAATCTAAGGAGCTCATTTGTATGCCGCACGCAGGCAGAAAGTACCCAGTGTAGTATGGGTATGGGGGATATTACTATTTCTAAACTAAAAAGGTAAAAAGTATAGTCATAAAAGCTACAATGGTGCATGTAAGAGAAAGGAATTTTCTGTTCCCATATGGAATCATATTTCTTTATTATTAAAAAAAAACTTGTGAGATGTAGGGTTCAAAATTTATTTTTAGTACAGCTACAGATTCAATTCCGCCACGTTAGTCTAGGATTAACGCAGCATTAGTACTATTACCTTTAATATGGTAATATTAACCCAGATTTTTAGCTGATATAGTCATACCAAGGGCAGATGACCAGACGCGTAGCTGATATAGTCATACCCCGGGCAGATGACCAGACGCGTAGCTGATGTAGTCATACCCCGGGCAGATGACCAGACGCGTAGCTGATGTAGTCATACCCCGGGCAGATGACCAGACGCGTAGCTGATATAGTCATACCCCGGGCGGATGACCAGACGCGTAGCTGATATAGTCATACCCCGGGCAGATGACCAGACGCGTAGCTGATATAGTCATACCCCGGGCAGATGACCAGACGCGTAGCTGATAGTCATACCCCGGGCAGATGACCAGACGCGTAGCTGATATAGTCATACCCCGGGCAGATGACCAGACGTGTAGCTGATATAGTCATACCCCGGGCAGATGATCAGACGCGTAGCTGATATAGTCATACCCCGGGCAGATGACCAGACGCGTAGCTGATATAGCCATACCCCGGGCAGATGAGTAGACGCGTAGCTGATATAGCCATACCCCGGGCAGATGAGTAGACGCGTAGCTGATAGTCATACCCCGGGCAGATGACCAGACGCGTAGCTGATAGTCATACCCCGGGCAGATGACCAGACGCGTAGCTGATGTAGTCATACCCCGGGCAGATGACCAGACGCGTAGCTGATATAGCCATACCCCGGGCAGATGAGTAGACGCGTAGCTGATATAGTCATACCCAGGGCCGTAACTAGGGCTGTGAACAGGGGTGACCACCCAGGGCGCAATGCTGAAGAGGGGGGGGGGGGGGCGCAATTTAGGATTATTTTAGGTTCATTTGATTAAAATTGAGGGCTTTCTCACCTCAGGCGCTAGAATTCTAAGTTACGGCTCTGGTAATACCCCTGGGCAGATGACCAGACGCGTAGCTAATATAGTCATACCCCAGGCAGATGAGCATACGCGTAGCTGATATAGTCATACCCCGGGCAGATGACCAGACGCGTAGCTGATATAGTCATACCCCGGGCAGATGACCAGACGCGTAGCTGATATAGTCATACCCCGGGCAGATGACCAGACGCGTAGCTGATATAGTCATACCCCGGGCAGATGAGCATACGCGTAGCTGATATAGTCATACCCCGGGCAGATGACCAGACGCGTAGCTGATATAGTCATACATTGGGACCTTCGGTAGATGACCAGACGCGTAGCTGATATAGTCATACCTTGTTTAGTTGACCAGACGTGTAGCTGATATAATCATACTCTGGTCAGATGACCAGACGCGTAGCTGATATAGTCATACCCTGGGCAGATAACCAGACTCATAGCTGATAGAGTCATACCCCGGGCAGATAACCAGACTCATAGCTGAAATAGTCATACTCCAGACAGATGACTGAATGGATAGCCAATATGACCATAATCCAGTCTGATGAATTCTGCGGGTCTGTAGTCATTAATAGGAAAAAACATATTGAAAGCATTGTACACCATGTACACGCTAATGATATTACCAAGTATTTATTTTATCCTGACAACCTGATCAATTTTCTGTCTAAAATTGACCAGGCGGAATATTATTTCCGGTCTTCTGGGCACTAGACATACTGTAAAATACAGTAGAAATTAGCTGACCTGATCGTTGTAAACTATGTGCATGTTATATATAAGGGGAAAATTAATGAATAATTTGCCTATATATTAAATAGGGAATATATACTGTAGGCACTGGGCTACTTCTGTTTCTATATATGAATTTATTAATTAAACACGTTATATCAACCTATCTATTTATATATAATTGGACCAGGATGATGTCGTACAGATGTTTAGCACAGTTAGTAAACTAACATTCTGAAACAAACAAGTATACCATATCACAGGGCCTGTGTAAAAAGAACGTAAATTGTAAGTTTACAGGCAGACAAGTACTCTTAAGAAAATAAATCTGCAGTATTTCCATTCCTCACTATGACGAACAAGCGGAGATGCCAAGACACTGTTAGTTTTCCACCTGGCTAACTCTCAAGGTGACTGCAGATGTGGGTGTATATAAAACACTCTATTATCTGCATGCAATAAAACTGGGCTTTATCTGCTTTTACAGATACTGAGATACTTCATAACTCTGGAGGAGCAGCAGCTGCTTCCAATGAGCACAGATCCTTCAGACAATCCTGCACCACTCCTGATTATGCTTTCTTCACAATCCTTGGTATCTGCAATATATTATTACTAATCCCATCACTGTGCTAAAAGGAGTGTCTGACACTGCTGTAATACAAGACACCTCCAAAGAGGCTCCGGCGATAACTGGGAATCTATAACAAGAAAACCAGGAACAAAATTACTATTACACCATTAAAGTATTTAATCGTACAGCACAGATTGTGGCATGGCTGTTATATAACCAGCATATTCTAAGTTGTGTTACGCATTCTGTATAAGTAAACATTTTTTTGTGAAATACTAATAGCATAAGCATGTATAATATTGGGTATTCAGAAAATGGAAGAATGAAAATGAACTTATGCATGTTTCCCAATAACAATATAAACTACCCAGAAGCCAGTGCAGTAATCAATGCATTTTAACATGTACCACAACTACCTAGACTCCCCGAAGCATTAAATGTCTTATTTTAAGAGGTGAATAAACATACATAAGTCCTACTTGTCTGCATTTCAGAAACCGCAAGAGAAGTCATGTGACAGGGGGTAGGAGGGGGCGTGGTTACGGTAGCTCCGCCTCCTTTTAGGAAATGCCAAAATTCACGGCATTTCATAGCAGGGGCTGAATGACGCAAAATTACGTCCGGGACGGGTTGCCTACTCCTCCGGGAGATTAGGCAAGTGTGACATAAGTAGCCACAGAGAAGGATGCAATGGTAAAGATAAATGAAACAAACAGCTGTCTTGTAAAAAAAAATTACATTTGAAACATGAATGATATACACACAAGCAACACGCAAAAAGAACTCCTTGTGTGCCACCTTCTTAGGGGTCTCTTATGTGCTTAGGATTACTTGGCTCTTTTATAGTCGGAACCCTGAGTCTGGGACCGACAGTGTTGAAAGTGTTTACTTAAAATGTATGGAGCAAAAAGTTATTGGGACGTTACATGATAAAAACACATCGGGCCTGAATCATAAAGGAAAGTAAGGCAAAAAAAATGTAAATGTTCTCTGCGACAAACCATGTTACAATGCAAGGGGTTCAAGTTAGTTTATTATTTTGCACAAAAGTTTTAATACCGGCTGCTTTTTCACGCAGCACACAAATACTATAATAATATAGCTTTATTTTAATATTTAATTTTAGAGTTGATATAGGACATGCCCTATCCAGTGTCGGACTGGCCTGCCGGGGAGCCGGGGTATCCCCCGGGAGGCCCTGTTGCCTGATAACCCCGCCCTCTTTGTTGGTGAGGCAGAGCAGAGAATTACCGAGTTGCGGTCAGTCTACATATGAAACGGAGACTGTCAAACTAATCCCTGCCTACAGCCAGCACGTGAGAACACTTCCTGCTCCTGAGACAGAGAGAGGCAGAAATGCTTCACAGTGACACAGATCTCAGATTACTCCTTCTGCTGTAGTTGCAGGCGTCCTGTAGTCATAAAGTTGCCATCCTAACTGCAGTGTGAGTCCGTGTAATCAGTAAGTAATAAATCGTGCAAACTTCTCTAGAGCTCTCCACTGTGTGACCTCGGAGGGAGGGAGATAAATTAGAATGGCTTCATTGCAATATACGTCTTCAGTGCCTCTATAAAAGGATCCTATTGCAGCTGACCAATGAATGGATTCCTAATAAACTAGTAACCAAATTCACTGTTTATATCATGTTCCATGTTTATTTGTTTTCAATCAATTGTGGGACTCTATTCCCTATAGAAGCATATCTTAATCAGAATAAAACACATTCAGACAGTTAGGTCCTTATAGGATTGCATCTGCTATATGCTTTAATATTAATGTTTTGCTTTTGTCCTTTGTAGTGGCATTGGATTATTATTGAGTGTACATTTTGTGGGTAGATCATTTTTTAGAGTCCTGTTTTTATTTGCCAGTGTCTAGAGTGTAATTAGATTTATGTAATATTTTAAATGTGCATATATTTTTATGCTAATAATTTTGTGGTCTCCATAGTGCTTCATGGATATATTAATTTTTAGTCTATACCCTTATATTGTGGTTTTCATATGATGAATGGTTGATCTCTAGTACTGTAGTATAGCATTTGTTTTCTGTGTACACTATGAGGGGAGAGAACACTAACCACAAAGAATGGACAGCACACAAATAGCTGATGATGATTGATTGTATTCAATTCATCCCTCCCCTTTCCCTGTCTCCCCTGTTTCACACAGTGCCCTCCATGCTGCATTTGCTCCCCTTCACTTACTTTCCTATTGACTTCTTTCTTCTCTTCTGTCTTTTCCTTCGCGGCTCCTCACTGCAAATGTCCTCTTTTTCTTTATGGACCATACTAAGGTGCTATACGTTGTCCTCCATGGCCTGACCCCATCCCCTTTAATGACTGACCACAACCCCTCTTACAGTTGGCCACACCCCAGTGTAGTGGGCCCCTACCGCTGCATTTCCCCCGGTGGGCCCTTCATGTCCCAGTCCGACACTGGCCCTATCCCAACTATAAATCTGTCCCCACATTTTTACCTCCCAACATGGTTTTGCCCAAGTGCAAAGTTACTCTTTTTTATGCTTTGCTACCCTCAATGACTCAGGCCCATCATGTCAGGGATTTTCCCTTTCTCTGGATAAACCGGATTTTTGAGGATTAGAGGTTGAACTCGATGGAAGTATGTCTAAACGTTTGTGTAACAATGTAACACCTGTGGCTGCATATATTTGTGGCTGACTGCTAAGGCTGGGAACACACTACAGATAGTCGTTCCAAAGTAACGCTTGTCGTTTCATTAGACTGTTCAGCAGACCTATAAATCTCGCTCCAACCTCTTTCCAATCCCGCAGCGTGTTCAAAATCACAACCAATTGCTCGACCAACTGCTGATAGTTCCTCAAACAGCGACTCCTTTCTGGGTGTGTATATTTAAATTTGTGATGTTGTCTCTCCATCTCCCATGTGGTGCAGCACCAAAATGTCAATCAAATGGGAATAATATGATTTATTTAAGTTTATTTAGCATATTGCTACCGGGAGGCCATATATTGCTTCAGTGTGTACGGAGTCACAATCTTGTGAGACAAGGTTACGACAGAAAACGTGTATAGTGTACAGTATAATCTCATGATACTTGGCAACAGGATTTGGAATAGAGTGGGAATCTGAATATTTGGTGGGTATACTGGTATGTAAGTCATAACTGCACCCACAGACATGCTGAAGAAAGCACAGAGTTCATCAGACATTGGTAACATCTGACGGCCATGTCTCATGTTAGGCTTACACAAGCACAGTACCACTGGTGTTAGGCTTACACAAGCACAGTAGCACTGGTGTTAGGCTTACACAAGCACAGTACCACTGGTGTTAGGCTTACACAAGCACAGTACCACTGATGTTAGGCTTACATAAGCACAGTACCACTGGTGTTAGGCTTACACGAGCACAGTGCCACTGGTGTTAGGCTTACACGAGCACAGTGCCACTGGTGTTAGGCTTACACGAGCACAGTACCACTGGTGAGCATAATGGTGCAAAATCATTTCCAGTGCAAAATTTGTAATGAGTAAGACAGAACATAAAGGCTTCTGCTATATTTCAGTCATTTATCACCCAAAACAGTAATACAGGTATATTTATTATATTTTATTTATAAAATACTGACATATTACGCAGCGCTGTTCATTGATGAAACAAACAAATGACATACATTGACATGAAATAGAACATAGCACTGCCCAAAGGATCTTACAATCTAAGAGGTAGCAGAATAACAATTGTAGCTGTTGTTGGGGAAAGTGTATAACGCTATCTTTTACCTGGAAAAGTAGTACCTCGAAAGGTCCAACAATGGAAATGAATGCTGCAACTCGGTGATACGTTTATAGACAGAAATGATCAGCAACAGTCACTGGGCTTACCGGAAGGAGTGAGGTATTTGTGGAGGGGCAAACGGCAGCACTGGCTTGCTAAGTATGGAGTTTTATGGAGCAGTGCAAATGCTGGAGAGAGAGAGAGGATTGTTAAGGGGTTTCCTTGCTGTGCATCAATTATTTTTAGCATCATTTGCATACGTATTAAAAGCTTGATTCCCATGTTATCCTTGTATGAATGTATAACAGGATTCACAACCTGATACAATATCAGAATAATATTATGTTACTGTATGTTTCTTAACATATTACATTGTATCCAACAGCAAGAATATTATAGTTACAGAGGGTGAAATATTACTCACTATTATCAATTATAAAAGACATGAGGGAGAGATAAGAGGGGCATATTTACGAAAGCTTCTAAATGGAAACTGAATGGAAAAGTGGAGGTGTTGCCAATAGCAACCAATTAGATTCTATCTATTGTTTTCAAGAATGTATTATATAAATAAGAGCTAGATTCTGATGCGGGTTGCTATGGGCACCACCTCTACATCTCCGGTTAGAAGCTTTAGTAACTGTACCCCAAAGAGTGAAAACATATATGATATTCTTATATGTCTGTTGCAGTCTGGGTTCCTACTGATTTTATGTAATAATACATAATGGCATTATAGATATATACGTGTGTGTGTGTGTGTGTGTGTGTGTGTGTGTGTGTGTGTGTGTGTGTGTGTGTGTGTGTGTGTATATATAGAGAGAGAGAGAGAGAGAGAAATGAGTCATGATCCTATAGCTTCTGTAAGCCCCACTATTTGAGAATGCTTGTCTTTTTTCTTTTTTAAGATATATACACTGTGAGCTGCTAATAAGGTTTAGCAGGGATAAGGTTCCTCGCTTTGGGAGGACCAAGAGGGATGGCATTACCCAAAACTGCTTTTCTGTTAGGCAGTTCTGCTTTTACTAATTGTTGTCTATCATCCTGGTTCTTATAGAACACAGCAGAACGAGATTCTCGGAACTCCTGTATTTTGGGGGCAATTATTCTTAAATTCTCAATGTTTAAATATTACACAACAAATCTGACAACAAAGGGAATCCTTTTAAGATCAGGCTTTAGTCTACTATTTAATAGAATTATGAATGTGTCTGTGGGCACACATAGCCAAAGCTATACAAAACTAAATGAATCTGACCATCTTTTATATAAACAAGTCCCTCTATATAACTTTACTTTGTTCAAACTGTGTTGTAGTGTTTATTTCCATTATTTTATCATTGTGTTTTTTGTTGTCATGGACACTGTATTCTTGCCGTGTGGAAGGATGTGACTGAAAGCTTGTGAGCAGTTTTAACAGCAAAATACATGTTCAACATTAAGCATGCCCTTACCAAGGACATACAGCACAGAGAGGTACAGGAAAATAAAATATGCAAACATGACATTTAACCAAGTAAAAGTAAACACCCCTGTTAGCCATAATGACTTCAGCTCCATTTGGCTGGAGAAAGTCATTTCAAGGCGCTGAAATTTGACAGTAGGAAGGGAGGGGCGAGGTCTGGCTGATTAGGAGGAGGACATGATAATGCAGAGATAATACAATTATCTCAACAAAGGCAATAAAATGATTTGTCACCAATTAGTCTCAATTAACTTAAGTGTAACAATTAAGCAGAAGTAGAACAAGCTCTGAAAAGCTGATAGACGCCCGGCCATTTCAATGCCAGTAATCTTAGCAGGTCCTCAATGGCATACCAGGCTTATTGTGTCTGAGCGGTGTCTAAGTAATGAAACACTTCACAGTAAGTCAAGCAGACACTGGACACGGACAGATGTCAATTCATGGCTGAAAATAAAATAATAATTGATGACAAGGCACTTTTTATTTTTTTTAACATTGCAACCTTCTAACATCTGTCTGCAATCTACTGATATAATGATTTTTCCAGGATGTTTTTTTTTTTAAAAAAAAATCTCAAAGTAAAACTGGAAAGTCCCTATTGTGAGATAATCATCCGTGACCAGGGCTGGTGCCTGGGGCAGAAGCATCAACAGAAAGCTTAGTTTATGGACAGTTATGCACTCATGAAGGAAAGACAATGGCATGGCCAATAAAAGGTAATTAGGAGGCACTACCAGTTCATGCCCGTCCTGTAAGAGGCCTATCTGAAGTGATAGTGTGTGAAGACAAGATGGGAATAGGATGATTGTACTGACAGGCCTATTGTATCTCCCCGCTATGTAAACCAGTGTTTACACATCCAGCTAAAACACAAGACAACCCCATACTGAGCACGGCTTTGTAGGTCAGCTTCAGAGTCAATAGGGAAATGATACTAAGCTCTAAATCACTGAAAAGAAAACCCACAGAGGAGTGAAGACCTCATAATTAGAGTGAGTCCAACCCTCCTACAACCAAATTCAGCTCAGACATAGACATCGCAGCGGCCGGTAATTACCAAATGGCTGTTTTCACAATAAATGAACTTTTATGGCATATGCACAAGGGTCAAGTAAACAGTGAGGATTAATAAGGCTTTAGGAGGCAGTAAGCACATATGTCCTGCATTTTGTGGTTGTCACTTGTCAGCATCTCCTGCATTACATAAGGGTTATATTAAAAGCAGAATCTGAGGGGGGAGCAGTTATCTTGTGTTATTGATGTGTCCTGGGCACCAATAAGGTGAGAGGCCTGAAAGGCGTCAGCGATTTATTACTTCCACCCCTTGTTGGGAATGCAATCGGACATTTAACTTTCTACCTCTGACTCTTTACTGTAAGAGGGCTGATTAGATACACTCCCCAATGAAACATAAAATATAGTGGTAAGGGAATACATTCAGGAATCCAATATATATATATATATATATATATATATATATATATATATATATATATATATATATATATAGAACCTACATGTCGGAATGATATTTAAACATTCGCGTCAGTCCCAGACCCAGTGGAAGTTATAGCATACTCCAGCCAACGCTTGCACAGTATGCTGGGTCTTGTATTTTCACAACACTTGGACATCCTATGTTCACAGTAGTAAACCTGTATAAATAGTTTCCAGGGACCCATAGCTGTCGAGCCAGTGAACACAAGCACGTCACGCGTGATCCTGTCCTGTCCCCATCATGTCATGTTTACTGAATTTGTTTAGAACATACATGTTTTGCATTTTAAATGCACCTACGCCATTAACATGAACTCAGAGAATAATGGGAAGAATCACACCTGGCATACAGAAAATAGGAATTTATTTTGTAGTCGATCAATATAGAAAAATAGGGACATTTCCTTTTAGAAAGAATTCCAGGGGCAAATCTTGAAAACCTGGGGGATGTTGAGGATGAACAATTGAATATGTTGGAAAAATTTCTTTCTACTGCTTAAATAACTATATACCAGTTTGCAGGTTGGGGTGTACCGTGTGTGTCAGTCCCTGGTGATTCCATGAACCTCCTCATTGCTTCATAATCTCAACTAAAACCTCGGACTATGCATAAGCAAAACCAAGTAGGCCATTCATATTTGGCTGCACACCTCAATCAAATAAGCTTTTGAAGCACAAACTTTACCATAAAAAAGGGACATCAATTATTTGAACTTACTTTATAAATGACCTCAGCCGAGACCAATTCAGTGACGCTTTACATATTATTAATTTCTGACAACAAAGTAATAGTAATACAACCTACACTATATCTTATACTATATTTAATTTAAAACATTTTTTTTTCCTTTGTCTAGTTGTATTTTTCCTTAAAAGCCTGTTTAGATAAAGGTTTATTTAAGTGCACCTGCCCCTAGTCAAGAAGAAGGCAGACTGTCTCCTCATTAGTATTTGATCAAATCACAAAATCCGTTGTGAGAACGTGAAATGTACACTCTAATAATAACATGATGCTACTAGGACAAATGTGCAGCACAGTAACCAATAGATACATCACCATAATCAACATTTATTTAGAAAGCGCCGGCAAATTCCGTAGCGCTTTACAATTCAGATGATTCACTAGTTTGTCTTACACTAGGATGTTCAAGGTAATTAATGTACTATTTGTACCATGTTGTTACATCTAATAAAGTTTTGCAATAACCCCTAGCAACCAAACATTGGGTGTAATTTTTCTGTAATGGATAAGAAAAGGAAAGCAAACAACTGATTGGTTGCCATGGGATACAGCACCGGTTCACAGGACACCATTTTATTGCATAATTCCCAAAGTGTTCCCAATACACGGAAAAGGTTAAAAATAACTGGTGTGCAAGTAAGAAGTTTTATCTGTCAAGGCGTAATATAAGATATTGGGGGAAGGATCGTTATACAGGACGCACTGTCTCTCTCCATCAAATAAAAGAGACAAGTTTGTGGAAGAACAAGGAAACTTTCTAAGAGATCTTGGTAGGGAAAAGATAAGGCTGACTCTGCGGAGAGGGCTGAAATCCTGCTCCGTCGCCTTTGTGCGCAATGCAGGAATGTGCTGGCTTTTCATTTTGCTTTTTGTGTCGAGCTCTCTGGCTTGCAAGCGTATCTTAAGCCATGCAGGGTCAGGGCAAACAGAGAACTGCATTCATGAATAGATCAAGTTTATGTGAGAATCTGCTCCTCCGGTGCCCTCGATTTCCATATGAATTGTTAATAAAATCTCAGGCTGAAAGCACATGATCACATCAGTGGGGAAGTCATGCAGAGAGTCCCCCAGTTAAGAAAAAAATTGGTTCTATCTTTCTCATCCCCCCTCCTGTATTCGTGGGAATTAAGCCTTGTAACCACTCCCAAATAAACCCCCTCCGTCCTTCGACATCATCCCAACACCTGATCACCAGGGAATAGATTGCAGAAAGCGCAGACACACAAAGGGAACAAGATGGTAATGACCCTCACCTGCCTAGCAGTTGGCCATCACAGATATCTTCAACCAAGAGAGAATGATTACATCGGAGGACAATGAAATGTGTCCAACAGCTGATGCCAGTAGTTGGATGACTTTCCCACAGCTTCCTGACATTGGGTGAACTGAAGAGCAGCGAAGACAATAGAGGTCATACACAGAGCAAAGAACGGAACCCATTGTAATTAACATGATCTTCCCATGGAAATGCAGGGACAAGAAACTGCTGCAGGCTTCTTGTTATAGCCCCACACTTGCATCTTATACCCCCCTTTTGAACTTGCACTGGCACTTGAGGTATAATATCTATAAGTTAGAATCTAGCTTGGGTTTCTTTACACTAAAAAAAATTAGAAATATTTAGAGAATTAATAATGATTTTAATAACCCCCCTCCCCTTGATAAAAAAAATGTTAATGAAAAATAAACCAGGAGATAATATATCAAAGGGAAGGAAATTATTTGTCACTTTATATTATAGGGATGAACGATTTTACCATTACGAGTCTTACTTTACTTTTGATCTGGAATCACCATCGTTGCACTAGCAGCCATATATACATAGCTGCTCCAAATAATCCCACCAGAATTAATAATTAGCAAGTGCAAGCTAGGGGATTTTTTCTCTCTTTAATAAAGGGGCAAGATGAAAATTTTCCCAGAGCCGAGCAGAACAGGTGCTCCTCTAATAATACACTAGTAATAAGGGAGTCTCTATAAGACCTCAGCCCCCTGGTGTCCAAGGAGAACAAAAGGCCCATTGTTAAAGATGTGTGTAGGGGGGGAAGGAGACTCCAATTTTAAATGAGGTCCTTCACCAAGGTAATTCTAAATTCTCTTGCATTAACTAAGAAAATACGAACGTCTACTTTAATCTTAACATTAAAATAGTCCAAATCTAAATAAATTGTAAGCTTAGATGTAGCTACACATCATTTGTAGATGTAGATGAAACTTCTGGCCTTGCTTCTCCATCTACAAATGTCACGCACCATAATTTGGCCTCGTACTGCCCGTGAGAAATCATGATATTTGGGCAATGTGTTGCAAATGGGGATAGTTAATATGAATGTTGCCCTGTGTCATTAATGTCTTTAAGGTGCTTTGGTGCAAACGTTTCCAATGTGCTGCGTTTGTGTGCTTGAAAGTTATTTTTGTGTGTGTGTTCACATATATATTATATGCACAAATTAATTTCTGCAAAATCATATATAAAAGTATGTAGATATGCCCAGGAGCGCCGGTGTTTGTGGCAACACAACCAAAGCCCATCTATGCCACGAAACACGTGAAACTATGCTTACTTGAAAAATATATGCACAATGAACGCCTGGTATACAGGTATTGAGCAAAGACATATTATATAAATTATTAAAGTAAACCTTTTATATATAACAATCAGGGGTAAAACATAAAAATGTAGCTTATATTCTCACATGTAGAGGTCAGGAGCATACAGAATACATTTTTCCATCATACAGTTGAATTCTATACATAAAAAATGATAAACAAGAAAAACAATACACAGGACATGATTTAAGGGAGGTACGACAAAACGCCTTGGTTTTGCTGTTATACCTAGATCGTCCGCCCAGTGCACATAGAGGCGCTCACCCATTCTGCACTCTCTGATGCGCCTCCACAAACTATAAGTGCGCCTAGCTGGGTGAAGAGGCTGAACAATCTGTAGAGGAGCACAGTGTAAAACTGTAAATGTCACATCAAAAGTCTAACCCCCTACCATGTAGAACCGCCTAGCATTAAATTATACTTTTCAATTTTTCCACTAAATTACTGCTTGATTTTGCTTCATTTATGGTTATATTAATCATTATAGAGGGCGGCACGGTGGCTCAGTGGTTAGCACTACTGCCTTACAGTCGGATCAGCGTGCTAATTGCAAATAAGAGAGACAGTTATAGGCCCTAAGCAGTTGCATAACAGGACAACCCTGTAGAAAACTTGTAATCACACAAGGAATAGGACTCTCCTCATTATCAGTTAAGACCCTTCAACAGAATTAATAATATGCAATTTTATAGTGGAGCTGCATGGTGTCTTAGTGGTTAGCACTTCTGCCTCACGGCACTGGGGTCATGAGTTCAATTCCTGACCATGGCCTTATCTGTGTGCAGTTTGTATGTTCTCCTTGTGTTTGCGTGGCTTTCCTCTGGGTGCTCTGGTTTCCTCCCACACTCCAAAAACATACTGGTAGGTTAATTGGCTGCTACTAAATTGACCCTAGTCTCTCTCTGTCCCTGTGTGTGTTAGAGAATTTAGACTGTAAGCTCCAATGGGACGTGGACTAATGTGAGTGAGTTTTCTGTACAATGCTGCGGAATTGGTGGCACTATATAAATAGATGATGATGATGATGGGGATATTGTGTTCAAGCTTTTATTTGCCATTTTACCAAGTACCTCTCCACCGATGTAGAACTGGAAGGCGCTCGATGTTTTCCATTAATAGTACAGTATGAGACCTGATTTCTGCCAGCTCAGAACTGTTGCTAAAGTTAAGTGTTTCTGTAGTTTGGAAATGGTCATGTGCCCTTCATACAGCAAGGAACAGCCCCAAAAATGCTCCACTATCTCATTTCTATAATCCTGCTCCACAAACCTAAGCTTGCTCTTACTTCGTACTTGGCAAGGAACATGCTCAGTCCTCCTAACTCCTCTCATCAACTGGTGTAAAGTATTGTCGTCGTCGTCCCCACACACACACAAACTGTGCCCCCTTCACCATAGACCTACACACAATGATGAAAATCTAGATGCACATGAGCAGACTGAGGCGCATTAAACACTCTAAGCAGGTGACAGAGGATTATTGTAGTTATGTAACCCCATCATGACAGACACTAGGATTCATTATGCAACAAGAGTTAATTACTAACTGTGTGAAAAGCAAGGGGTTAACACTATCCATACACTGCAGGTATCTCATTTATCACAGGGCACGAGAACGTGTCCACTGGTACTTATGTTCCCCATGTGTTTCCATGGACAAGGATAGGTGCACAAATAAATATATAAAAATTAAGCTCTCTTATATCACGGAAGGCCCGGGTGCGTCTAGAGGCGCTACATCTTCTTCTTCCTCTCCGTCCCAAGCAGCCCTTATTGAACCCTCCCAGTTCGACACTCACACCCCACCAAATTGTGCCCTTGTTACACTCTGATCAGTTTCTGGGTTACTTATACAGTCGAAAAGATTTAATGTTGCATTAATAAACTTAGAACGTATTTGCTTTACTGATGTTAAAATGTTGGTTTTATCTGAGTGATTCCCCCCCCCCCCCCTCCCCCTGTTTAGGGATCCCCCTGTACTTCCCGTTTTATAACCTTCCGTATCTTTTTGTTTTCTGTATACCCCATATACCTTTGCAAAATCTCTAATAAAGACTATTGATGGAAAAAAAAATTAAGCTCTCAGTAGTAGTTAGACAAATGATCTCCATAATGTGCAAGTGTTACCTTCTAATGTTTTATTATTACACAGTGTTATAAAAGTACAGACTCATACATATGATTGTACAGGGACCATGCAGTAAGTGTAGGCGAGTCTAGAGCTCTGGATCCCATAAAAAGACCATTAACGGGTTAATTCTGTGAGGGCACCACAGCTATCTGCATCTTCAGTGATTAAGCCCCTATGTTCAGATCCCACAGAAGGGGCAGAGTCTGAGTCCTAACCAACCAGCAGAGGAAGGATAAGGGCCATCAATCTATTAGCCAGCAGAGATAGTTTTTCCCACTTTACCAAGACACCACTACAGTGGGAAACTTGGAATAAAGAGCTAAAGGGAGATCATGCAGACAGCAGAGATGAGGAACAGAGGCTGAGAAGAAGGACTCTGAGGGCCGGATATCCTTCATACCCAAAATCTGTGTGCTGTGACACTTGAACGGGACTGTTGTCCAATGTTAGCAAATAACTCTCAATTCCCCCATATTTTACAAATTTATTTTCAATACAACATGCAGAATAAAAAGAGATATGGAGATCTATAAAGTGCATACAATACAATACATGCTCAGTGTGTTGGTCCAAATTACTAACCAACAATAAAAAATATTGTAAAAGACAAAACCTGAAAAAAACAGACAGTTTGCCGGAGGTTATATAGTAAATCATGGAACACTATCACAATGACTAATGTGACACAAGTGGTATCACTAGTCTCCAGATATAAATATATATGTTATAGAGTACCCTATATGACCTTTTGCAGTCCAACATCTTGAGCACTGAACAAGGTTGCTGATGTCATATAATAGCACAGAAGTGTCTTAAATCTCATTTCAAAGAGCCTAATAAAGAAAAATGACCCTGATAGATCCATTTTATGTGCCTGTCTACACCCCCCTTGTTAAGTTAATTCCCTGTGCTGCTAATCTCATAGATCTTATGACAATTGTCCTCTGAGTATTTGTGGCCTCTAATATAATTTCAGCCACTTGCACGGTGAGAGCAGTTGCCTTCGTCATGATTTACATTTGCAATTAGTGTGTTTCTGATAGAGGACGTACTTAGGAATTGATCTGTTTTTAATAAAAATTTAACTGTGGTTTTCATAAAGACAATGACTACTATTTATAACAACACAAGATTTCAGGTTTGTAGACAGTAGAAGGATACCATCACGTGTGCTGCCACGTTGTTAGAAGTGCACTGGGGGTCCTTACCTGGCATCTCTTCCCTTACCTTGTAATTCCCACCTGAGGAACAGAAGTAGAAGCTATCCCCTGCTTCTGTTACAGGGGCAATTATGAGGGAAGGGACACATTAGACGCCCCCCAGGCCTCTATCCGAGGAGGCTAGCATAAGGGAGGAACTCTATTTTGGGCAGAAGAGCTCCATAGAAACACGAGTCTGCAGACCTGTCAAATTTTTACCGTGCAGGCTGTGGGAAGGAAGAGGAGCCATGGGGTGTGGTAAGATTTTTCGGCACTTAAAATGCCATAACAATTTACAAGGGCGAAAAAATAACGATTACTATAACAGTGACAACCTCCAAATATCGACTTACCATATAAGAGACAGACTATTTCCAGCCCTTTGAACTTCCTCCACATCTAAAAAGCGACTTTCCCAAATATTTACATTGACAAATCACGTCACTTCTAATGGTTCGAATGAAAACAGCACTTTTAAAGCGGCAATGGGTGGACCCACCACTTGTATAATGTATTCCAGGCAGCGGGTCCGGCCATTGCTGTTTTAAAAGTTCTCCCCGTGTTTGCATGAATTCCTCCGGGTGTTTCAGTTTCCTGGTAGTTTAATTGGCTTCTGACAAAAATGGACCCTAGTGAATGTATGTTAGGGAATTTAGAAAGTAAGCTCCAATGGGTCAGGCACTGATGTGAATGATGACATATTCTCTGTACAGCGCGGCACAAGATGATTAGTGCTACATAAATAAATAATAATACTGTATTTTTAGCTAGAAAACATTTTCCTGTTTGGGAATATGCTGTCTCAAGAATGCTGATGCAGCTAAATCATTGTATTTGTATGGCTACATAAATAATAACAGTAATTAAATCAAGACACTAACTTATCTCTGCCAGAACAAACATATAGAGGCAAAAGTTACAATGGTAACTCTAGAAACAGGAGCCTGAGAGAAGATCTAAAAGATACATAGCGGATACACAATAACTGAGGACTTTGATATCCAAATAATCTCCAGACTAACTTAGCTGGAAGATCTATTCACAGTACAAGCTGTGGGGAAATAGCTTATTTTACAGGGAAAATATTAATTTACACAAATAGGGTCTGTATAAGGAGATTTTAAATGTAACCCATACATACAAACAATTCCCCAACTTGGCTTTATCATTATATTAACATCCATCCTCCCACTCACAATCCCCTCTGTCCTTATATAAATTTGGTGAATGAGATTGATTTACCAGTTCTGCATAACAGCTTTTAGTAAAAAAAATAAATAAATATAAGTTGGGTAGGTGGTAGAACACTTTTAGGATTCCATCTGTGCCTCTTGGATCCTATTGTGGCTTTATGTATGTTACAAATACCCAATCAACATAAACATGTCAGAAGCACAGGGATGCAGAGAGGTGCGTTAGGTAGGTGCCAGATAGAGATTATCTCTGGAATGGCAGGCGTCCCACACACCAGGCCTTAGCCGTTCTGAGAGATGGGGGAGAGGGCAACTCTGAATATAATACCACTTCTTCTTAAAGAGCCAGCTTCACAAGAATGGATTACGATGAACAAAAAACTGTGTAAATAACATCACTTGCAACTAAAAACATTTTATCTTCACATTCACAAACCTTCAAAGTCATGTTTAGGATTACTACAGTCAAAATGACAAAAGGGACTAAGGGGCATATTTACTAAACTGCAGGTTTGAAAAAGTGGAGATGTTGCCTATAACAACCAATCAGATTCTAGTTCTTATTTTGTAGAATGTACTAAATAAATGACAGCTAGAATCTGATTGGCTGCTATAGGCAACATCTCCACTTTTTCAAACCCGCAGTTTAGTAAATATACCCCTAAGAGTGCCTAAAGTTACCTAAAGATTACTTCAAAATGTATGAATATTCTATTAAGTCTGTCTTTTACAAAGTTTAAGGAGGTCAGTCCCACCATTTTACTATGTACTGCTCTCGGGGATAGTTTAGTGTTACATAGACAACTCTAATATGCACCAGAACCACTTCTGAGTATAACTTTTCATTAGAACACACAGCAAGTCGGACATCCTAAGTGTTATAACAGACACAGGAAGACTCATATTCCAGGTATTGGCGAGAACATCTCCTCAGGGACATTGGGATATCCAGCAAGCCCCTCACTACAAGGTCACTATCTCCTAGAACTAGCACACTGTGCATGGGACAGCAACATTCTCCAGTAAAGTTATTACACAGGAACACAAGATAACTGATAATATGTGGTGCTAAGTATAAGGGACATTTGCACACATGTATAATAAATAATAATTTGAATTAGCTACTTACCCATTCCCATGTTTTCTTATGCTCATTCATCACTTCCCCCTAGAGAAAAAGGAACATCATTTTTATTAAAATAGCAGAAACGTTGTTTTATTTAATGCCATTTTGATCAATTCCAGGTGATATCGATGATGGAAGGTTTCCACAACTTTTTATTTATGTTTACACTTAAAAATATAATTGTTGCTGTAGTTATTTTAGTCTTAATCAAATTATTTACCAATGCCTAGAGTATATTTAAGTTTGCTATTTGAATGTTGTATCAGCTAAAAAGACAAAGCTTATATCAAATGTATATTTTGTTTTTAAATTGTTGACATTTGTATTATTTTTTCTTGGATATTTTAAGCCTCAGTTATAGGGGTATTAATGAAAGCAGTTTGGCATTATCAGGTATAACGATTTAGATTGTAAGCTGTAATTAGGAGAGTCCTCTTTATCCCTATGTAAGTGAGCAGATAGAAGCATTGTGGCTGCTCTAAATGTACATTTCAAATCACTGCAAGTTCAGATTGAGCAGAAAAGATCTTTTACAGAGGTTTAGTTCTCCTAATCTTGACATTAGCCATTCCTGTTGAATAATATCATTAGCCAGGTATAAAGTAAAAGTAAAGTAAATTTATTCTGCATTTATGGATATTAAAGAATGGCTGGGGCAGCATTACCATGTAGGGGACCTAGGCACATGCAATGGGCAGCCTTGTACAAGGGGAAATGTTTTCATATTAATTTTAATGTAGTTTATTTTCTTTTTTGTTACTTAGGCTTAAACAGCCACCCAGTGAAAGACATAATGGAGGACGGGGCTCTGAAAAGAGGGAGATGAGCATGGCGATGGTAATTAGGGCGGATTGCTCCCTATATTCACTCTGGTGTGAACAGCCCTCAGTACAGTAACAAAATCCAGTGCTCAAAATGATCTGTAAGATTCTGTTATTCTATGTAACTGCCGTACACATCTCCATTGTTCTGTCTTACATAGAGATACATATAAAGTACACAAAGGAGGTATTCTACACAAGTGGGGAAATCTGAAAATCTTCTTGAGCAAGCTTTTGTTGTATAATGACTGTACACTTTTACACCATAATCTATTTAAAAGTCTTTAATGAAGAAAAAAAAAACTTTTTGGTCCTTTCAGTAATTATTTTCTGAGCATTTTTTTTTTTAAGAAAAGAGCAACGTTTAATAACTTCTCTCTTCCAACAGGATAATTTCCTTTTTAGCAACACTGACCACGATGGTGATTACAGACCAAAATCAACATAAAAATAAATAAAACATTAAACAATAATTATAATTAACTAATTAAGTCATACACAAATATTTTATAATATTCTCTTCATTTCATTTGATAAAATACATTTATTTTTAAACAATTTTTCCCACATTAGTGGAACTGAAAGCCACAAGAAACAGACCCTGTGAAGAGGTAAGATAACTCTTATTGCTCCAGGACGGGGCAAATAATGGGGGACAAAGGGGGCAACCAAGTATCCCACTGCTGCCTTTACAATATGTGCTTGATATATGGCAGGGATAAGAGATTTTTTTTATCACTGTAATAAGCAGGAAAAAACAACTTATTGCTGAGATCAGGGACATATGTTGATAAGTATGCCCCTATGTATCTGACTTACACTAGCTATATCATTAGACTATGATAATCCTAAACATACAGCTGCTATTGGTGTATGTGTCATTTGCAACACTCACAATCACATTTCAAATGGAAAAGAAATCAAGAAATAAGCCACCGATCTGCAATTCACATCATCTATCATCTCCTAAATCACAACAGCCATTATTACACAGTCTGCGGGGAGCTTCCAAAAATGTTAGCAATTTTAATGAAAACAACATATTGCTAAAACATGCACTGTGAGTACTTAACCTTGATGCTAACTAGGTGCGACTTCTTATGCATTCTAACATGAAATTCAAACACTATCCTATCAGTGTACATGAATCTGCTAAAGTAGGGAATTGGGTATAAAGAGAAACAGAACAAAAAAATGAACTAAAATAATTGATGTATACGTAACTATTATTTAGTATGAGTACATTACTGAATGCAAAGCTCACATCTCAAGCAATTGTTAAACTGGGTACACACTAATGCAATTATCCTGCAGATCACATGATAAACGACCGTTTGGTCACATACTGAAAGAATGTGTACGCTCCCATATTTTATTGTACCAAACCACATTGTATCGTTTGGTTTGGTTTTCTCAACTCCCTAGAAATGGCGATCCATGATAGAACAATGATCGGGCACATGTGTAAGTGTGTACGCACTTACGACCAGCACTGTAGGCAGATCTCTAGAGAGAGTGTACAGTCACAATCTTTTCAGCAGATGGTTATGACAGATGAAGATCACAGATCGGAAGATAAATCGTGTAGGTGTGTACACATGAATCTGCTTGCTCATCAGGACTTTCAGTCGTTGGTAAAATCATTACAGAAATCGCATCTAAAGTAATATTGCATAAGTGTGAACCTAGCTTTAGGGTTTGTCCACGTGAATCTTCTCTTGTTGGGAACTTAACTCAAGAATACCGCCACGGAAATGACACAGTAGATATAGAACCCTGCCCTGTGTTATTTCCCCGGAGGTTCCATGTTGTATTTGAATCTCAACAACAAAAATGTTCCTAAGAGAGGGCTTGTTCAATTGCCAACACTATCCACATATAATATATCATAACAACAAAATTTCAATAGTGTTCAAAGAAAATCTGTAGACAAAATAGTCATATTGAGGATTTAAATGTGTACTGCCGACACTATTCTGCGTATGCTGCAGCTTTAGTGTCATATTAAAAGGTTTTATGACTGACTCCTAATTAACACTGCAGCTATAAAAAATATTTTTCATATGCGTGGAGTGAACCAATCACTGAGCGCTGGTAAGATATCTCCAAATGTGGAAATACTCACGCCAAGGCCGCAGCACTACCCAAGCGCCACGCAAATATCACTGGCTCATTCTCAGTCATCACGCCCATTTTAGGTCTACACACGAGCGTCACCTGGCCAATCTTTCAATAGTACCAGTGTTGTTTGCTTGTGTGTGAGCAGAATAACAATCACTACCTTCTAGTGTCTTGATAGGCTGAAGCACGGTGGCACAGTGGTTAGCATTTCCGCCTCACGGTGCAGGGACCATGGTTTCAATTCCCTAACAGGGCCTTATCTGTGTGCACTTTGCATGTTCTCCTCGTGTTTGCGGGGGTTTCTTCCCACACTCCAAAAACATACTAGTAGGTTAATTGGCTGCTGACAAAAATAACCTTAATTAACCATTTATTTTTATATACATAAATGCTGATGATATTGCAGCAACAAAATGGCTCATACACATCTAGTGTAGACAATTAGTAAACTTTAAGTAAGTACATTCCAACTAAAAGCAGTACAATATAGTATTATCTTGCATAATATGCAAATTTTCTTTTTACTATATATTCTCTATGTCTCTACCAATGCTGCCAAGTACAGGAATATGCAATGCCGTATCCTAACTGGTTTCTTGTCTAACACAACTCCACGTTTTGAAACACAATGTGCTACACTGATTCACTCAATATGGTTTACTCACTTCTAAAGCAGTTTTGTGGCTTCTAGAGAACAGACAGTTTATATTTATTTCAACAGTTCTCCCAAAGAGCAATATTTATATGGAGTGCCATTTGTCAATTATTAATTTTATCTACATAGTTAAGCATTAATCTGCAATGTATTGGTTGTTGTCCCACAAAATAATCTAGGTGTCAGAAATTAATTATTTAACATAAAAATGACTCCAGACATAGATCATTCAGATTTTTATATTAAAAAAAATTAAAAAGATTTTGTGCCACAAAATTAATTTTTGTGTAGTAAAAAGTTTTGTGATTAAAACACATTTTGAGCCACAAAATCAATACTTTGAGTTAAAAATTATCTTGTGTTGATAATAATTTTGTGCAATAAATAATGTAATTTGTTGTAAGACTTTTGTCATTTTTTTTTGCAAAAAACATTTTGTATCAGATATTGCAAATCTTAAATCTTAAAGTAGACTAGCAACCTTACACCATGCACAACTATGCATAATTAGATGCTATATACGATTATCTTCTGTCATACCGTATCTATTAAATATCATACACAAACCAGTTAAGATATATTATTTTAAGCATGTATGGATTTGTGGGAAGGCCACATAAGTACAGGTCTATACTGTCAAAAGGTCTATACTGTTTTTATATACAGTATGCTTGCCAGTATTATATCAAAATATCCTTTCAGATTAGTGGTAGAAAATTGTTATTCCTTATTCTTATGCATGCTTTAAATAATAAAATAATTGCATATATCAGTATAAGAATATCAGTATACCATTTTAAAATGAAGGGGGAGGTTAATAATTATATATAAAGTTTAGGCAGCGTTGCATGTATTTAAGAACTGACTTGTGTAAAACAAAATTTACTATAACAAAAATAAAATAAAAGTATTAGTACTTATTATTTAACGTAACAATAATAAGTGAACTAAAATAAATATATATATATATATATATGTATATATACACACACACATATATATGTAATATATGTATACACATATATATATACACACACACATATATTTATATATATATATATATATATATATATATATATATATATATATACACACACATTTATATACAGACACACACACACATATATATACACACACACACACATATATACACACACACACACACACACACATATATCTTATTCCAAAAGCGCACAGCAGCTGGGATCTATATCATAAGACGGTCCCGAAAAAGTCAAAACTTCACATGAAAACAGACGCACAGAAGACACCTCTTAATTAGGAGCTGGAGTTGGGACATGTCGAGACTGTGTTTGTTCCTAATTACATCAAATAATTGACTTTGTGGACAAAGTATGCTGTTGACAAACAGCGCCTCATTCATTAAGGCCACAACATTCATAGTTAAACGCACACACGTTTTCCCAGAATAGAGCTGACATTGTTTTTGTACAAAGAGTCACTCTCGTGTATACAAATTGGCAGGTCCACACTATGACACACAGTTAATTCTAAGTGTAGATGATAACTGCCAGCCAGAAGGTAATGAGGCAAGTTTCCACCAGGCAATGCAGTATCATTCTAATAATATTTTGCCAAAGACTCTAAGGGGGACATTCTATAAAAGAGTGAGAAATTAAAATTTTGCCTTAATTTGTCTTCAGGATTCCATATTCTATAGGTTTATTTGCCTTTTTCATCTCTTATGCTAATAATAAAAGGTGGATGTTATTTAGTTTACGGCGCACTAAAACATCTTTTATAGAATGCACATTATGAAGAAAAACATTACCAACCTTCACGTGTCTTCTTACCTCCTTCCTCAACCAGAGTTACATGTCATAAACACATATCAGTTTTTCATGGGTTTGCAGCTATACCAAAGTATGGAAAACAACTAATTTTAAGAAGTTGTTTTCATCCAAAGTATTTTTAATAGAATATGGTGTAACACTGTAGTAGTTCCATCAAGAACATTTTGAGATTACCCCTTTGGGTGAGATTTCTCTTGAGATATGGCACAGAGAACATAGTTTGTGAAAACTGTCCTAAGCTAGTGACACCTGGGCCCTATGAGGGCCTGTGAACCAGACCATTTGACTGCGCACAACAATCGCCAACGATCCTGTCACACAAATGCTTATACATTCTATGAACACTGCTTGCAGAGCTAGTGTGCCAGGACCCTGGCGTTTAAATTGCCTGCAGTACACAGTAAAAATTGGGAAAGCATCAGGGTCCCGAGGGCTAAGATATGTGCACACTCAAATTTGCAGTATTTTACTAGCCTTGTGCACATCGGGTAAAGCAAAATGAGTTGGCACGATTACCATAGAGAGAGTGGTGGATCCGAGAGGGGGGGGGGGGGGGTCTGGGGATCAGGGAAATCGCCTTCCCAAAAGCACAAGCCTACCTTTACATTGTATCCCAGATGCTAATCAAAATGGGGATGGGGTGTGGCCAATCGTGAACGAGGCAAACCGGAGCCAGCCAATCAGAATGGAGGAGGGACGTACCTATGCTAAATCCCCCCCTAAGAATAAAGTCTAGGTCCTCTTCTGCATAGAGATCAATTATCCCTGTAGCGAATGTCATAGTTATGTCCACCATGTCGTGGTCGCAGCTCACTCCACCTGCAGCTCTCCATTTAGACAGTGTCTACAAGGCCTAAGGCTAGTTACACAAGCTATGAGCATATGAGTATGTCAGCCTCTCAGGCGAGTCCAAACTATGTTTGTTTATATTACATTTTTTAGATTTTATAGCCTATAAATAAAACTGGGGCCATGATGGGCTATGCTGAACCACTTTTGAAAATATTGCTCATCTAACGTCCAGCAAAGTATTAAAGAACAGCAGCAGCGCCCTCACTGAAATAATATAATAGGAATTTCCCTTATATCAGCATCTTTTATTTACATCATCCATTTCATTACAAACACATGAATCTTTTGTACAAAAATTTGCATTCCACCTTGAATTTCCAGTGCAATAAAAACATTGAGCTTACAGTACACTGCGGCACTACCCCCTGAGACTTGAGAGCATACAGTATATCTGCTATAATGACAGAATAAAAGCACACTCGGTCTCCTAGGCTCACAGGCTGGATTTAATGCTCAACACATTTACCATTTGCACAGAGATTTTCTGTCTTGTATAATATGCATAAATGAGCGTATAATATGTAACAATGAAAGGTGGCAAGGTGCGTTATACAAAAATCATTGCTGTGGGTCATTTACAAAGCAAAACAGCTTGAGAGGTGCAGCAGTGAAGGCTGTTCTGTTTGTACCCGTTATATAATGGTTAGGGCCTATGGGGGGGGGGATTTAACTCTGCTGCAGCGCTAAATCTATTACCGTTAATGCAGTAATTTTAACCCTGTTTTCTGCTTGCGGCTCAGGGAGCTGCGAGCAAAAAGCCGGTGTTGAAATTAATGTATTAACGCACACTATTACCATAATGTCGGTAATAGTGCGCAGGCCGCGTAACTTTTTACAGTATGGTGGCCAATTGAATTCCCTCCTATGTGTGCAAATGTGCAACGCAAGACGGTGATGATTGCAAAGGGGCAAAACATATTGCTTTGAATGAGATTTGAATTTGATATAATTGGACATTCTCATTGTATGGGGTCTAGCCATAAATTTTGTGAAGGTCTCTTTGTGGAAATCACTGAAGATTTTGTTACCAAGTGAGCAGAGGAGGAAGAACCAAAATGCATTTGTTCCCTGATTTGTGAGCAGTTTTTTACCTTGCAAATGGTCTTGATTCTACTACCACCTAGTCATCTACTCATTGTTCAAAGTGGGCTGGTATATGGTGGTATGCCATATCGTCATTTCTCCTACTGCTTTAATTGTAAACTTATCATTTTCCATACCGCCACATATATATTTCCAGACCGCCACATATAAATTTCCAGACCGCCACATATAAATTTCCAGACCACCACATATAAATTTCCACTTCTACCACTATCAGTGGGACACTGTTGGCTAAGACAAGTCAGTGCATAATTGTGTGATGGTAAATTAATATAATTCAAAATGGAAAATCAATTAATAATACACCCGAAAAAAAGGCAGTTCTGCTGTTCCCTTACTATCATGGGTTATTTATTACCTTAAACAGTATCAAATGAGCAACGTGGTTGGAGATAGCAGACGTGATGTCATCTTTCAACACAATGTATGTTCTTGTTCAAGCAATCCATAGAGATTAACAGTATTATTAATATAGGTCTGAAGTGAAGAACCAACATTGGCAACCCTTAATCCTGGTTGACCTATAACAGGGTTTGAAAAAGTGGAGATGTTGCCTGTAGCAACCAATCAGATTCTAGCTTTCATTTATTTAGTACTTTCTACAAAATGACAGCTAGAATCTGATTGGTTGCAATAGGCAACATCCCCACTTTTTCAAACCCGCAGCTTAGTAAATCTAGCCCTAGAAGTCACTAGTGCCAACGTAATTGTTATTGCTACTTACTAGGTCTCAGTCTTTGGTCCTTGTGTTGAAAGATTTCTTATCCCTCCACTTTACCATTAACATTAAGTGTTAACATCTATGAGGAAGGTTTTCCAGGGTTAGCCCAAATCAGTGTAGGTGGACAGTGATTAGAGGGCACTAGTGCCAACATAAATGATGTTCAAAACACCAAAGTTGGATGGTGGTTAGAGGGCACTACTTCCAATCACCTTTTATGAAAGTACTCAACGGGGTATTAAAGAGCTGTATCATTTCAACAATAAAAGGGTAACTTAAAAAAATGAAGGTCAATCAGAAATATGTGACCCCACCTATGAAGGGTGAAATAACTAGTCTAACTTCACAAATATAAGTCTGTAAGCAAACACTGTCTGACTTGATGGGCAGGTTGTGACAAAATGTGCCATTTATGGGATTGCCAGAGAAAGCTGAGGAGCATAAGCTAAATAATTTCTTGAAAATTTGGTGATAAAATTAATTGACAAGGAGGTGTCTCTCAGTGTTATCTCAGTTAGACCTAGAAAGGGCACACCGAATTTCTTCACATGTTCCAGTGCCATGTGCCCTTCTGCAAACTTTTATTATACAAATTGTACACTACAGAACCAGAGACACTAGGATAAGATTGCTAACAGGGCTCAATACAATATGAAAACCTGCAGGTAGCACTGTTTCCTTGATGTTTTGCTGGAAAAGCAGAAAATTTGTGCCTAGCTTCTCCAGGCCAAATGGAGACTTAGAGATCTTCAAATCCCCTATGATATGCTATTCCCAGTGCCGTAGCAGACAGTAAAACAAATTTTTTCACTTTCTCAAAAGAGGCCATGAACTGGCTGGATAGTATACCAGTGGCAAGACAAACAGATGGACACTTCTATATTGAAATATAAGGTACTGAGACCTCATAACATTTTTTGTTTGGTTTTATGTTTGGATTTTCTCCTATGCTGATATTAATTTGTGTAAAATCAGTTGAATATGTTTGTATGAATTGCTCTTGCATTAGTCTATTGTACTATTTTGTATTTTTGCAATATTTTATAGTATGAAAGTTAACAGTACATCGTATCTTATCCATCACTTCTATATGCCCTTGATACTGTGTGTAGTTAAGCAAAGTTATTCATTTTGTAAATGGTATATGATCTCTTTTGCTATTCTATTTGTTTACCTAGGGTTACGTTACTTAAATTGTTTATTTTAGGTACGAGGTATTGGGTTGTTTTCTTAGTATATTTTATGTAATATAATCAATAAATCTACTTGATTCAAAAGTAAAATTAATTCCAATAAGACTGCATTACAACCACAACAAAACCGACACTTGGGATGTGACTCAAACATGCTAATCCTACTGCACTATACAAGGACATGGGCCTCCAGAGCTACTGAAAAGAAACATGGATTGCACTTTATGCCCAGAAAGTTTGCAGCAGTTTTTTTTTGCCTGTCCTGCATTTTGGAAATACATTTTTGTTTAAAGGTATTGTAATTTAAATATTTTGACTTTCATGGTCTCTAAAAGATGCAGCGATGAATGAATGTATTAATTTAAAAAATAAAAATGTCTTTTGGGCCTCAAGGTGGAAGACATCCCCAGTGGTGATCACCTTATATACTGAAGTACCATTATTGAATGATAAAGAGCAGAAACACTATTTCCTCTAATTCAGGTATCTTACAAGATCTAAAACATTGTTTCTCAGCCCCGGTTCTCAAGAACCCACAAATAAGTCATGATGTCTGGGTTACGTGCAGTTTATTACAGCCAAATTTTCATTTCACATCTTCCTTCCCTAGACCTGGCTCCCATGTGAGAATCTTTGTATAAATTTGGCACATTCAAAGTAAACAGCAGCTCAGGCTGTGGCGTATAATTTAGTTTCAGCATTTCCATGGCCTTAACCTTAGCAGCACCCTGTGATATATAACATTATCTCTGTATTCCAGGTGAGTCAGGAAACTGCACTAAGGGATAAGCTT
Organism: Mixophyes fleayi; assembly: GCF_038048845.1. Taxonomy (NCBI): domain Eukaryota; kingdom Metazoa; phylum Chordata; class Amphibia; order Anura; family Limnodynastidae; genus Mixophyes; species Mixophyes fleayi. The sequence continues at coordinate 347,590,814 of NC_134403.1, read as the reverse complement.
ACACACCATTTATATATAAGATAGATATATGATTAGCAATCCAACTCTGTATATTTGTTATAGAAAATTACATTTCAGGACATACATGTTAAAAGTAACAGGTCCTCTTTTTTTAAGTGATCCCAGTTCAATGCTGGTCCAGGACATGGCGTGCTTAATATAGTAATTGTATAACCTGCAGCTCTCTGCTTCTCCTCCATTGGCTGTATTCTTCATTCAGAGCTTCTCACTGGAAGACTGACATGGAGCAGGGGTGTGGCAGTAGCAGTGATTAACATACAAGCCATGCTATTTAGCATGTTAGTCAGATTCATTAGCATCCCACAGTCTGATCAGCGTGCTTATTGTAAGTAATAGGAGACAGTTATAGGCACTAAGCAGTTGCATAACAGGACAACCCTGTAGAAAACTTGTAATCACACATGGAATAGGACTCTCCTCATTATCAGAGTTAAGATCCTTCAATAGAATTGATAATCTCCATTTTAAAGTGGAGCAGCATGGTGGCTTAGTTGTTAGCACTTCTGACTCACAGCACTGGGGTCATGAGTTTGATTCCCAACCATGGCCTTAACTGTGTGGAGTTTGTATGTTCTCCCGTGTTTGCATGGGTTTCCACTAGGTGCTCCAGTTTCCTCCCATGCTCCGAAAACATACTAGTAGGTTAATTGATTGCTATTAAATTGCCCTTAGTCTCTCTCGGTCTGTGTGTGTGCTAGGGAATTTTGACTGTAAGCTCCAATTGGGCAGGGACAGATGTGAGTTCTCTGTGCAGCACTGCAGAATTAGTGGCTCTATATGAATTAATGATGATGAATGTCTTAATTAACCCATATCTATCATATCACTTTGTTTGCTTTGAATTCCTTCAAGAAATTCACTGAAATTTGGCAAGTCAGCTGTTTCTAATTTACAATAAAAAAAGTTTTTGTCTGTGTGTTTTATCTTGGCTGACACAGGACAGGAAATCACTGCACAAAGTCATCAGTGCGTTATATACTGTCTATTGCCAAACAACAGGATTAAATTCGCCTGCTAATATTGTGATAGGATTAATTTACATAGATGCCAATTGAAATGTTATGCATTAACTCCTCTGATAAACTGTATTTCCATGCTACACGGTTCTAGAATACAATATTAGAAGTTTTTTCTCTCATTCTGAGTTTTAGGGGCATATTCAATTCTCGGCGGAAACGGTGAAAATTTTCGCGATCCGCGCACGATTACCGTTATAACGGTAATCGTGCGCGGGAAAAACAGTTAATACGGTAATTTACTCGTTGGATTTCAGCTCGCAGCTCCCTGATCCGCGAGCTGAAATCCAGCTACATATTACCGTATTAACGGTAATAGTTTTTCCGCGGCGTGGAAAAAAAAGAATTGAATATGCCCCTTAGTGTTAAATCCAGCATATAGGTTGTATAGCTTGAATATATGTAGGGATACTATGTCTTTATCAGAACTTTCCATTAGCATTTATTCTATTGCTGAATAGCAATATAAATATGACCCTATTATAATCTAACATGATACTGCAGATTCTGTGTGTGCCTAATCATATACTGAAACTACCAGACATAATTATGGGCCTGATTCATTAAGGAACTTTGGCAAGAATTTGAGTAAGTTTTCTGGACAAAACCGTGTCACAATGCAAGGGGTGCAAATTAGCTTATTAATTTGCATATAAGTTAAATACTGGCTGTTTTTTCATGTAGCTCACAAATACTTGATAGCTTACTTACACTGAAATTTAAAATTGATATTTGTGTGCTACATGAAAAAACAGCCAATATTTAACTTTTGTGCAAAATAATAAACTAATTTGCACCCTTTGCATTGTAACATGGTTTTGTCCAGAAAATTTAAGAAAACTTACTCAATTTCTTGCCTAAGTTCTTTAGTGAATCAGGCCCTATATGGTTAACGGCATACTTGCCTACTTTGGCGAACTCCCCTCCGGGAGATCTCCAAAACTGGGGGCGTGACCATGCGAATCGCGTCATTCTGGCCTTGCACCTCTGTCAAACTCTGCCAATTTTGGCCTATTGAAGTAAGGGGCGGGATCAGAATGACACAATTAGCCCTGGCCCAACCCCCTTCACTAACAAAGTGGGCAGAATGCGGGAGGTTTCCCTACTCTCTCAGGAGCCTGAGACATCTCTCAAAAATTTGGGAGTCTCCCAGGCATACCATAAGAGTAGACAATTATGCTTAACGGTGTAATGGCAAACTAGTAGTCTCGGTGTATCAAATATCATTGTCCATATACACAATCTATTTGTTCTTAGGGTATATGGGTCCCCAAGGCTGTCTCCCCAGCCTTCATAAATTCCCTGGTATCTAGTGTGGCATTTAATATGTCACTTAAACGGGTCACAGCAATTTCAACAGCAATCGGTACAACATTCTACCTCTATCTATAACAGAGTAATAATATGAATAGCAAATTAAACACAAACTGTGCTGGTGAATACAGCCAAATGGCCGCCAGCGACTTTTATTTCCGGGTCCGAGACATCAATCCTGACGTCATGACCAACCTATGCTTCGCCGTGAGCTTTTTCGAGGGTTGATTCACAACAGGACAAAAAATCTTTAGTCAACTATTCCCCTTTAAGTCAGCACCCTGTAATTGAATAAGTTCGTATATATATAATTTGCCACGTTCTTTATACAGAGTCACAATGTTTGTAGACAAGAAATGATGTTTATATAACCTAAGAAAACCCTGGAGTGAATTGAAGTTTTTCAAATTCCATCTATGAAATTGTTTAACTCAGAGAAATGATTGCGTTAACCTTGTTCAGAGGCTCTCTCTGGGTTTCATCCTACCGAGCACCATACAAGGCGATTAGATTCCAATTACTGATATTATTATCAACACAAAATGTATCTGTTGAAAAAACAAAAACATTTTATTTTTTACCATGGAAGACAAATCCTTGGAGTTTCTCTAGGGACAGTTCAAAAATAATTTGCAGTCTAGACTTTGTTTAACTGCAATTCCTCTACATATTTCAAGTGCAATAAAGCAGGGCATTTTGCTTAAATTAACACCTTTATTAACGTACGACCTTCAGCTTCATATCATTGTGAAGATCTGCATTTGGATTATGACATAAACCAACTGCTGAGCAATAAAATAACAGCTTTGTACACACTGAGCAGAGCTTATTTTTATGCATCAAGTGTACGATAGCATAGACAGTAACAGACAAAAAATGCATAATAAAATGCTATTGTATTAGGTGTATGATACAATGTACTATTATACTCTATGTACATACTCGTTCCTGTGCACAAAATATGTATATTCATTTGCTGATCTACACAAATACTATGATTCTGATGGCTATCATTTTGTATTAACAAAATTATCAGTGAAAAAATGTGTTCAGTAGTTAGCAAACCTGATTGTAATACTGTGAATGGGAGCTCCACTGACTTATCCCGTTAAAGAAAATCTACTACTGATTCTCTAGAGACTGAAGTGCCTTTTACATTTTTGACTCCATTACTGAAGTTAGGGTTGTCTTAACTGTCAGTCTATTAAATCTTGGTCTCCATGAAAATGGCCACCACCATAGGAATCAATGCATGGAAATAGGACACATTTTTTGCACAGTATTATCATGACACAGAGGACGGAGCCAACCACTCCTCGTACTAGTTCAGCATCAGGGAGAATGCCAGACTCTCCAGGAGTCCGGAGATCATCCATTATTTCGGGAGTTTCCCTGACATTCTGGGTGAGCTGACAAGTATGATTTTACACAATGCCCAGTTAAGTCTTATTGGTTAATATATATGTTTCTATCATGTCCAATGATAGACTAGTAACTGAAAGAAATTCATTAACAAAAATGTGGGTTCCCTTACAAAATGAAGATGTTTAGGACGTAAGAGGTAAGTTCTGTTTTCGGGTCGTTCCAAGATCCTAAGTATGAGATGCTGTGTAGTATTATGTTTATATATTTGTGAGGGTGTAGCAGGGACATGACAACAATTAGCAGCTATTAACAAATGCTAGTGAACTAATAATCTGCAAGTTATTAATACAAAATGCAAAAGGAACACACTTCAAAAGATATATTTTTCTCTCTTTAGTATAGTAGTTGATGTGTTATGTTCAAAACATAAATCTCTTCTGCTCCTTCAGGCATTGTGACGCCCATACAAAGTAAGGCTGGGTACACACTACAGGGTTTTTAAGCCCATTAACATGCCAATTACACAATAAACCACCGTTTGGCTCGATATCGCAATAGTGTGCACGCTCCAACAATCAGCGATCATTGTTCCAAAGCACATCGTATTGTTTGATTTGGTTTTTAAATCAGACTAAAAATCTCGTTCAATGATGGAACAATGTCGTTCCAATCCTGCAGTGTGTATACACTCACGACCGGCAGTGTCCATAGATCTCTATGGAGTGTGCAGAGTCGATGGATATGACAGATGAAGAGCACAGATCTAAAGTTAAATCTTGTAAAACGTGTTTAGTGTTTACACATGAATCGGCATGCTGAGCGGCACTCTTTTTTTTCCAGCCATTGGTAAAATCATTAATGATATTGCATTGGCAGACATTTTCTGATGTTGTGTATCCAGCCTTAGTATAAGTATAATTTCCACCAGAAAGTTAACTTTTCTCTCTGTCCATATTAAAAGCAACCATGAATGCAAAATCTTTTGAGAACCTGACAACTCCCCTGGTACCTGGTGATTATGTATTTTACTTGTGCATGTGAACACACAACAACAAACACATAAACCTAAGTTTGGCTTGACAAAATTAGCAGAATTTCTGTTTTGCTCATGACGGGCTTCAGTGGTAATGAAGCTAGTTGACTGAGAGGACATCATAATTGATAGCAGTGTTATTTTAAATGGAAATCACCAAATTTTTTTGTGACAGGTCTACGAGAAAACGGTGGCCCTCTACATAATGTTGCTATGGTGTGCACAAAAATAGTTGGAAAATACAAATTAAATTCTATTATATGAAAAATTATTACTCCTAACCTACATACACGCTGGTGATAAAACTTCAGCATTTAAGATGTGTTTTAACGCATAACGTTAAGTGCAGTGTAAATGGAATGGGTTGCATTTTCAATGAACAAGATAACAGTTTCTAAGGACCTGATTATCCAATAGGCTGACTAGCATGCAGCCTAGGGTGTAAGGCTTTTAGGGGGGTGCAAAAATGTGACAAGGAGAGGTATAAACTGAATTAATTTTAAATTATAAGCAAAGAAAAAAAGAAAACCATGAAAGAAAAATGTAGTGATGTTTTAATCCTGAGGTATTCTCAAGAAGAAAATGAGTCATCCTTAAGCGGGAGCTTGAAGATAAGCGATTAAAAAAGTCAAGGATGGCGAGATGACAGCCCCCTCCACCTCCACCCTCACTAGCGCTCATTCGGTTGTGGTAGGGTTTTCCGGCTGAAATATCCGACACTGTACAACCCGCCGAAAAAATAGCAATGACTACAACCCCGGTAATGGCCAAATTGCGACTTACATTGTTACTGAGAAGTGCTATTTTTGGCAGCTGGAATTCTCTCCACCTGGAAAAAACGACCTTGCAAAACCTGGACGGTAACAAATGACGTCATTTGTAATGGTCCAAATGGAAACTGCGGTTTTAAAACGGCAATGCCTCTACCCACAGCATGGATAATGGAAGTCGCGATTTGGCCATTACCGGGGTTGTAGTCATCGCTATATTTTCGTCGGGCTGTACAGTGTCTAACTTATTTCAGCTGGAAAAATGACTACCACCGGCTCATTTACGCCTCCGTTCTGCTATACAGTTCTGATTTTTAATGAAAATATAAATATATATGACAAATATTGCTCTGAACCTTTTAAAAAGCCAATTGAAGTTGGATTTCAAAAACACAAACATTTCGGAACATAAACATTGGTGGGGGGAGAAGGAAGCTAGATTTTAAATTAAGGACAAAGTGGAGGGCGGCCTGAACCTTTAATAAGGCCCTACAGCTTTCTATATTGTCACAGAAGCATGTACACGGATTAGACACACTTATAAACATCTAAACTCATATTAAAAGCCTACATAAGGGCATTGCAGCTTATACATTTTTACTGGCATCTTAACATTCATCAAAAAACGCAATGCAGACACCAGTATGTGCATAGATTCATCCTGTTAAAGATATTAAAAAGAAATAAAAAAAGTATATGCCAAATTACTGGACATTAGTAACTATTCTCCATTATTCCTGTGCATACTACATAGCTTTGAATAGCTGAAGGTATTCAAGTTAATCACAAATAAATGATGTGCCATGATAAGTTGCCCACTGCAATAAACCTGACCCCATCTGCATGTTGCGCCTAATACATAGTTCTAGTTCACGTGAATTACTCATTACAGCTGAACGATTAAATATAAAGGTAGTGAGACACCTCAACGTAATATGGAATCCGACTGTTCCTACTGATTACATGTTGATATCATTTGTATAATAGTTTGCTGTCAAACTGAGCTGGAGAAGGGCAATTGTCTCCTCAATAGGAGTCCCGGCAATTATCTAAGACAGTTCAACATCTGCATTGGGAGAACAAAAAATAATCAAGCCGATTGTCAGCCTCCTCGGACATCTTTTTTGTTCTTTGGTAAATATTTGTCTTTGCCTTTTGTGATCAGGTCGGATGGTTGCATTCACAAAGAGAATCTGCTTGTTTCAGTATTGAAAACATTTAATTAAGATTATTTCCGATTTGTACAACCCCCCCTACGTGCTGATTAAAAAAGCCTGCAATAAGGTAGAAAAGAGACACATGCTGGTTGTAAACAGGGAATAACAAATGTCCCACGGCTTCAATATACAGAAACATGGGAACCCCTGCTGGTTAGTAATGAGGAGGAAGGCATCCCCCACAGACTGAGAGGAGTTGTGAGGATGGGGAAGAGAATGGACTGTGGAATCACATGAGTGTGAACAGAGAGGAGGAGGGAAACAGCTAATGTAATGACACCACATTCTATTACCCCCTGGTAACAATGAGAGCATCCAATGAGACAGCCAATAGCTGGGAGAGCTAGAAGACAGTCTCTCCCCCGTAAGTATATCTGGAATTCTAATACAAGATTGAATACTAGATGATAAGACTGCACGTTTTAAAAGCTTAGATCTTCTGTCTGGTAACATATGTGCTACCTACAGTTCAGAGGAACGTAAGAAATGTAGTATAACTTGGTAATATGTTTGCTCTTTTTAAAATGAGCACGCAACTTGAAGTGTGCATTCCATCAGAAAAGAGTTGTGTTTTCTGCGTCATTCCAATGCACGTTCAAAGTGGACACAAATACACTGTACTACAAACGTGCATTGTAATCATACTGAAAGCACAACTCCATTCTGGTGGAAAAAAAGCAAATACTTTCACACGCTACCGAGTCAATTGTATGAGTGTGTATTTGTACACAGCATAGTATTCTTCTGCACAGCACTAAGGTAATAAAAAGGAGACTGAAGGAACCGATGTTCCAGGCTTCTCTCACAAAACAGGCCGACTAAATCATTAAAACTGAACAGATAGTAAAGAGTAAAGTTAGCACGGGAAATGGTATTGTGTAGCCGACAAGCGATAATGGGAACTTGTCTTTTTTATTATATTCATATATTATGTAGTGCCTAGTATACATTCAATTGTCGAAAAAAGATGTTGTGCCTCTGTTCTCCTTTCGTCCAGGATAGAGCTTATAATTTACCCTCTCTGTATCCTGGTGTGATTGTGATGGCCATTAGACTATTTTAGACTTGACTGTCCGCAAACTGCAGAGTGCATGGGCCAAAAAAGACATCCAGCTCTGATCAACATGTGATTGGGAGTTGGCATATATTGATTGGTACTGATAATAAATGTGGTTAGATGTGGTCATCATCCAAATGATCTAATGGTGCCCCACTGCAAAAAATCTTCCCCCATTGATCACAAGTACTGTTGAGGTATGCTGGAATCTGTCCATGAAAGAGCCTGATTGAAAGCTGAACAGAGCAATTGACACTCTCATGGTCTTCTGAGAGCAGAGTGGGGGCCCGGCTCGAATTTTACTATGGGACCCGGTGAATCCGCGTTCTGCTCCTGGTAACTGAGCCAAATCTCTAAAAGCAGGGACTGTCCCGGTACCTGAAGGACAACTGACAATACAAAGACCAACAAAGTCAGCTGCGAATAGACTGCCATGTATAGTCCAACTTCCATATATTATGAAATGTACATTGTAATCAGTACAAGTAGCCATATATCAGGTAAAAGAGTAAAACAACGCTAAAACACAATTCACTAATAGTGGTAAAGCACAATTTACTAACCCTACATGTGTTAAAATGAAATGATGTTAAAATGTGCAGCCAACTTGCAAATTAGTGCTCACAAACAGAAGGAGAAGGTCACAAGGCTCCTGCATACAAAGTATGTTTCTAAAGGTTGAGTATTAGTAATTGGCGTTTGACCTCTTCAGCAAGGAGCAAGAGTTCATCCTTCCCAGCAGAGTAACCTTTGCACTGCATGGCATGGGTCAGATGTGACATTTTCTAATGTTAGGCTCTCAGGCTCCCGAGGTTAAACCTAGGCCATAGATTGTGGCCCCCTGCTGCCAGGTGGCTGGCTTAAGGCAGCACTCCTAACCTGTCACATCACTCTCCTCCCTAAACTACAACTGTCTGGTGTTTATTGTTCTAACCTGTATTAGTGTCCTTCAGCATCAGTGATAACCATCAGACAACAAATCTATCCTCCAACCTGACAGTGACATAAAACTGCAGTGTCTTCAATCTCAAAATTTACCGCATCAGAGTCTAACCCCCCCTTAGCCCCTTCCCCATGAGCAGATGGGACTGGCACATTGTCCTGAGGCACTGGTAAAAGAGAGGTTAAACGCTATTCTAAAATGCTCCATATTAATCTATGTATACAGAAGACAATTGCTGCATGGAACTGCTTTGTTATTGCAGTAAGAATGATAATGTTTCACAAGTCACTCTCTGGCTGCCTGCGACGCGTTTCTCCTCATACTAATATGTAAGAAGGTGTATTCATCCGCGCTGCTCCTCCCATGAATCTTGGCAATACCCGCGCCCGCCATCACCTTGACATGAAGATCTATGTGCTTCCCGCAACAACGAACACAGAAATAGGCTATGACATCACAAAATGTCATTTACCCTATTCGTCACATATTTACAGCTTTGTAAATGACCTTTACAAGCCAACATCATACTTTAGAAAGCAGCACTTCAAATAAATGAATACTTCATGCTTCAAAGGTATTTTTCACAAGAACAATTCACATTGAGATGGACAGGAATTCTGAAACGAAGAATGAGACCTTGTAACTACTTCTATGCAATACCCTGCGGTAGATATGTACAATGAATATGTATCAACCTGAACTACACATTAGCAGTGTAGCCAAGAAACAGATGTTTATAACAAGTAACAACAATATCACATCATATCTCGTAAACACATATATTAGTGAAATGCACCTTAGAAGCAGTTATACTAATATATCTCCTATTTATCACTATAACTCAGCAAATACATCTTAATCTCCATATTTCAGTAGGTATGTGAATGTGGCAATCCTCAGTAGGTATATCTTAGTAATAGTCAGTATACAGATAATGGATCAATGCCTAAATCAAAAAGGGTCATTACGGAAAGTAAGGCAAAATAAAGGAGTAGATGTTCTCCGGGACAAACCATGTTACAATGCAAGGGGTGCAAATTAGTTTATTATTTTACATATAAGTTAAATACTGGCTCTTTTTTCATCTAGCACACAAATACTTGATAGCTTAGTTTTTTCCAATGAAATTTAAAGTTGATCTAGGACATGTCCCACCCCAACTATAAATCTGTCCCCACTTTTAAAATTTACCTCCCCTTCAATGCAACATGGCTTGGCCCAGGTGCAAAGTTATTCCTTTTTTATGATTTGCTCTCCTTAATAACTCAGGCATCTGTGGTATTGTGGGGACAAAACAGCTCATCACAACTTCTGTGACGTCATTCGTACAAGTGTAACTACCATTTAGCAGAGTAAGCATCCATTATTATTATTATTATTATTATTATTATTATCTTTAATTTATAAGGCACCACAAAGTGTCTGCAGGGCCGTACATAACATACCAAAAACAGTGAGTCATGACACAACATGATACAGAAAGAACAAAAATGAACAAAAATATATACACAGACACACACAGGTAACATGGTAATGCAAATCAAATTATTACTGGGACAATGAGCCATTCTTTTGCCTGAGATGGAGACTAACAATTACAAACATCTTATCCATTATACAGCACCATAAATATTTATATCCACATAAATAATGTACAGTCATGGCCAAAAGTTTTGAGAAAAGTATTGGTTTTCACAGTTTGCTGCTTCAGTGTTTTAGACATTTTTGTCAGATGTTGCTATGGTATACTAAAATAAAATTACAAGCATGTCAAAGGCTTTTATTGACAATTACATTAAGTTTATGCAAACAGTTAATATTTGCAGAGTTGACCCTTCTTTTTGAAGACCTCTGCAATTCGCCCTGGCATGCTGTCAATCATCTTCTGGGCCACATACTGACTGATGGCTGCCCATTCTTGCCTAATCAATGCTTAGGGCTAGATTTACTAAGCTGCGAGTTTGAAAAAGTGGGGATGTTGCCTATAGCAACCAATCAGATTCTAGCTTTCATTTATTTAGTACAGTCTACAAAATGACAGCTAGAATCTGACTGGTTGCTATAGGCAACATCCCCACTTTTTCAAACCCGCAGCTTAGTAAATCTAGCCCTTAGAGTTTGTCAGAATTTGTGGGGTTTTGTTTGTCCACCCGCCTCTTGAGGATTGACCACAAGTTCTCAATGGGATTAAGGTCTGGGGAGTTTCCTGGGCATGGACCCAAAATTTCGATGTTTAGTTATCACTTTTGCCTTATTGTAATCATGCTGGAAAAGGCATTGTTCATCACCAAACTGTTCCTGGATGGTTGGGAGAAGTTTCTCTTGAAGGATGTTTTGGTACCATTCTTTATTCATGGCTGTGTTCTTAGCCAAAATTGTGAGTGAGCCCACTCCCTTGGCTGAGACACAACCCCGCACATGAATGGTGTCAGGATGCTTTACTGTTGGCATGACACAGGGCTGATGGTAGCGCTCACCTTTCCTTCTCCAGATAACCGGTTTCCAGATGCCCCAAACAATCTGAAAAGGATTTCATCAGAGAAAATGACTTTACCCCAGACCTCAGCAGTCCAATCGCGGTACCTTTTGCAGAATATCAGTCTGTCCCTGATGTTTTGCCTTGCTGGCCTTTTTGACACCAGGTCATCCTCCAAAAGTCTTCACCTCATCGTGCGTGCAAAAGCACTCACACCTGCCTGCTGCCATTACTGAGCAGCTCTGCACTGGTGGAAGAGGGCTCACTCACAATTTTGCCTAAGAACACAGCCATGAATAAAGAATGGTACCAAAACATCCTCCAAAAGCAACTTCTCCCGACCATCCAATAAGTTTGGTGACGAACAATGCCTTTTCCAGCACGATGGAGCACCTTGCCATAAGGCAAATGTGATAACTAAGTGGCTCGTAGATGAAAACATCGAAATTTTTGGTCCATGGCCCGGAAACTCCCCAGACCTTGAGGATTGACCTCGTGGTCAATCCTCAAGAGGCGGGTGGACAAACAAAAACCCACAAATTCTGACAAATTCCAAGCATTGATTAGGCAAGAATGGGCAACCATCGGTCAGTATGTGGCCCAGAAGATGATTGACAGCACGCCAGGGCAAATTGCAGAGGTCTTCAAGAAGAAGGGTCAACACTGCAAATATTGACTGTTTGCATAAACTTAATGTAATTGTCAATAAAAGCCTTTGGCACTTATGAAATGCTTGTAATTTTACTTCAGTATACCATAGCAAGATCTGACAAAAAGATCTAAAAACACTGAAGCAGCAAACTGTGAAAACCAATATTTGTGTCATTCTCAAAACTTTTGGTCATGACTGTGTTACTAAACCGACCTGTGAGGTGTAAAAGTCTTTCAGATAGCAAAAAAATAAATAAATTACATTTTAAATAAATTCCCTCCACTTTGCTGATTCAATTTCCCCATGGTTTAAATATCTGTTCTTGGAATTGTCCCTGCTTTTAGTAATGACCACCTGTAGAATTATAAGTATACTTTTCTGCATGTTAGCTGCAATTCTTACTATCTATTCTTATTCTTTATGTTTTTCAAGTTGATATTTATTACATCATTGATCACATTCTTAGAAAATGCATAAAAATACATTCTTATCAAAAATGTAAACACGCAGCATGATGGGGATTGTGCCGCTTCATCGTCCATGAAGACAGTAGCAAAGTATCCCTAGAAACTATTTTAAAATATTGGCAAGTATTGGTGCTACCATTAGGCGAACCTAATTCAATGTTATTTTTTCCCTCGCAGCGCCCCTGCACTGAGCACCAGACGATAACATAGAGGAGCAGTAGTCGGCAGCTTCTTAACCCCACACTGAGCACCAGACGAAAACATGGAGGAGCAGCAGTCGGCAGCTTCTTGCCTGTCGGCTGATCCTCCATGTCAGCTATGATGACACATTCCCAGGATGACAGGAGCAGAGGTTTCCACCACTGTCCCCTACTTCCACCTGCTAAGGGGGACCCTCCACCGGCCCTGCAGGTATGTTTTTGTAGCTGAGGATATCACCTGTGAATAACCATTATTTTAATCCCATATACAGGCATTAGATGTATAATCAAAACATATTTTCAGAAATTGCTCACCCTAAGGAGCATTCTGAACCATTCTATATGATTTACACAGGCATGATGACCGATTAGGTATTTCATGAGCAGGAAGCTATTATTCATATGAAAATACCGACCACGTTTTGTAAATCTCACACGTGCTATGTTAAATACTGATATGCTTTTAAAAGGTATTACCTCTCCACACCTTAGAGACAGCTACAAACCACATCTTTAGGGTGGGTACACACTACAGGCTTTTCAGACGATTCTCGTACCAATCACATGATAAACAACTGTTTTGGCCCGATATTGCATTAGTGTGTAGACTGATATGATGAGGGATGGTCATTCTAAAGCTCATCATATAGTTTCATTTGATTTTTAAACCAGACAAAAAATCTTGTTCAACGATGGAGCAATGTCGCTCCAATTCTGCAGTGTATATGCACTCACAATAAGGACGTCCATAGAGAAGTTTACAGAGCCATGATCTTTTCAGCAGATAGTTATGACAGATGAAGAGCACAGATCTGAGGGTAAGGCTAAGTACACACTAAAGACTTTTCTGCCTGACGTGTTATCTACGACTTTACCTTCGACCGAAAGTCGGATCGCTCTGACGATTAATGCTTATACACTAGTCACGTTTTAGACGATTAACGAAAGACCGACCATCCGTCCGTCTTCTAAAACATGTATTGTGTGTACGCATAAATCGGCATGCTGATCGAGACTTTTCTTTTTCTTCAGTCGCTGTTAAAATCGTTACTAATATAGCATTGGGAGAAATTTTTTGTAGTGTGTACCCAGCCTAAGAACAGTGTCCTGATGGGATATGATACAGGTCAAAAAGGTGAGAATGAAGTCATCTGGGTTACTGTGACCCGATTGCTGTGAATGAAGCAAGCAATCCACACACTGCACTTCTGTAAAGCAAGTTTGCAAACGTGTTTGTCAGATAAAGCTTCATGGACATAATCATTCATGTAGAAACAATCCAGTTATTTCATATATACTATTCAGCTGTTTAGTGCACTGCCAGTGGCATATAGTAATGATAAATAGTGGTTTTATCTGCTCTTTAAGGACAATTCCGGACTGTCATTGACACATATGGATGGCTTCACTTGGAAACATAAAGGGTAGGAAAGGGCCCAGCCTTAACACATTTAGATACAATATTGCACAGAAACAATACAAGGACCATACTAACAAATAAAACAGCTGAAAGGATTTTTTACTCTGGCTATGTAAAAGGATTTGTAAAAGGATTTGTCTGGTTGGACATCCCCTTTAACCTAAGTGGGCTCTGTGTGCCTATATATCTCATCGAAGACAAAGAGGAGGTGGACAGTGGGCGGGGCTCATGGCCAATGGCTTTAGGGAACACTGATAGCTAATTGAAAAGGACTTTGAAGAAAAGCGTGGGATTAAATGGACTTGCTACTTGTAACACTCAATCCCCGTACCATTGTTTGTATTCCATATATTCCACAGGCAACTCACTCCAGCTAAATGCCACATTTATCCCTGGAGAAGTTGTTGTAGGGTTACAGTAGCTGCTTTTATGTCACTATTAACGTCACTTAGCAGATTAATGTGATAAAATGAAGAAGTTATAGAAGTATGATGTCATTTCTCTCATTACTACAGGGGACATATTTTTTTAAAAATGCTTAAAAAAATAAAAGGCAATGTAACCCATAGAAGCTCAATTGGCCAATGAATGAGTGAAACACGAAGAGGTAAAGTAGCTTCAAATGTGCTTCTCATACTTATCACACAACACAAATCATTTCTCACCTTACTTTTCACATTTGACTCTGAGCGGCATATTTACTAAACGGAAGGTCTGAAAAACTGGAGATGTTGCCTATAGCTGCCAATCAGATACTAGCTGTTATTTTGTAGAATATACTAAATTAATGATAACTAGAATCTGATCGGTTGCTATAGGCAACATCTCCACTTTTTCAAACCCGCAGTTTAGTAAATATACCCCTGACTCTTATTTGACAAAAAATACTGTGTGGTGCCGACAAATGATGAATTCATTTTTTCCAAATGAAACAAATTTACCTATCATTTCATTATAATTTAATTCATCCATTCCATTAATATAGTTGCCAATTTGTAAACCCTCTGAAGTGCTCCTATGTACTTTTATAGACATATCCTGACACTGTACCTCATATTCAAGATGCAGTCCAACATTTGCCCTATATATACACACTGCTAAAACTATGAATTTATTAGAAGCTGTCTGGCACTGGTTGTTGTTACTCATCTTTTTATTACCGCTGATCTCTTCAATTGAATTTAATTCATTTAATTCACATGTAGGACAATTGTTACTATGGTCTAAACATGTGTGACAATGTTACCATTATGTTTTCTATAATATATTTCTGAATATCGTCTCTTCACATATTTTACCTAACTAATGGCAGACGTACTCGTCTATAAATGTTCAGAATGTGAATTTGGCACCAAGTCTGTCTCTTTCAAGTCTTAAGGTATTGACATGGTTATAAAGAAATCAAGAAAAAAAAAGGGTGATTTGTCTTTCACTGAACTTAGTTCCCTTACCACACATGGGTGGGTGCCACATGCGCCTAGTGCTTTATCAGTCATTTATAGGCGTAACTACACTTCCTGATGTGTTGATTGTCACAATGTGTTGATATTTTGAGTGGTGTGTCATGGCTGAATTGTCTAAGAAGTAAAAAAAAAAAATTATCCTGCACATTAATGAAATCAGAAAAGTTACCAAACATATTGGAGACAAAATGTTGCATACCTAACAGCTCCAATAGGTAACTACAGTGTACCCACCATGATACTATCTTTTGAAGAATTCAGTTATGCTTCATCTGCACTTAAGGTAATGTTACACTCAGCAGCAGTTGGCTTAGTATTGAGTTCTATGTGTAAATTGTAAACAGCCTAAAGACAGAACAGGATATCCTGAAAGCAATATGGCACGAAAATAACTACTGTATATATAAATTTTAGACTTACAATCGGATTTTACACCATGACTTCAAGCCGATCCTCCACTTCACCCTACGGCTGTGTTACTTTCTAGCTCAATATGTATTACGCTGATGTTTAACTATGAATTTCATATTGCAATGTAAATACCTGCTAATATCATTTCATGTATAATGAGTTTAACATTCTATATAGTCCACTTATTTGCTAAATATTAAATACATTTCTGTCACTGTTACAGAGAGTACCACACTAAAGGTGTCACATGGAATAGACTGAACACTGCATGTGATTGGATGATCGCTCCCAAATTTTAAGGAAAGAGAATTCCCCCTTCACTGTAATCTCTGAATTCAGGGGGGATTTACAGTAATTAAATGCTGCTTGTTTATGGCTATAAACACAAAGAATTTAAATGCTTCCACATGTTATCTTCCTAATAGAAACAATAAATTCACTCTATAGCCCAGTGAAATCTCCAAATCATTAAATCACATGATGAAAACTCATCACACATACAGAGGGTACATGTTCATAAGTAAATTTGATCCAATTGTGTCCTTTTCTGTTTTTTAATGTTGGCCAAAGGAAAGTTAGGAGCTCACTTCGCAATTATTAACCACTATGGACTAAAGCAAACCCAATATAGGCAGAAATCGTTTTTCCACAAGCTAATCCCTATTTTGTTAGGGTCTGAAAGAGCAGGGCCCTGACAAATATGGATTATGGGAACTGAGGCATACTTTGAGTGGATTGGCATTTTGGCCAATCGAGTACTGCTCTTGTGCAGAGGAATGCTGGGAGATAAAAACATGCGTTAGGGATGCAGACTGTGTTTTTAACAAAATAGCTGGTGAAACGCGTAAAATGTGAAAATAAAGCAAGCAATACGTTCTGCTATCCACGTTCGATCATCTTTTTTGTGGCACACTTACTGTGTTGCTACTTATGGAACAATGATCACAAAATAACTTCTATCTACTTTGGATCCAATGCCCAGGATTCGGACATAAAGTGTGAAAAAAGGAACCAAAATTAGAATTACAATGCTATTTAGCCGCTGTATTTAGGTAATTCACACTTACTTAGTGGTGCACATCTGTAGCTGGAGAAAATCATGTAATCCTTGAAGATCTAAATAAAGAAAAACAACAACACATTAATAGATTGAAATAAATATGAAATAGTAGACCATATGTAAATACAATTCTCATTAATATATACTGGTGCATTATATCTCTAAATGTGGATGTCTGTAGCTAGGGACTCTTCAGTCTAAAAACTTGTCAGTAGAAGTGGCTGGATGTGGTGGGTCTGATTACAAAAAAGATAGCACTTGTCTATAGCTAGCTGTCCTAACAAGCAGTATTTCTTCTGGGGCCCAATTACTCCACCTAACTAAAACAGTCCTGGTTATATTTTCACCTTTCAGGATCTATCATTGACAGTTGGGAATCATATTTTCATGGAGAGCATCTGCCTAGTGCTGACAAGATATACTGATATATAAGTACATATAGGAGCAAATACACCCACCAGGTTTACAATGACAATGTGTTAACATTTCACTGACTCCCATACTGTTCTGTGCTATTGTTTTTAACAGGCACGGTGGCTTAGTGGTTAGCACTCCTGCCTCACAGTGATGCGGTAATGAGTGTGATTCCCAAACAGGGCCTTAACTTTGTGGAGTTTGTATGTTCTCCCCATGTTTGTGCGGGTTACCTCCGGGTGCTCCGGTTTCCCCCACCCTCCAAAAACATTCTAGCAGGATAATTGACTGGGAACAAAAATTAACACCGTGTTAGGGAAGTTAGACTGGAAGCTCCAATTTAGAATTAAGACTGTAAGCTCCAATGGGGACTGATGTGAATGACAAAGTCTCTGTAGAGTGCTGCGGAATTGGTGGTGATGGATGATGATGAATCTGATTACTACGTCTGCTGTGAGATTGTACCTGGTCGTACCCACTGTTACTTGAAGGAAGCAACAAGGGTATGTGAAACAAAAAAGACATTGAGGAAGAGGAATGGGGGAATTAGTCTTATACGGTTGTATTTACTGAACCTGTATTAATTTCATATAAGGCTATATATAAAGTTGTATTCACTGGACATGGGGCTGTATCATCTGGGCATTGGTCTATTTTAACATACTGGTCATGTGGATCTAATATTCAGGTCATGGGCAGTATTAGTAGACATGCCCTAGGGCTGCTCTGATACACTGGTCATGGGGTTGCTGTCAATAGTAATTTAATAAAAAAATGGCACGCCACACTATAAATAATCCCAGTTCAATGACGGCTTGTATTTTAGGATTTATCAAGTTATACAAAGCAGCAATGCATTATTTCATTGATAACAGAGGTATGAACCATATTGTCCTACAAAGCTATTGCTGTCTTCCTTTTAAAAAAAATGATACCATCATTTCATCATGAAATTTTGCAGTTGCATCAAATGAAACCACCTGAATATGAGTGGTGCAGACTTCACTGTCCTTTCTATCTCATCACATCTCCGCCAAAAACTTAAAATGAACTTCCAAAGACAAACTACATTCACAGCCATGTAAAAGGGGGTGTCTGAGTAATGTGTTAATAAAAATAGTTGAACTTAATTTCAACCTATGCCGGTGATGCCTGAACCTGCTCAGAATCACACTAAATAGGGGATTTGAAAGATCACATGCAGCTATTCAGAGATTATTTACACTGCACTTTATCTATCACCACCTGTTCTAAGCAAGAGCCTGTGATAGGAGCGCAGTGTGCAGTGACCCCACAACAGCAAAACCTTGATGGAAGCCTTGCTAGACCTCAAACATGTGATGGATGGAGGCTGATGGCAGACACAAACCAGTTAGTCTCTATTGTTTTTATCCCTTGAGTTTTGCAAAGTGATTTCTATACTGAATATCATTTTTACCTTTTCCTTGTCACTTTTATTATAATTCCTTAATTCTAGTCACATGAACGTTTTGCAAACTGATGACCTTCCGGCTTTGTTTTAGAAACACTGTCCAGAAGGAGGCTATGAGTGTGTTTGTATCCAACATCTCGGAGTGTTCTGGGGTAGAAAGGAATCAGCGATACACTTTATTTATTTTAGACTGTCATACCATTATAGTAACCATATGCTCTATGCATTTTCTTTCAATATTTTGCTAACCTCTGAACCTCTGCCACTATAAAATGGTTAGGCTCGCCAGCGTAAATGTCCATACCAGCTGTTTGTATGGTTTTAAAAATAATCGTAACGCTTTGACTATGCAGAACACAGGGAGGTTCAATCACATTAAATGATTATGAAACCTCGCCTGTTCCCGCTGAAGAGTCCCACTGGTGCGCCTCATTCTACAGAGCAGACAAAAGCTTTATTTTGCGGAGTGAGATTATTATAATGAAATAAAATGGTGGAGGTGTCACATTTTCAAGGGTGTTCCTTGTCATGCCCAATCCACTTCTAAAAAATACTAGAATTCTGCCCCACCTCACACCCCATGGAGATCAGAGGGTAAATGTATCAAGCCGAGATTTTTCCAGCGGGTTTGAAAAACCAATCAGATTCTAGCTATCATTTATTTAGTACATTCTACAAAATGATAGCTAGAATCTGATTGGTTGCTATAGGCAACATCTCCACTTTTCAAACCCGCCGGAAAACTCTCAGCTTGATACATTTACCCCCAGGTCTCGCCTATATTTTAATGAGCCAAAACACATCCAATGTGCACTGTATTGTGTAATAAAAATACATATTGTAAAAAAAAAAAAAAAGGAAATGCCCACATCTTCCACCCAAATCATCAATCAGTCCCAGGGATCGAAAGCCTTGGGTGGTTTCTATGGGGAAAGGGAATCAAAAAACAATGTGCCCATCTCCCTCCCAGAGGTTACCAGTCTCGCGCTGATATGCATTGGGGCGCTTCCCAACCTCCCAGGGCTGTGGGGACAACTCCACCAAAAAATGTCGTTTTCAGTTTTGACTGGGTTCATCCTTGAATCCCAACTTTTCCATTTCTCCAAAGCTCGGAAGCACTGGACTTGATGTAGCTGGACCCTGCCCTGGGACCAGCCACTTTGCAGCTTGTGTGCAGATCGTTTCTGTCTGCACTGCTCACAGCCATCTCACCCCAACAAGCATTGAACGCAGCAAGAACAGATAGGAGAGAGAAGGACAGTCTGTCAACTGTTCCGACACACTCAGTCAGGACTTTGTCCTGATTGTAGGGACAGATGGGAGGTATGTCCCCGCTTCACACAGCTCTGCTCGAAAAGGGAGAGCTGCGTGCACCTAACAGTAGTGCACGCAGCATTGCCCGTGTATATGATGGGGATAGGAATAGTTGGAGAGCAGCCAAACACTGTCTAAAATTATAGCCACGTCCCGAAGCATGCTGGCCACACCCACTGGTGGTGTGGCATGGAAACCCCTCTCTACAAATCCTGCGTTTCCCCTGAGCTGGATACTCCCCGACAAACAAATATGTTAAAAAGTAATACATTCCCTACAGAAAGTAGTAATGAATAATGACAATGATGTATAAACTATGTTATCATCAACTGGAAACTATGTTTTTTTTATTTTATTTAAATGTAATTTTTTTTTTAATTAAGAAGACATTTGATTGCACACTGGCTTATCATTAATTCCATTAGAGCATTAACCTCAATAATTCTGTAACTTATCAAAAAGGTATCCAATTTTATTGCTCTGGTGATGATGGGACATCCCACTAAAACCTGAAGTGTTCTAAAAATCCTTGTCTTGATCAGAACCAGGGAAACCTTATACACAGGTATACCGGACTCTGGAGGAAGGATAACACACATTTAAACTTTTCTTTGGCACAAAGTGGAAGTTAAGATGAGGTCATCACACTGATCCAAAGATTACAATCCTATCATTATAATTACATTTTTGGAGCCAGGAAACATTACCTTAACAGTTATGTGTTGTCTCATCTGTTAAAATAATTGTAGTTTTTAATGAACCTATAACTCATTTATTCCTAAATGGAATGTCAACAAATCAATTTTCCCACCACATTTGACCCTCTAAAAGTGAGTGGTAACTGCAGCAAAAAGGTTGTTGTTAAAATATGAAACTATGTCTGAGAATTAAAGAAACAAAACATTTTATGACAAACTTTGGAACTGGAGATTTGTCAATTGAAGTTTACATTGAGAACGACAACTAGTGGCGCCAGGTGAATGCCTCCCCCTCTCGGCACCCCTGGTACCCACTTCCTGCCTTACACGTATGAAAGCTCATAAATATGTATCTGTGTTCCTAAGAGGCAGAGGAGGAAGATACGGACACATAGTTCTATACCAGTTCTCAAGAAATGTTTGGATGTGACCTCCTCTGGTATTCTGTCTATACTCACCATAAGAACTGCACATGACTACCACTTATGGGTGGCCCTACTCAGGCATTGCTAAGTCCCGGTCATTTTACTACATACTGATGGCCTCATGTAGAGTTGGATGCATTGATGTATCAGATACCATACATTTTGCAGAGTTCTCATTGTGCAAATCTGTGACGGGACATTGCCTGGAATCTAATACTCCCTCTATGCAGTGTTCTCCCCAGCACCTATTTCTCGGGTGCTCCATCCGGCTGTTTTTCCTTGCCACCCGGCTCTTGGAGCCCAACAGAGTCCTATTATAACAGAATAAACCATTGTTTTTCCTATTATAACGGGCAGTACAGCCACCAGTCTGACCAGTACTTCAACATTTTTTCATTATTATTGCAAAGTATTACAACTGCCCCCACCCAGCTGCTTCTTAATGCCACCCGGGTGCTTCTTCATGACACCCGGCTGCTTCTTAACGCTACCCGGGTGGCAGCAATTTCTGGGGAGAACACTGCTATGGTTTCTATGGGTCTCTTCCTGTGTCCTCTTTTTTTACAATCATGTTCCCTACCCTGCCTCCTATATTGTTTTGAATCTTTTTAAACATCAATAAAACTGTTTGGGAAAAAAAAGGTTCATAGGGAGAACACTGTAGACAGGCTGGCTACAGAACCTTCAGTTATTTACAACAACTGTAAAACACTATAGAGAAAGTAGTATGATACGTTTTTGGTTAGGCCTTGTTGGGAAGCGAACTGTATCTTTGGACTATGTAAAGTATGTAATAGTTATGTGTACAATTGCACTGTCCTAGTACCTTTCTGCAAATTGTATTCAACGTATCTTATTTTCAAGGACAGTCTCAGGTTTTTAAGATTTGTAACTCTTATTCAGTATAATGTCTATAATTACCACAACCTTTCCTACTTTCTGGGCTTTATAAGTAGCAAAAATAAATCAGTCCGTTAACCAGAGATTTTTTTTTTTTTTTCGTTTTTTTTTAAAAAGGGGGAGTGAGCAAACTTATGACATCTTTTTGTACGGAGTATGAATAGATGTTTCCCATAAACACAATGTATCAGATAGTAAATATATATTTTTTAAACACATAGGGGCATATTCCATTGTTGCGGGTTTCTGCGGCGTCAAAACGAATACCGTTATTACGGTAGTAGTTAGCTGGATTTCTGCTTGCGGCTCAGGGAGCTGCGAGCTGAAATCCAGCGAGAAAACTACCGTAATAATGTTTTTCCGCGCACTATTACCGTAATAACAGAGATTTTCGGCGTTTCCACCGACAATTGAATATGCCCCATAGAAGATTATATATATACCATATATATGGAGTGGTAGATAAATGGGCAGACGCGCGTAATGACATTTCTGCAGTAAATGGAATTATAGTGGCAGTTGTTGCGGGTGCAGGTTGTTACTGATTGGCTGGGCTGCCCCCAAAAAGGTGATAGTGTGGAAGTTGGTGTTTTTGAATAGATTTCATGGTAGGGACAGTGGAATTTGTTGCTCCGGCATTGCAGACCATTGTGATTTTCTGTGGCACCCAAATCTTCTTAAAATAAAAGATTGTTTTTATTATTTTTTTTACAAAACCAAACAAAAGAAAGAACTTTAGTTAAGCTCCTAAAAAAAAAGGTTGATTCACATGGACCTAACAGCTGTTGAAACGGTGTCTCCTTTCATGCAAACCATGCACCTACTGTGACTGTCTGTTTTAAAGCAGGGTTATCGGAAGGTTGTGCGGACTACAGTGCTGGGCTAATTGTGCAGGGCTTCTCTTCTTTTGTTACAAAATGATTTGTCAACTGGAGTATTTCCAATACAAGTAATAGTGTGATCAATTATTCCTTACTCAGCTACGAAAATATGGCTTTATATATGGCGCGTACGTTTCAACACTCTAAGATCCGATATTTCATTCTTCCGGATCTGGAACTGATTGCTGATCATAGTGGTACACGTAAAAGGTTATATAGAAAATTACATTATGTCCTAACATTAAGGTCAATCTTTAGCACGACAAATATCAGGCTTTGAATCACCTGCCTAAAGGCAATGTGTCTAGATTTTGTTTGTGCCTACATGATAATAAAAGCATGTTATCTACCCTGTGAAATCGATTATCCCTTTCTATATCATCTAATAAAGAACAGGAAGGACAGTTAGCCAATCACTGAGCCTGGAAAGGAATCTGAAGAGTGACCAGTGACCAGATTAAAGCCCTGCTGCCCTTCACTTCAACTCTGACATAAAAGGTTCAGAAGCCGGGGAAAAAAGCCAATTCATCTTCCATCCAGGCCTAGAGTTTAACAAAGCCCTTAATATTTATGCTTTAGCTGAACTTTCTCCTAAATGTCAGAATGATGTGGTCATGAACTGCCAGGAATTGATACTACAGAAATAAAAGAGGGTTATCTATAATGCCTCCGAAAGCAGCATTTCTTTGGGGGGCAGCTCAATGTTAGTAAGAAAATAAATAGGTTTATTTTAGTCTTTTTGATAGATCTAATGTTGATTAAAATCACATTTTTATTTTTAATGTTCGCACTGCAGTAATACGAATGTTTACGTCAAAGTAAGGTATAATAGTGACATCATATATTTAAGACATGCAGACCCATTCATTAAGGATTGCAATACACATATGTAGCTGGCAAATCTGCTTTTTCATTGACCCTTTGCTGACGAGTCCCTCCATCAATGCAAATCAATCTCAGTACTGTCCAAGAGGGCCGTCCTATACCACAATCCCATTCACGACACAGGTAACATGGTAATGCAAATCAAATTATTACTGGGACAATGAGCCATTCTTTTGCCTGAAACTTGGGGACATCAAGGTTTTCCTCTCCTGGATCCCATTGGTTGAATCAGCAGCTGTGATTTGTTAGCTGTGGCTCACGTTGAATCACGTTCTACCCTCTTTGGCACTGAACATCTCGCACCTTTCAAGAATCTCCTGACTGATCATTTTCAAATACAATCTTTAGTGACAGGGGGAGGACTAACACATGTAGTGATATGAACTAATTGTCCTAGCTGAGGTCTAGGTCTCCGGTGCCAGAATGCAGTGATGGCACTCTGATCACTTTACACCTTAGAATTTTGTACATTAAAACTTTACTCTCTACATATTTATAAACAATTGGCAGTGGTCTCAATTAGGACAGAACAACTTCCATGACTAGAGTAGAGGTTGAAACCAATGTCATACTTGCCATTTCCAGAAATCACGAGGGCAAGGCAATGTGTATGGTGACAGAAATTTGCGTCATCTAAGGTTAGCGTGGCTTAGAGATGTAATTTGCGTCATCACACCCCTGAGGTTAGTGTGGCTTAGTGATGTAATTTGCATCATCACACCCCTGAGGTTAGCGTGGCTTAGTGATGTAATTTGTGTCATCACACTCCTGAGGGGTTAGCGTGGCTTAGTGATGTAATTTGCGTCATCACACCACTGAGGTTAGCGTGGCTTAGTGATGTAATTTGCGTCATCATGCCCCTGAGGTTAGTGTGGCTTAGTGCAGTAATTTGCGTCATCACGCCCCTGAGGTTAGTGTGGCTTAGTGATGTAATTTGCGTCATCACAGCCCTGAGGTTGGCGTGGCTTAGTGATGTTATTTGCGTCATCACAGCCCTGAGGTTAGCGTGGCTTAGTGCAGTAATTTGCGTCATCACACCCCTGAGGTTGACATGGCTTAATGATGTCATTTGCGTCATCACATCCCTGAGCACAGCACAAACCCAAACACCTTCTATGCCGCTAAGTGCCCTTGCGAGAGCAGGTTTCCCCCTAATTTGGGAGTCTCCCCCAATATCCCATAGAGTAGGCATCTATGACTATGGCTGTAGGGGAAAGGGGCCTCAATAAAAGCGGAATAAGGGGCAACACACGTAAATACCATCATATCAATGGATACAATGCAATAGTGTAATTAGCTTTTGTGCCAGTGAGTAAAGATTATAAATTTATGTTCATACTGCACACTTTACAAACACATCAAAAACTTCCAAAAAAGAAGGAACTGAGCAAATATGTCAACAAGAATGGTTGGAAGGATAGCCACCCATTTATATAAGTTAAAGCCAAGTAAAATATTTATGTTCAATACGCTGGAAATCTTTACACATTCCTGTCAAAATTTTAAAGACTGTATAATTCCCAGTTCTGGTCTTTCTCAGTCTGTCACCAGACTGACATCTTACAAATGAAGTCCTGGATTCACCAAGGTCCATTAAATCACAGAAAAAAAGCATAAAACAGGAACAGACATTATAAGCCCTTAGGCTAAGACTGTGTTCACTTTTATAATTGTAAGAAAAATCAATGTCTATAACAGAACCCATAAGCAGAAAAGTAATGTTATATAACACAAGAATAAATCTGCTTTAGCTCAGTCTCTCTGCAGCTTCTCTTTCCATGTAATTCATTCACCAACACATGAGAACAGCTCGTTTGCATATTATTTAATAAAGGAAATGGATGGTTTAACTTACGAAAGAATTCTGTTTTAATTTTATTTATTTAAACTGGATAAAAGTCACCCCCTACAATTACTATATAAAATGTATTTAAATTCATCATAATTTTCAACGGGGCTTTTTCCGTTTTAGAAGACGGAGGCCCTCTACTTGGAAAGGGTAGTTTAAAGGCTTGTACATGCTTGTACTATCGTCCCACAGATTGTCTAACTGGGCTTTTGAGAATCAGTCAAAGAAATACCCGCATACAGCCACTCAGTTTAGCTGATGAGATTATAAATAGTTGTGTTGGGCTGGGTACACACTACAGGGTTTTCAGCCAAGTATTGGGCCAATCACATGATAAACGACTGTTTTGCCCGATACTCCATTAGTGTGTACACTGCAAGGATGAACTATTATCTTTCCAAAGTACACTGTATCGTTTCATTTGATTCTTAAACTGGACTTAAAATCTTGTTCAACTATGGAACGATGTCTTTCCAATTCTGCTGTGTGTATGTACTCACAATCAGGATCTTCACAGAGTTTAGAGTCAAGATCTTTCCAGCCGATGGTTATGACAGATGAAGAGCACAGATCTGAAGGTAAATCTTGTAAAACATGTACAGTGTGTACACATGAATCGGCATGCTGATTGGGACTTTTTTTTATCAGTCGTTGGTAAAATCGTTGTCGATAACAAATGGGGAGAAAATTTAGCTATATAGATATGTGAGAGATAGGTAGATAGATATATGATAGATAGATAGATAGATAGATAGATAGATAGATATGTGAGAGATAGGTATAGATATGTGAGAGATAGGTAGATAGATATGAGATAGATAGATAGAGATAGATAGAGATAGATAGATAGATAGATAGATAGATAGATAGATATGTGAGAGATAGATAGGTAGACAGATAGATATATGATAGATAGATAGATAGATAGATGGATAGATAGATAGATATGTGAGAGATAGGTATAGATATGTGAGAGATAGGTAGATAGATAGATATGAGATAGATAGATAGAGATAGATAGATAGATATGAGATAGATAGATAGATAGATAGATAGATAGATAGATAGATAGATAGATATGTGAGAGATAGATAGGTAGATAGATAGATAGATAGATATATATGTGAGAGATAGGTAGATAGATAGATATGAGATAGATAGATAGATATGTTAGAGATAGATAGATATAGATATGTTAGAGATAGATAGATAGATAGATAAATAGATATGTGAGATAGATAGATATATAGATATGTGAAAGATAGGTAGATAGATAGATATGAGATAGATAGATAGATATACATGAGATAGATAGATAGATAGATAGATAGATATACATGAGATAGATAGATAGATAGATAGATAGATATGTGAGAGATAGGTAGATAGACAGAGAGATATATGATAGATAGATAGATAGATATGAGATAGATAGATATGAGATAGATAGATAGATAGATAGATAGATATATAGATAGATATGTGAGAGATAGGTAGATAGATAGAGATAGATAGATATATATATATATAGATAGATATGTGAGAGATAGGTAGATAGATAGATATGAGATAGATAGATATACATGAGATAGATAGATAGATAGATAGATAGATAGATATGTGAGAGATAGGTAGATAGACAGATAGATATTGTCAGACGCCGTCCCCGCGCCTCCACGCTAAGCAGGGACGGACGTCTGACTCTCTCTGAGCGTCCCGTTGCTAGGCAACGGAGACGCATCTTCCGGCGGCGGTGTGCGCATGCGCGCCCGTCACCATGACAACGGGACGCGCTGCTGAAGCTTCCTGTCGGCGGCCAGCTGTCTGACCGCCGAATCACTGCCCACCAATGAGTGTGAAGGACTTCCTATATATATCCTGCTCTGACATCACTAGGATGCCAGAGCAACTAGTTATCTAGCCTCCAGCGTTCCAGCTATACCTTATTGTATATTATCTATTGATTCCTGTTACTGACCCGGCTTCCTGACCTCGCCTTTGGATTCTCCCTGTGTCCTGCCTTGTTACTTCGGTTTGACCTCAGCCTGCTGACTATCCTCTGCCTCCTGATTTGGTACCTTATCTGCCCGCTTGGTTCTGACTCGGCCTGTACGTCTACGGATTTGCCCTTACCTCGCAAGTAGCTACCTGGGAGGGCCGCGACCTGCACGTCGCTCGCCGCGAAAACCAAACTCCCTTGCGGGGGTCCCTGGTGAATACCGGCGGCGTGTTAGACTCCGCGCCTCCTTGTGTAGCTGAGCCAATACTTGCAGGTACTAAAGTCACCTCTGTGACAGTTTGCTCTGGCCATGTCGACCGAGTCGTCTAATGAACCTTCAGCACGTGACCTACTACACCATTTGGCGCATAGAGTTGAGAAACAAGAGGCTGAGCAAGCACAGTTGCTTCATTGCATTCAAGGAGTCACCTCACGTCTCGAGACCCTCCAGACCTCTATGACCGCAGCTCAGAATGTTCCCGTGACTACCTCTGCGGCTGCAGCAACCTCCTCCTCTCCTGCCATTGCATCCACTGCTGTTTTGAGACTTTCCCCGCCGGAGAAGTTTGACGGAGAGCCTAAGAGATGCAGGGGATTCCTGAACCAGTGTCTTATTCACTTCGAGTGTAATCCAGCATCGTTCCCCTCAGAACGCATCAAAGTGGCTTTCATCATTTCTCTATTATCCGGACAGGCACTCGCCTGGGCTTCCCCCTTGTGGGAGCGAAATGACGCACTGCTTTCTAACGCTTCTACCTTTATTGAGACCTTCCGTAAGGTCTTCGATGAGCCAGGTCGCATATCCTCAGCTGCCTCCAGTCTCCTTAACCTCCGCCAAGGATCCATGACAGTCGGTCAGTACGCCATTCAGTTCCGCACCTTGTCCTCTGAACTCAGTTGGAACAACGAAGCCTTAGTAGCGGCATTCTGGCAAGGTCTGTCAGATCGAGTTAAGGACGAGTTAACGTCTCGGGAGCTTCCTACTGATCTGGATTCATTAATCACCCTATGCAACCGCATTGATCTACGCTTTCGAGAACGTACACAGGAACGTTCCGCCTCCAGACGGGTCTCTACTCGCCTAGCTCCCATGTTCCAAAATCCGATACTTCAGGAGGAACCGATGCAAATTGGCCGATCTCGGCTTTCCGCTGAAGAACGTCAGCAACGTTTCAAACAGAATCTGTGCTTATATTGCGGGGATCCTGGTCATACCATATCCTCTTGCACTAAAAGACCGGGAAACGCCCCCTCCTAGTCGGTGGCAGGGAGGCCGACTTAGGAGTTGGAATTACTACTCCCTACACTACTGCTAGCACAGATTGCCTCATGCCCATCTCCTTGGATTCAGCTGTCGGCCCCTTTGAGACCCTAGCCTTTGTGTATTCCGGCTCTGCCGGAAATTTTATATCTGCCACTCTGGCATCGCAACTCCAATTAAATACACTAAAATTGCCTCAGCCGTTATTTCTCACCGCAGTGGATGGGAATCGGATCTCCAACGGGTCGGTTTCCCACATCTGTTCTCCTATTCGGCTGACGGTAGGGGTGCTACATTCTGAACTTATCGAGTTTTTGGTTCTTCCTTGTTCTGTCAACACTGTCATTCTAGGATTACCTTGGCTCAAACTTCACTCACCCCAATTTGATTGGAATCGTGCTATGGTTACCTCTTGGGGCCCACAATGTTTCAAGTCCTGCTTGTCTGGTCTAAAACCTGGCCACTCTACCTTGTCGACGGACATCTCCTCAGACTGAATTACCATCTTCATATAACTCCTACCGAGATGTGTTCTGCAAAACTGCGGCCGAGGCCCTACCTCCTCATCGGGCCTGGGATTGCTCCATTGAACTTTTTCCTGATAAACCGCTTCCCAAGGGCAGAATTTATCCATTATCTCTTCCCGAGAATGCTGCCATGTCTACCTATATATCTGAAAATCTCCAGCGTGGATTTATCAGGAAGTCTACCTCTCCCGCAGGGGCGGGATTCTTCTTTGTTAAAAAGAAAGATGGGACTTTACGGCATTGCATCGATTACCGGCGATTGAATGCCATCACTGTTAAAAACAGATACCAGTTGCCACTCATCTCGGAACTGTTTGATAGGATCTCTGGATCTAAGATCTTTACTAAACTAGATCTGAGAGGAGAATATAACCTCATTCGTATACGCTCTGGTGACGAGTGGAAGACTGCCTTTTGCACTAAAGAGGGTCACTTTGAATATCTTGTGATGCCCTTTGGATTGTGCAACGCCCCTGCTGTGTTTCAGTCTTTTATCAACGAGATTTTTCTGACCTTCTCTACGTTTCTGTAGTAGCCTATCTTGACGACATTTTAATCTTCTCTCCAGATTTGGCCACCCATCGTGCTCATGTAGGAGAGGTTCTTTCCCGGTTAAGAACAAATAAGTTATACTGCAAACTCGAGAAGTGTGTTTTTGAGGTATCACAGATCCCCTTCCTGGGTTACATTGTATCTGGAGTCGGTCTGCAGATAGATCCTGTGAAATTATCTGCTATCCTCGAATGGCCCAGACCGTTGGGACTAAAGGCAATTCAGAGATTCGTTGGATTCGCCAACTACTATCGACAGTTCATACCTCACTTTTCTTCCATCATTGCACCCATTACCCATCTGACCAGAAAAACAGCGAATCCTCAAGTTTGGTCTCCGGAAGCTATTACCGCCTTTGAACTCCTCAAGAAAGCCTTCTCTTCTGCTTCAGTGATTGCTCAACCTGATCAGAACAAACCATTTCTAGTCGAAGTTGATGCTTCCTCGGTTGTTGTCGGGGCAGTCTTGTCGCAAGAATCTATTTCTGGGAGACTAATACCCTGCGGGTTCTTCTCTAGGAGATTTTCCCCTTCTGAGTCTAATTACGGCCTCGGAGATAAAGAGTTATTAGCTGTAAAGTCTGCACTCGAAGAATGGCGTCACCTCCTGGAGGGTGCTCTCCACCCGGTCACCGTACTTACCGATCACAAGAATCTCATCTACCTTCGGGAGGCTCGGTGGCTTAATCCCCGTCAAGCCAGATGGTCCTCATTTTTTGCTTGGTTCAATCTCAGACTCACCTACCGTGCTGGTTCACTAAACTCCAAGGCTGATGCTCTGTCCCGTTCCTTCGATACCTCTGATACTCCTCACTCGGTAGAACCCCCACCGGTCTTAGAACCTTCTTGCATTGTGGAAATCACTCGGACACCGCCTGTCGGTTGCTCCTTTCTGGAACCACACCTTCGCCTGAAGGCGCTCCTTTGGGCACATACTTCTAAGTTTGCTGGACATGCCGGATCAGAGAAGACTCTTTCATTACTCTCTCGGCAATACTGGTGGCCCACCATCCGTACTGACGTCCGGGAGTTCGTAGCCTCATGCACTACTTGTGCTCAGAATAAAGTACCTAGGCAACCTCCCGCTGGACTGTTACAACCTCTTCCAATTCCTGATCACCCTTGGTCTAGCATCTCAATGGATTTCATCACCGATTTACCACCCAGCAACGGCTACAACACCATCTGGGTCACTGTGGACAGATTTTCTAAAATGGCCCACTTCGTTCCCCTAAAGGGCCTTCCAACTGCAACTAAACTAGCACAAATCTTTATTAAAGAGATCTTCCGCCTCCACGGTTGTCCTCTGGAGATAATCTCGGACCGTGGCGTCCAGTTTATTTCTCGCTTCTGGAGAGCCTTCTGCAAGGACTTAGGTATCAGTCTTAAATTCTCCTCTGGGTACCACCCACAAACCAACGGTCAGACGGAGCGAGTAAATCAAGATTTAGAATTGTTTCTTCGTTGCTTTTCTTCACACAACCAATCCAATTGGAGTCTTCTGCTACCTTGGGCCGAATTTGCCCACAACAACCATAATCATTCTTCTTCTGGATATTCCCCCATTCTTCACTGTATATGGAACCCATCCCATTCTTCCCTCGTTTTCTTTCCCACCCCCCACGGTCCCTGCCGCCCACGCTATGACTCAAGATATGGCTAAACTATGGGTTTCCACCAAGCAGAATCTTCTCAAGTCTGGACGTCATTATAAATCTTCCGCTGATAATCATAGAAGAGTCGTACCAGTCTTCCAGGTTGGGGACAAAGTCTGGTTGTCCACTATGAATCTGAGACTTCGGGTTCACTCCATGAAACTGGCACCCCGCTTCATTGGACCCTTCTCAGTTACTCAAATCATTAACCCAGTTACGGTTAGACTCCAACTTCCTCTGGCACTGAAGATCCGTAACACCTTCCATATTTCCCTCCTTAAACCTCTGATACTCAACAAGTTTTCCCATGTCACCCCTGTTCCTCATGCTATTCCAACCACTATGGGGGACGAATATGAGGTTAGTCAAATCCTGGAGGAACGTAAATTTCGAGGACGTTTACAGTACCTAGTACATTGGAAAGGCTTTGGTCCAGAGGAGAGGTCTTGGGTTTTTAAAGAAGATTTGCATGCCCCAGGATTATTATCCGCCTTCCTTAAACGGCGCTCTTTACCAGATGGGTCTTCCGATTGTGAGGAGGGGGGTACTGTCAGACGCCGTCCCCGCGCCTCCACACTAAGCAGGGACGGACATCTGACTCTTTCTGAGCGTCCCGTTGCTAGGCAACGGAGACGCATCTTCCGGCGGCGGTGTGCGCATGCGCGCCCGTCGCCATGACAACAGGACGCGCTGCTGAAGCTTCCTGTCGGCGGCCAGCTGTCTGACCGCCGAATCACTGCCCACCAATGAGTGTGAAGGACTTCCTATATATATCCTGCTCTGACATCACTAGGATGCCAGAGCGACTAGTTATCTAGCCTCCAGCGTTCCAGCTATACCTTATTGTATATTATCTATTGATTCCTGTTACTGACCCGGCTTCCTGACCTCGCCTTTGGATTCTCCCTGTGTCCTGCCTTGTTACTTCGGTTTGACCTCGGCCTGCTGACTATCCTCTGCCTCCTGATTTGGTACCTTATCTGCCCGCTTGGTTCTGACTCGGCCTGTACGTCTACGGATTTGCCCTTACCTCGCAAGTAGCTACCTGGGAGGGCCGCGACCTGCACGTCGCTCGCCGCGAAGTCCAAACTCCCTTGCGGGGGTCCCTGGTGAATACCGGCGGCGTGTTAGACTCCGCGCCTCCTTGTGTAGCTGAGCCAATACTTGCAGGTACTAAAGTCACCTCTGTGACAGATATATGATCGATAGATAGATAGATAGATAGATAGATATGTGAGAGATAGGTAGATAGATATGTGAGAGATAGGTAGATAGATAGATATGAAATAGATAGATAGATATGAGATAGATATGAGATAGATAGATAGATAGATAGATAGATAGATAGATAGATAGATAGATAGATAGATAGATATGTGAGAGATAGGTAGATAGATAGATATGAGATAGATATGAGATAGATAGATATGAGATAGATAGAAATGAGATAGATAGATAGATAGATATAGATAGATAGATAGATAGATATACATGAGATAGATAGATAGATAGATAGATAGAGGTCACTTTGTGCTCTTGCTTTGTATTTCTTTCTATTATTGTACTACCAGTTTTCCTCTATGTGCAGAAAAAAACACTTTATGCAACTGCAAATTGACAGCACAGGATTCCTACAGGACAGATGCACCATATAAACAGGGCACTGTCAGTGTGAAATGCACAGTGATAAATATTTAATGCTCTTTTGTGCCCCATGGCTCTTTTTGTTGCTCCTGATACACTTCTCCGATTCCACAGAACAACTGATGAGCGCTGCTTTCTGCTGTCACACCTGCAACTATTTAAAGCACCTGCTTACTTTGCACTACTTACTTAAAGCAACAGCTAATCAGAGATTGAAATAACAACCTTGTGACAGACGACAAATATCACACATTAAATACAGACCCAAAAATACAAACTGCCTCATGCTTACGAAATACTAACATTCCCAAGCACATATGTATATTTAGACATTTAATTTAAAAAGAAAATGATCACGAGAAATAAGAAATATTTTTCTAAAGCACACCAGACTTTTTGTAAGTAACCTATTAAAGGTCAACCTCGTAAACACAAAATAACCAATAAAATATCCACTTACAAAACTAGTAACATTTAAATAGATTGTAAGGATTTGTATCCAACATTCAAAATTTGTCTGTGCATTTGGCAACTGTTTAAAACATAGGACTGTCCCTGGAAAATAGGGGCAGATGTAATTACATTTAAAAAGCACACCTTCCATTCTTTGTACTTAATTGTCTATTTATATGATGTTACAGCAATTATTTGTCACATATCTATACCATAGGCTTACAATCACTTAAATATTGCAGCGGTCCTTATGCTGTTCAGGAATTATGCATCACAGTTAAAGCATCTGACTCATGAAGTCTTGCCTGCAGTTTAGGACTCTGACGGCCAGAGCCGCCTGAACGGCATAAGGACTGCTGCAATATTTGAGTGAACGTAACCCCAAAAGCTCTATGTTGTACAATTTATATTTGGCGCATGGATCATATTTAATACGATCGCACAGTGGAAACTGTGGAATGGTCTTCAACGTTATATTACAATCAGTCCAAGATTATGGTATAAAGTACTGTCCATGAATTTTTCTCCTTTTTCCTACATATGCACTATAGGAATTTTTGTATACAATACACTATATAATCATAACGGGTCTGGATCAAATGATACAATAATCATGATTTATTATTATTTTTATATTGAATGTTGTATTTATATTGACTGTTTTTTTAGATCAGAATAAATTTTATGATATGTTATAATAGTTCTACGGTGGTATTTTTACCTTAGATAGGATCTATTTGCGCTCTCTTTTATAATTGTTTTACATATCTGTGACTGGCCAGGCAAAGCGTTAAGTTAAGCCTTACCGATCTGGCCAATATGAATATAGCTCAGCTCTCGCCGGAAATATTTTAGTGATAGTTACTACTTCTGCCTCACAGCACTGAGGTGGAGTTTGTATTTCCTCCCCGTGTTTGCGTGGGTTTCCTCTGGGTGCTCCGGTTTCCGGCCACACTCCAAAAACATACTGGTAGATTAATTGGCTGCCGACAAAGTTAACACTATTATGTGTGTGTATGTTAGTGAATTTAGACTGTAAGCTCCAATGGGGCAGGTACCGATGTGAGTGACAAATATTCTATGTACAGCGCTGCAGAATTGTAGGCGCTATATAAATAAATGTTGATGATGATGATAGATCATAGTGATAGGTGGCTTTCTATTGCTACGATAAGTGAAGATAGAAAACCAGCTCTATTGACAGTTGTTAATAAATAGGCCCATTAGTGAGATGAAACATACATTAATGGTGCCATTCAAACACTAACCACATAAACTAAGCTTCTACTCAACACAGCTAAACAAAAAATCTAAGCCTTAGGGTCAACTCAAGAGCCACAAATTGTAATGCGTTATAAAATATCCACATAAAGTCATCTTAATAGCTCAAATAATGTATGAAGCTCTCCAGCAACAGCAAAACCATTTCATGTCATATACTTGTTTTTTGAAACTTAAGGATGTACTGCCCAGTATCACCTCTAAGCTGAGGTACCTGGAAATGAACAAGGTACAAGGTTTTCCTACTGAGAAGCCGATTTTGAAGTGCAGAATTTGCTTCTCTGCGCTACCCTGAACAATGGTATACAACATTGTCCAGCAATACTTCAATATAGTTAAATATAACAAAGATAATTAGATATAATTTCAATTAAAATATCTTGACATGATGGCATCATAAATGAAACATGGTCACCACAAAGAATAGAAGAGACAGACTACTATAAACAACTTTAGTGTTCTGTTCCTTAAGTTGGCCACAAATGGGCTAATCCTGCTCCTCAATCGGAGATATGAATAAACGGATCATCAAACAATTTGGGCCCGAGAGCAAAGCATAAAAAATGAGTAACTTTGCACCTGGGCAAAACCATGTTACATTGGAGGGGAAGGTAAATTTAAAATATGGGGACAGAATAATTGTTGTGGTAGGGCACATCCTAGATCAACTTTAAATTTTAGTGTAAAAACGCAGCTATCAATTATTTGTGTATTACATAAAAAAATAGCCAGTATTTATCTTATGAGCAAAATAATAAACTAATTTGCACCCCTTGCTTTATAACATGGTTTGTCCTAGAGAACATTTACTTCTTTTTTTGATGACTCAGGCCCAAAATCGGCAGATAAGTTCCTTAATGACTTAGGCCCGTAAGTTTAAATTGGCTAGCTAAGCTTCCAAGGTGAAATAAGCATTCACATTGTTTACAGTAAGGAGATCATAGTACTTGCCATTGTTACATCATCGACTTCTAACTAGAATATCAGACCTAGGTATGAGATAAGTGTGCCAATCGGCCTTATGCTTTCCAACATAGCAAGCCATGCAACTGTCATCTACCATGGGCGCACACAGGGGGGGTTTCTGGTTCTTCACAAACCCCTCCCCTCCGCGAAGATCGGGGGCTAAACAGTGCCCCTACATAGTAATGTACAGCAGCCACGGCGCTGTCAAAGAAGCGTCCACGGCATTGTACTATAAAACAGTATCACCGTGGTTGCTTTTATGACAGCGCCGTGGCTGCTGTGTAATAGTGCCGCCGAAATAGAGCTGCTGCACATGCGCAGCATCTCTCTCTTTTTTTTTGGGGCGGGGGGAGAAGAGAGAGCGCCCCTGTCTACATATCTCTGTAAAGGTATAATTTAGAGAGGAATAGTGAGAATAAGCTCCTGTTACTCAGCTTATTGATCACACAGTTCACCGTGCCACACCCCCATAGTGTAATAATGAAGTGGGCTGGGCTATTAAGACATGGTTAGGCTCCTCCTCCACAGCTCAGAACATGCAATATGACCAAATCCTTTGTGCTCCATCTGTAGGTCTATATTAACAGCCAAACACACCTGAACATGACACAAGTGTTCTACACGTTGGATAATGACCTTTGTTTCACAAAGCGCCGCTCTATGCAATGATGGACATAGTTGGGGGGGCTGTAATGGTGGCAGGAGCACCGAGTGAACCTGACCTGCTCAAGACATAAAAAAACTGAAGACCTTGCACATGCAATGTTCTAAAATGGGACAACATGGACATCACTGGCATGAATAGAAGTGTAATAAGTGCTGAAAACAGAGTGTAACTTGACTAGAAGTGAGCATTCTGCTCCACAAGTGTTCCTTTCATTACGTTAACATATATAAAAATGGGACCTTGCTGTCCCAAACCCTGGACCAATAGTAATATTAAATTCCAAAAGCATTACAGCGTTGTCCTATGTTGCTAGACGCTATATAGGTGCTGCCACAAGGTTCAGAGGCAGAGAGAGCACTTTGAGAAATAAGCTGACTGTTAAGAATTGCAATCTGTATTTCTTGTAGACACAAGCCTCTGCATTTTTCTGCACTTCCTGGAAATGCTTTCTAATAATGTCTAACTTGTCACAGGCGGCTATATAAATCTCTCCGAGGGAACGTGATGTTTAAAGGAAGCATATAAAACACACAGATTAAAAAAAAATGTATGAAAATCCCCCGAGTTTATTCACAGTGCTCCCAGAAGCATTCAGAAGATATTGATTTTGTTTTTAAAATGAAATATGCAAAAATACAGCAACTTTTCACACCCAAAGTTCCTGATGTTTCACCCAATCCAAGAGAACTGACTGCTTGCCCTCGTGTGACAGTGTGAAGTTTGGTGCTTGTTTCTACTCTAGCAGAGGGACCCTATGCTCATTAACAACCTGTTTTAGGGACACCAGTTAAGGTTGTATAGCACTGATGCTGGTAATGGATTTTAAGGGGAGGAGTGGGGAGCTCACTTTAAAAAAAAAGAAAAAAAGTAACTAATGAATTATACCATTCATTGCAATAGCCTATTCATTTCAATGGGGATTCTCCATGCTGGCATAACCATTGAAATGAATGGGCTATTGATCTGAAGGGAGAAAAGCACTGTACCACTTGTGCATGGACACATTTGCCTACCCTTGCAAAACACATCCATCATATATCAACCATAGGTATAACACATAAGAACAACATATCAAATGCCTAAGTATACCTATGTGTTTTCAAATGCGATTTTCACGTTTTTTTTTTAGCACAAATACAACGCCAATCAGCATCTGGTGCATCTACAAGGACCATTCAGTGATATCGTTAACAGAACAGATAATGTGAACAATGCTTAATCAAGATGGTACTAAAAACATTATTATTTTTTTTTAATACAAAATATACATTATCTATGGACTACAGTGAGATTGTGCTTAATTCCCAATTGTAAAGCATTATAGAATATGTTGGCGCTATATAAATAAATGTTGCTGATGATGATGATAAGGATGAATCCCACTGACCCTGAACATTTCTGTCACCTACAGTGTGTGGAACAGATTCAGCAGTGGTGGAACTACAATTGGTGCAGCAGGTGCACTAGTGAGCTGTGGTTCCCTCCTCCCCGCTTCCCTGCAGCGAAAGTAAGCCACAAATGAACACACGTGCAAAGGATCTGTGTGTACAACACTTTTTATGGTAGGAGTGAGAGATGGGAGGACACAGCTTGGTTGGACAAGAATGTGGAGTTGGGCATGGTGCTATTTGCTGTGGATCTGGGCAATATTCATTTTCACTGAAGTCACACGTTTTTGTAAGTGTGAGACTCCCACACAAAGTGAGACAGGTGTCAGTTATTTTTTTTACAATTGTATTAATGTATTTTTTAGTTAACAGTAAACGTTACAAGTGATCTGTCTCTGCTGAGCACTGGGAAGAATTGAATCAAGTTTGCACTGCTGTAAACCAGGTGACCCATAGACACTCCCTGCTGACCGCAGAATTCCATCACTGGGTTTCTATGGGATCCCCCATGTACAAGTACTGATTTGGAGAACATTACTCTCATATTAACCGCTGTGTTTTACTGACTGGGTACCTGGGTACAGAAACTACTGATTTCCTGGCACCCCATTAGACCATACTTACCCACTTTTAAAACCTCCCTAGAGAGGAGGTCATGTGACAAGTGTATGAGGGGACCGAAATTCACGCCATTGCATAGCGCGGGTGGAGCAATTGCACCATTAATCCACGCCTCCACCACGACCCGGGAGGATTCCTACTCTTCTGGCAGTTGAAGAGAACTACTGAAATTCAGGAGAGAGGGCATGTATGCATTAGACCTAAAGGCTGTCACAAACTCAAATGGTGTAAAAAAACAAAACCTGGTGGGACTGGCTGCAAGTTTACTTGTTTAAGTGAGAAATCACAAAGAATGTACCTGTATGTGTCTCATATAAAGCCATACTAAAATCCTGCAAAGGATTTCTGTCCCTGTTGTTCTTCATTATATTGGATCCGTCACATACACACAGTGTGGAGACAGCAACCACTATTCCTCTTCTGAATGCAATTATCAATATGTCTTTTTTTCTGCAAATTATAGAAGTAACAGTGCTCATGTCATCTACACAGACTGGTGGCAGACATTTAGGGGGAACTGTTCTGAGGAACATCGCGAAAGCGCATTTTTACCATTTACACAGTAAAATATCTGCTCATTTTTGTGAAAAAAATCTGCACAAGGTGTCTCGCGGCCGTTCTGGAGACCCCTCGCTTGGATTTTTTTAGAATTCAATCTCACACTTATTTAAGGAGTGTTAGCAAAGTTACACACACTTAAAGTAACTTTGACGCAAGTTGGAGTGTTCCGCATATTTATGATTGTTGCATTGCAGCAGATAACGTGGATATCTGCTGCTTTGCATTTTGCTTAGTTTTTGGGAGCAGTCACCATTCAATAGTATGGTGACTGCTCCCACTCGTAATCTAACAAGTTCCCCCAAAAAAATTTCCCGCTAACTTGTTATTCGATACCTATTCGATAACTTGTTATTCTAATGTACGCCAGCTGAAGAATTCAGCGGTGCTCTGAAGAGCAGAGCTGGACAGCGCGTGTGTGGGGAGGGATCATGTGATCCCTCCCTGTGCGCAGCCTCAAGATTTTCGAACTGCACATGCACAGTACCGGTAAGAAAAGGAATGAAGCAGACAAAGAGGAGATCCGGAGACAGTGCATTACGAAGAGGCGGAGTAAGTATTTTTTTTTTTATCACAGAAACAGCAGTTTATCGGAACTGCTGTTTCTGTGTTGCGTTCTTCATAAATTTGAGAAATAGTTCAATCCTTATCAATGCAATAAGGATTGAAAACTATTTTTCACTTTTTGAGAACATTGATAAATGTGCCCCTTAGTGTGAGCTGAACCAATGTTAATGAGAATGCAGCCAATCAATTCACTACGAACAAGTGACCTCACTGAGACACAGAACACTTTGTGATTGGTTTAAAATTGGCTTACAGCTTACATTAATGGCCGCTTCCAATGTATTTAGGTGACAGGTACTAGCACAGTCTAAAGACTTCCATTTCTCTAACGACCACACAGTCACACTGATTGGATCTTAATGCTTTCAATAAATCAGTGTGATTATTTAGAGGGGGGGGGGTGTAATGTAATATCTAGACAATTTGGTTGACACAAGAAAACTGGCTTAGAAAATCCACGCATGTGGCCAACATAAACTTGGAGGGTTGTATGGACACACACAAAAACACACATATATCACACACATACATATGCTTACTCTCTTTTTGTACCTTGGCTGCATAGAACGCAGTGCTTATTTTGGCCTTCAAAACCAGTGTTCCTGTTCTCTAGTATTTTACACTATGTCTTATGTAGTTGGGGATTAAATATGACGTTTAACAGATGTTGGTCATTATCTAGTACACCCTCCTATTTCTTCAAAATGATGTCATTTATTGGCTCTAAGTTTAGGTGCTAACCTACTGGACTCAGCAGCAGAAAATGTTTTAAACAAGAGTTTGATTGTAGCTAGAACCTGGATTGTAGCTTTTCAGAACTTTTTTCCTTGTAAAAATCTGTGAGCATTTTGTGATATTGTGGACCATTTACTTTTTGAGTTCAGTGACTAAGATTCTCTAACCCTTTTGTACTAGAGTGAGAAACTTGATATTAGAGTGCCAGTTGGTGTTTTATATGGAGACCATTAGGGAGGAAGATTTGGATTTCAGGCTCAAAAGTGCAACACTGGCACTCTAGATGATGTGTATTCAAGAGTGGGCGACAAGTCCCCTTTAAAAGTCCCAACAAAACAATAACTTACTAATTAAACCAGAGCAATGCTACAATAATATTTACACCTCTTAAAGTTATGCAGGTGGATATGGATCTTGGCCATATTAGCCCTGAAAGCAGGGGATGAGCAAATCTGTTGCTATTGTGACAAATTTTCTGCATACAATCACAGTATTTTGCATCTGATAATTGATTAGTTTTTCCATTAGTTGCAAAAAAAATATATCCTCAAGAAAATACCTCTCCACTCCCAGAGCCATCTTTTCCTGGTGTTACTAAGGCTGGGTACACACTACAGAAAATTTCTCCCATTGCAATATCCTTAATGATTTTACCACAAACTGAAAAAAAAAAAAAAAAGTCCTGTTCAGCAAGCAGATTCCTGTGTACACACTATACACGTTTTACCTTCAGATCTGTGCTCTTCATCTGTCATAACCATCGGCTGAAAAGATCGACACTCCATAGAGCTCTATGGACACTGCCGGTGTTGAGTGCGTACACACTGCAGAATCGGAACAACAACGTTCCATCATTGAACAAGATTATTAGTTCAGTTAAGAAATCAAATGAAACGATACAATTGTTCATCATTAGTGTACACACAAATGCGATATTGGGCTGAAACGTCGTTTATCGTGTGATTGACCTGATAATCGGGTGAAAACCCTGTATGTGCACCCAGCCTAATGTGAATTACCCAGGCATTTCTTAGAATTGTTTATCAGCTTTTGTTGTTTAAAGTTACACTTAATTTCACTGATTATATTTATTATGTATCAAGTCAAATATGAGGAGAAAAACATCGCATTTCTACTGTTTCCTCCACAATTGCCTTCAGATGGCTGCTTTACACGGCCTGGCCTTCTGTCAGGTGGAGGAGTCAGGGCGGAGCGAGGGCAGACACATGTGCTAATGATATAAATTACCCTGTTGCGTTTCACCCAGCTCTCTCTGCCCTGTCCCAAGCACCAAAATG
The DNA here is from genome assembly GCF_038048845.1 of Mixophyes fleayi. Taxonomy (NCBI): domain Eukaryota; kingdom Metazoa; phylum Chordata; class Amphibia; order Anura; family Limnodynastidae; genus Mixophyes; species Mixophyes fleayi. The sequence goes on along the minus strand of NC_134403.1, from coordinate 347,548,960 downwards.
CCCACTTACCTCTCAGATGCTGGTGGTCACCTAGACAAAATGCTTTATATATAATAAGTACATATTATGTTTGGACCCTAAAATGGTCATTGTCTAATGTCACAGTTAAAATATTTATTTGCCAGGAGAATAACCAGTGATCTATTCTGTGATTTACGCAAACACATATTTTGGAGCCTGTATGTGATTTCTGATCCAAGTTTAGTCAATGTAAAGTCACTTGGAAACACTTCAACTTCATTTAAAAGACTAGCTGCCAATGTTCATGATGAGGATGATTATAAAGTTGATAATGGTGGTGTTGATGATGAACTTGTGGTCGCACATTGTTTGTTGCACACAAGCGTCATGCTATGAGCAGTGAAAGGAACTCTCCCAATTGACTCATTAACATTTTTTTTTAAGTTCTAAAATGGTATTGACTTATTAGGCATTAAACTAAGCCAAGCGAAGACAATTCCAGAGTTGAATAAATATCCTGAACCCTCCATAACCTCGCCTACTCTCAGCAACCATGGACTCTTCTTAGCCTTTGACTGAGCACTTGAAAATAAAGATATTTTATTGTCAAGGCAAGATCCGGATGACTTAAAAAAATCTGTGATAGGACTGCTCATAAACTGGTCATATATACAAAGCAGAACCCACATGTCATTGCAAAGGACATCCAGAAAGGTTTAGCTGATACCTGAGTAGTCATTCACGGTACAAGGATGCTGCCCACAAATAGTCTGTATGGAACAGCTGTCAGAAGGAAGCCTATCCTACATAAACGTCAACGTCTGAAGTAGCAAACAATACTTAAATAAGTCCGAAAGTTTTTGGAACAAAGTGATGTGGACTATTTAAACAAATTTTATTTTTTAGCTACAGCTACAAAAGATACATTTGAATTAAACCAGGTGAAGAAATTTGAAGAAAAGGACATCTTGCCAAATGTTATGTATAGGGGGGACTTATTATGCTTCTGCATTGTGTGGTAGCCAGTAGCACAGGGAATAAAGTCTTTGTGGGAGGAAGGATGGATTCAACCTAATATCAACAGTCTTAGAAGCCAGTGACCCAGAGTCAGTGAAGAAACTGAAAAGACGTTGGATGTTGAGTCAGGACAACAATTTAAAGCAAAACTCATAATCAACCGTGAAGTAAATAGAGGAAAGAAAGATTAAGGTGAACCTGAACTTAAGAGATTTGCACAAATTTCAACTCTGAATAGATTGATTCACTCATCTGTACTCTAAACAATAATGTTATTTACTGGACATGTTAGTTGGGCAACAACTGTCTGCAAGTTGCTAAAGTAAAAATATGAAGGTGAGGCCCTTACTCCAGTATGATACATTTCCATTGCTATTTTTTTTAAGAATAGCCCCCTGACAATACATTTGTATTGTAAATAATTTGTATATAGGCTGTTATGAAAGCACTACTTCCTGTTGGCTCCTAAATTCAGGAGAACATCAACAACTTCAGCTTATATCTTTCCATTGGCATCTTCCTTAAAATATGCTATAATCAATCCCTTCTTCCCTTTCTAGCCACAACTCAGTCTCACTACTCCCCTTCTCATCCAAACTACTTGAAAAGCATAGTGATTTGGAGTTGTCGACCAATCTTTTCCCTAATTCCCCACTAGACCTTGTACAATTTGGTTTCTGCTCTCAATACTCCACAGACACGGAGCTTACTAAAAGTAGCCAATTATCTACTCATTACTAAATCCTACTTAATCTATCCTCAGCCTTTAATTATTCCCAGGTTACTTCAATCTCTCTCTTCTTTGGAAATTTATGGTCTTAGATCTTCTCCTATCTCTCTGAAAGGATCTTTCATGTGTCATATTCCAGCTCTACCTCCTCTCCTCTCCTCATCCCTTTCCCCCGTCCATTTAAAACAAGTTTTGTTCTTGGATCCCTCTTCTTTTCCATCTGTACAAATGGTAGCGGTCAACTCATTTGCTCCATCAGGTTTAAGCATCATCAATATGCTGATCTCTTCTCTCTCTCTCTCTAGACTGTGTTTCTCACTGCCTTCCTGCTGTCTACTCTTTCATGCCTTCTTGCCACTTAAAACCTTACTTGTTTTAAATCTAAATCTGTTTCTTTGTCTGACATAGAAATGACTGTGTATTACGTTCTAGTTTCTGCAATTCCCCAAGCCTGCTGCTTAGTGGCAATTTTTGTCTCAGCAATCTGAGTCGCTCCCCCATTCATGCCCTAGAAACTCCCTGCTGTCTTCTGCTAAAAAGAAACCTCTGACATCCGTCCCTCTCTCATGCATGATACAACTATATGATTTGTGCATGCTGAAATCATATCCCGACTAGACTATTGCAACACTCTCCTCTGTGATCTACCACTTATCAGAATGATGCCACTTCAGTATGCAGCACGGACTCATACACCTTTCCTTCAGCTCCTCAAGTGTTACTCCTCTACATCGGTCTCTATACTGGCTCCCTAATCAACAATTCCTTATATCTCATCAGTAATGTCTAGGTATTCCCCTAGACAGAAGCTCCACTCTACAAGTGATCACCTTTCTCTCTCACAGCTCAAGGTTTTCTCTCGTGCTGCAGCAATTTTCTTAAACCCTTTTCATCGTGCTACCACACACTGACAGTGTCTTAAAGCTTTTAAATGACCCTCAAAACTCATCTCTTCAGACAAGTGTGTAACCTGGCTCCATAATAACTTGCTGCACACACCTGATCTATCAGAACTTATCACACCACAATCTGATGGGACAATAAACATTCTATCATCATGTTCCTTCACCTCTTGGTTCTGTCCTTATTCCTAGAAGATAATGACCCAGAGTCAGTGAAGAAACTGAATCTGAAAAGAAGTTGGATAATGCATATATACTATATACTGTCAGTTTGTAATATAGACCAAAAGCACCATTATAAATAATGATGGTATTGTAAAGAGGATAATATAGGATAGAAATTATACCTTTAAAAGCACAATTGGTAAGAGAATGCCTGTGTATGTAAGGGAGGATGACGGTATAAAGGATATAGATTAAATTGAGACCACTGTATTGTGCGTCATAATCGTGATATTTTGAGAACTTATATTACCAACCAGGCCCAAATTTAAATTTAGGCAAATACTGAATATACGGCAATAAACAATGCTGCTAATCTAAACTATGTACAATTATGCTGTATAACAGAAGCACCCGTTATAATTGCTCCACTGTAGCAATTATAACAACCAATGAAGTCTTAAGCTTCCAAAGGTTTACCATCGAAATCCCAAAACATTTTAAATGTCATTTGCAGAATAGCAGCCACTAGGATAAGCATTGCCACACCGTAAAACGTTTATTATACCGTGTTTTACCAAATCGAAACAAATGATGCACCTTATCTCAACATACTCTTAGAGAACACAACTAAATATCATCACACTGAGGCAATCCTCCGGGAGCAATATAACCCGACATTTAAAAGTCTGCAAAAAGTGCAGGTTGTGGGAAATTTTACACTGCACCCCAACATGCAAATTTAACCAGACCCTAATAATCTTTATTCTGGTCATCAATGTAACTTTAATGGCATAGAGCCGCAGCAGGGCGCGCATGACAGCTTGACGTACTGCTGGAGTGAGTCACAGACACTTCTGGTTTCCTAGAAAGCAGAGATGAATGTAAAGGAGACTAGAAACATCTGCAGTGAAGTTACACAAAATGCATTACTCAGGAAAGAATAGCTGCCTGAATGTAACCATTTCCTTTTTTTATACAAATTTGCCCACCTTGAAAAACGTATATTGATGCTGGTAACCTAAAGCAGATGTAGGAGAATAAAGTCATTACTTGATGATTACATACAGAGGCTTTTATGATTACATGAAGCAAAAAGCAATAATGTGATAGAACTCAGAGCAACCAATCAGATAACTGTTTCTATTCGTCTAGTGTAGACTAATGGAAGCTAATATCTGATTGATTGTTGTGAGCTACAGCACAAACATTCTACTTGAACTATTTTTATTAAATAAGCATTATAGTACTAAAACTAGTACATTCTGAAATGTATCCCTAGATGGTTTCTATTACGATTATAATCACTATCTGAATGTAAAAATAACAAAAAATCTTATGGAAAACATAAAATCGTTTTAGATAACTGTTAATATACAGATATATATCTATTTCTGGCACACAGAATTTGTTTTACAGATAAGATTACACTTCATATGCATGCATCTTAACACCCACATTAAAAAACACGCCTTTAAAAACAACAAACCAGGACTGTAATTTGGCACTAAGAGGAAATTGTTGATGCTCGCTGTCGAAAAATTACATTGATTTCAATTATTTGGGAGCATTTTAAGCAAAACGACTTCAAATAATCTCTTTAATGCACTAAAACGACTTCAAATAATCTCTTTAATGCACTAATATTGAGAAAGCAATGTTGTCATTGATTTTACATTCTATATATTAACTATTTAACATTTTATACCGATAAATTTGTGGTAGGTGAACACCTATATTTTATATATATATATATATATATATATATATATATATATATACCATGTTACAATATTTTATTGTCAATGTACTACGAACGTTTTTATTATAATATTAATTTGTGATGAAATAAATCCTGTATATTGTAGGCAGTTAGAGAGTTCGATCTTGGTGATCCAGCCCATACCTTTAAGTGTTGAGGAATTTTGCCGAAAGTGAAACTGTTCAGCTAACCACAAGCCTGCTTTAATCATCTGTAAAGCCTCTTATGTCACGCTAAGCAGAGGTTTACTTATACAATAAAAGTGTGTGGTATAAAGGTTTTCATTTCCTTGGATTGTTCATTGGCTTGTGTTCAGTTAACCTAACAACCTAACATACCTCTCTCTATGAAGTCTTGCAATATTACGTTCAGACATTCAGATTTATAAAATATAAGAAAACTCTTCCCTTACATAGCTCACGATGAATATTAAATTAAAGTGTAGATTAGTCTTCTCGCAGCAACTTTAGGAGAATATGCGGTAATGTTATTGAAAAGCTAAATAACGTATTTACCTACTTGTTTTATTACACTGTGTTTTTGTTTTCATTTGTAGTCTATTCGTATATAACGAATGGTAATGGGGATCTTGAAAAACACACATCGTGAACGTTCTGAAATTAATTAATTGTAAAAGGATATAAAACCCTCAAGCAAATTGCAAAACATACACAGTGAATAATATATTATAGATATTCAACGGCAGGAAATGTGTTTCAGGCACACTACAAGTGGAGTTTCCAATAGGAGAAACTCCTTACAGAAATTATTCAAATTAATATACAAGAAATACTGAATAAAACAATAAAACCTGAATATTTAACACAAGTGTCGAAGCTGACAATGTCTATATTTGAAGAACAGAAAATACTAAAGCAACATTTAAAATCAATTTATTTACCTCCATCTTGTGTAACAAAAAGACTTCAATTATAAATAACTTAGATCCAATACAAAAAGATAAAACAATTCAAGTTTTAAATTGAAGAATACATGTATGTTTCAAACTAAAAAAACTGGCATTGCCTATTAAGTAATGAATGGTAAGACAAATATATCGGAGAAAATGGTAATTGACCTAATCTTTGAAGAAACGCATGAATGTAGAATAATAAAGCAAGTGTTTAGTTTGCATAAGTTTAACGATATGGGTAAAAGTTATATACATTTTTGGAACCAATAGCAATTCTTCACCTGTCTAAAAAAATAGACAAATTTGCTAAAAAGTAGCAAAACCAAACATATAAGCATAGAAAAACATAAATTAATATAATATTTCATACTTATTAAAACTACTAGGTTTTTTTTATTTTATTTTTTTAACTACAATATTTTTGTTATTTAACTATTGCTGTTCTAGTGTTAGTTTGTGCTACTGTGGCTTCTTAGCCTCTTTGTTCAAACTTTCAAAATCAGCAGACTCTTTCCTCCTGCAAAAGTGAGCAATATGTTTCCTATTGATATCATCTTGTGGGTGAAAGTAAAGAAACCCACAGCCACATATTAAATATATATCTCAACTTAAGACAGCAGAGAGGAAACATGATAAATAGCTTAAAAAAAACCAAAAAGGCACAAAGTGTTTCTGGATAAAACGTAAAAGGGCCAACATAAGAGGGTTTAAGTGTAAATAGAGTTTTTATTAACAGACAGAACATTTTAGAAAGCTGCATGCTCGTTTTTGAAGGTTATTTTAGTTTCTGAAAGAAATGGTGCTTGTGGGATCTCTCTGGCATGCAGATGGATCACACAGGGCCTGACCTCTCACACTGCCAAGAATTCTCACACAAAGCCCTCTTCATATTGACCGCAGCTTAAATTTTTCAGATAAGGCAGAAGAGAAGGAAGTGGTAAAGAGTCTGCAACATGAAAACCCATTAAATATATATTCATTTCCCAGTCTCCCTTACTAGAGATGCCTTGTCATGTGGGTTGGAATAAAACGACTCCTATTTGCGATATAACCTAATGCATATTACAAGGTGTGCAAGTAAAAAACTTCAATGCAAATAAAAATATGCATATTATACTAAAATAAAAAAATCAGTCATTTTCATATATGTTTCTGCAGCAATAATCACAAGCTCTGGCAGCAAGACTGAACTCACCATGAGCGCAGACGTCTCCTCAAGTGGATGTGTGCCTTTCCCCCCCCATCCTGGTCCACTTCACGTTTTGCTTGCAGTCTTCTGCCATTGTGCAGCTAGGTAGCTGCATAGGCCCGGGTTGGCACAGTCAGCTCATCTCCCTGTCATTCAATCTGAGTCCCACTTTCACAATTAGGCAGATGTGCACATTGACTGCAGTTCCACACTGTATAACGTGACCTTTTTTTTTTTTTTTTTTTTTTTTGTTTCAAAGCAGTCCAGGAAAAAAAAAAATAAGTGATGGTCTGTATTCCTTTTCTATTTTCTGATGAGTCACAAATGAAAGACACTGATGCTGCTATGTCTTAGAGCTAGGAAGTTCGCAGAGAGCAGAAGGGAAAAGAGCTGGAGCTCAACTCCTAGAAACTTCCTCCTTCTCGCCAGGCTAAGCTAACCTCCTTCACAAAACTTTGGAATGTAAAGGGAGGACTCTGAGAGGCCCAGCTAGACAAGCCTTTCTTAATCAATTAGCTTGCAGGCATTACTTGTGACCTGAGGTCACAGAGCAGAAGTGTGTGTAGGGTGTTCCTTAAAGGAATACAAAATCAGCGTTTTTCAGTGCATTTGATACAAAACAACCCCCTAGAGGAGGCCAGACAGCGCAGGTATCATATTTGTTCGGAGTGCGGCAATATGAACCGCACAGCTATATGGCAGCAATTTTAAGCCTCTTTATAGCAGTCGTCTTAGATTATAGTCTCCTGTGAGTAAGGATCTCTTTAACTGCTGAATCTCTGATAATGTGATGAGGTTCGCGCACATCTCCTGCTATTGAAAGAATCTGATCAGGGAGGTAACAATGTTTAGCTTTTATATTTTATATAGCTTTTATATACTTATATTTATGTTTAGCTTTTATATTTTATATAGCTTTTATATCCATATATTTATGTTTAGCTTTTATATTTTATATAGCTTTTATATCCATATATTTATGTTTAGCTTTTATATTTGCTTTGTGAAACTTATTTACAGAACTATTCGTAGCAAGTAGGACGTAAATTTAACTGTAAAAATAAAACGTTTTTATATCAGAAAACTCACATCTGCTTTCTTTTGTACATCTAGAACCTGTGCAGTGGGAATCTTCGGTATACATTTTGTATTGTTAAACAGTATAGAATACCGTGCAGCGTAAAAATCAGAGATGCGTAGAGGATGTCCAGAGATCACTGATATCATTCTGATCAGTGACTTTTGTGTTATATTATTTTTACTTTATATAATTTAATTATGCACATCTTTCAGTATATAATCAAGAAGAAAACAAACACAGAACAAAACAAGAGAGACAACATACTATATAATTAGATGGTAAGGTTTTAGGAAGGGGGTGAAAGGTTCAGCCTGATTTAGACACAACATTTCGGCTTTGGCGTACACGCAGAGTGTGTCTGTACACTTACGTTTTTGTGGCTGTGCTCCGAGTTTAAACTTTAAATATAGCGTATAGAACATCCAGCGCAAAAAATGCAGCATAAACGTGCACCAGGCCTATGGGATATGCCTCCTAAAAAACCTTATTGATATGTGTAAGTAATTAACAACTTTGGAGATCTCGCCTCCGGGAGGGGAGATCGCCATACTGCGTTTTAGGAACATGGACACGGGAATCGCATCATTAGCCTCCGCCCCTCTACTAAACTGAACCAAATTCGTCCTTTTACAGTACTTCACCAGCGACGTAGGCAGTAAGCAGGAGGTTGCCCTGCTCTCCCGGGAGAACTCCCAAAAATTCGGGAGTCTCCCGGACATTCCGGGAGAGTAAGCAACTATAAGTCAAGATCGAAAGCATTCCTAAAGGGATTGGGTACTTGCATCTCCATATCCTTACTATACTCAACTTACACATGAACGCCCCTCACTCGCCTCCCCAAGCCCAGTTTCCACATTTACAATGCAGTGCAGGAACAATGCTTTTTTTTAAGCATTTTACTATTTATCACTTTACTTCATGAATTGGAATATATATGCATGAACCTGTGCCTGGAACATATGAAAAACCCAAATCCAATGATTTGAAGAAAGCACATCAATACTGCAAATCTGAACGTAATAGTGCAAAAGTCTGGCTTATACCAGTTACGGCATATATCATCTATCTGAAACATGACATATAATATACACGAGTTCTTTTCGCTCAAAGAATTATGTAACACATAGGGGTGTATTCAATTGTTAGCATTAAAGCTAACAAACGAGCGCTCGAAAAATCTTAGCGTTAAAACCGTAATTACTCGCGGAATTTCAGCTCGCTGCTCCCTGAGCTGCGAGCTGAAAGTCCGCGAGTAAACTACCGTATTAACGCTTTTCGCGCGCAATATTACAGAATAAATGGTAATATTTTTCGAGCGCTCCGAGCTGTCCCCAGCGGCCCCAGCTCTGTCCTGCTTTACTGTCAGATTTGTTTGTTACGTAATGCCTGCTGTATTTTATTACAGATCGGTGTCTGTTTCTGTAATTAAATGTATTGTTTTAATTTATTACTGAGATTAAAGGTAATGTGCGGCCCCTGAAGCATATCAGGTTGCCTACCATTCCTGTAGTTAGACTAATTAATGCTAATGGGGTCTCCGTTAAACAAAAAATTATACTGATGTTTATCGTAGCAAAACAAAAAAATTTATCAGGCTGTTTAACAAAACAAAAAAAAGTGACACTAGGGGAGTCTTATCATTCGCCAGGCCAGTGGAGGGTGCTTCTGGGCATGTGCACAGCAACTGGAAAGCCGACTTGAGCTTCCAGCTCCAGATTTGAAGAATAAAGACATAAAAAAGAAGTTTAAAGTGAAAAGAAAAATATGTAAAAAAAAAAAAATGAATTAACTTAAAAAGATTTTTTTTAATAATAATTTTTTTTTTCTTATAAACACCCTCAGTTAGAAATCAGAGGACTGCTGTCCTTGGTAAACAGGCTTCCCCCTTGCATGACATAACGACCCCCAGTGATAGGCTGTGGCAGTCTAAATCCTGCGAAAAGGGACAGTTCTCGCAGGATTTGAGGCTTATCCTCCTTTGATAAATAAACCCCAATGTCTGAATACTTGCTATAAGTTACCTCATTGGCTCTGCTTACAATCAATTATTAAATGACCCCTAATATATCCATTTACATAAGATTTTATATTCTAGCATCTTGAGACTAATGACGTTACAATGAATTCATTTGGCTTGTTTCTTTAACGACCTGATATGTGGATAATATGCCCAGACAGACCGTTTTGCACATATGATCGTTCAGCCATTTGGCAGTATGACAGCATTGCTAGGAGCGTCATCATGCATCCCAGTAAGTCAGTGACAAGCCTCACAAACCAAAGTAATCATCAGCCAAACGCTTTTCCAGCCTGCCCCATCGATATACGTTCTAAGCCAATGGTTGTTGTTTGACATTTGGGCTTACATACACACCTCTAACCTATTACCACGCTTGTCCAAAATGCAAAATAGTATGACAGTTGTCTCATGTACCCCTACTTCACACCCCCAGGTCAGGCTGAGCTATGCTATGTGAAAAAGTGGGATCATTTCCAAGTTAGAATAACTATATATTAATATTTATTTTTTAGAAAACAAATGTTTGTTTAATTAAAAAAACAGACTGCATTCAGCACACTGCTTAAGTACACACTGACACACTATTTTCCAATCCAGTTGTCTTTAGTGTGTTTTCTAGTACATTGTCGAACGAACATACATGTGCACATTTCTCTTTACAGTACACCAAAAATATTATTTCCGAAATATAGATGGACTACTTGCTGCAGAATAAGACCGTCCCAAAGCACTGGGAAGTACTATACATGGTGAACTTGTTCTGTCATGAAAATACTAGATAGATGTGTTCATAGATAAATGTGAGGGAACCACTTTGCATGTGTCTCCATACTTCGTTTTAAGCTGCAAAACAGAACACAATTGTTTAACAATTTGAGAACTATTTAGTGAGTCACCGATTTTCCTGCTTTAACAGTGATAAGGTAATACTTTTATTACAAGTTATTTTAAGTTAAAAGCAGAAATGTGATACTTGATGGAAAGGGTGAACTGACATTTCTCAAGTGACATATCTATTGTGTAGATATAAGTCCAAAAGAATTTATATTTTATTTTTTTAACCTGAATACACATACACTTACATGTATGTATCTAGGTGTGCGTAACTAGAAATGTGCACTAAGCAAAATAGTGATGGGACCCTCTGTGCACTATCACAAAGCAAAAAGCACCATGATATCTGCTCTATCCCCAGTCATTATACAACAGGACCGAGTACTAATGGCGTTATTAGCAATTTGCCATATTAGTCTGAATTATCTACAGTCATTTCAATCTCTGAAAGAGCAGAGTCCTCTTCTGCGCATTCTCTTCTTATGCAGAGTTCCGTCCTGATTAAACCATATTGTTTGTACTTTAGGGCACTCCTTTTCCTCCAGGAAAACACCCCAATGCTGCCAGACGCAAGAGCAGTCACATGGATAGCTGGGGCTATAGTTAAGCACGTGTACACCGGTAGACATACGTACCTCTGCCTAGTCTAATATGCATATCACGCATTAGCCAGATATACAACTGAATTAGACAATTGTGACGTAACATTTGTTTTAATAACCAAAAAGATTATTAGTACACAATTATATAGGTCCGACATATTGCACAGACCTGCGGTTACTGTTTAGCAAGCAATAAAGTTATGTATACCTGTCCAAAACACGTGGCAGAGGTGGCAGGGGTGATCCTGAACAGAAGCGTTCACAATATAGTTCAAGTGCGGATATGAGAATGGTTAGTGCGAGGAATTGGCGTCAGTGATCAGTGATTCTACGAACAAGTGACATACTTGCCTACTCTCCCAGAACTTTTTTTGAAGCTCACAAATTTTGGGAGAGAGGGTCCTCACCCTCATCCTGCGTATTACCTTCATGAATAGTGGCTTTATGGCCCCGCCCCTGCTGCATATTGTTCCGCAGGAGGGGGGGCAGCAATGATGAGGCTAATTGTATCCCCACACTGCCACTTGGACCTCTCCTTCACAAGTCGACAAGAATGGTTTGAAAAAGACAAACTGTACTTTATACTGTTATATTATTATTATCATTTATTTATATAGCGACATTATACTATGTAGCTCTTTACAACTGGGAACAATCCACTAATAAAACAAGACTGGGTATTAAACACAGACAGAGAGATAAGAACTTACAGTGGTAGATGTGGGGATGTATACAGAGGTATGTCATACCGCCACTTCTCCTACTGCCTTCATTGTCAAACTCACATTCCATTCATTTATATTCCCATTACATTTTCCATACAGCCAATTCTAAATTTCCACTCCCACCACTGACTATTGGGCAACAATATATAGTGGCCTAATTTAAAAAAGTGCAAAATGACCAAGGCACATCTTAAATTAACTGGTCTGACTGTCCAAACTGCTTTCATTTTTTAATTACAGAGAACAGATTCAAATAATTATACTTTGACAATACCATACTCAATAGAGTAAACATGCAGTTCTGTTGGTACATCAATTTAAATAGACTGTAGTAAGATAGTCATCTATCGTTTATAGCGTAAATAACAAACATCTTAGGTTCTAAGTATATGCAAAAATATGTAAGTGTACAATGGAGTAGAACAGAATGCTGTCATTGGAACATATCCTTCCCCTGCTGAAATCCAGGAAAAAACGTGTTTGTTTTATGAGTTATTCTCATTATTATCATTTTAACTGTTGTTCTGACCTGACATATTGTTTCTCAAAATTGACACAATTTTAACTAAATAAGGAAACCTCAGTGTCATGATTTAATAATGGTGATAATTAACCGGATGTTGTTTGTTTAGGCTACTAGCCAGCCCATCATTTCATGTGTTTGGGTCAAAAGTTGCCCTTTGACTTAAAAGCAGCTTGTTATTTTTTTATAATGTGAATTTAGCACATTTTATATTGGAGGGGATTTTCAAGACAGACAAGACTTTCTTTTGATACCATCGTGGAGTAAATATCTTTTCAAATTATGAACATTTGAAGGTTGAATGAACTAATTCCATAAAATATATTCCTTATTTTATTCTGCAATATTCCCATATGTCTTATATTTACATGTTAGTGGAGTCTACATCCACACGTAAGTGTGGGTGGGACAGCCCATGACACAGAAGTTATTAGCAGTAAAAAGGTTCAAATAATTTCAACCACACCTGTTTTGATATTTTTTTTATAAGACAGACAAGTTATGGGCACTGTTGGTATAACGTCATTTTTAATAGTTTCATCTACGTTAATATTTATTTGAATGAAAAAGAAACATTTGAAAGTCTCTGCCAGTTAAATAAAAAAGTTGTTCCAATTGTATAGGGTAAATTACATGTATTAAGTCCTTACACTCCTTATGGACAGATGTTATTTGCACTACAAGATTTGTAAAAACAAATCTGTTCAGGGGAAAGACTGCGCAGTATAGATAACAATGTGAGTGTAGCAAGGAAATTGCTCTCTAGGCATAGCTGCATAGAAAAGTCAAGATGCTGAAATGGTGTCCAATCACAAGTAGTCTACAAGGGGAAAATACTTGTGATTGGCTGGTTGGTGAGGGGGAGTCCATGGGACTCCTGGCTTTGATAATTTAGCAATCTGAGTTGGTGGGCAGTTTTTATGGGAATTTTTAGAAAGTCGTGTATGAAGGTTTGGGGACTATTGTTGAATTAAAGATTAATTTAAAATTCAAATAATGCACTGTTCACTATAAACACCAATATTATCACTTTATTTATTGATGCTACCTAAGTGGTACAGCTTTTTTTGTAACCTGCTCCATTTGCTGTTCTACAAGTCTTTCTGCTTGAGACAGATGAAATCCCAGCCCAAGCACTGCACATCTGCAAGCAGAAGTGCTTCTCTTTCATTCACATTTATATAAACAGGAAGCTAATTATTTAAAGCTACGCCAAGTGTGCTATATTTGCTAACATTGGTTAATTGGCCCCCTACTGGAGACAAAGGATAACTGCAAACACATTTTCAATACTCTTCTTCGAAATTAATATATTAATTCCCCTACTGAGTGTCACATAATTCTTACTGAATTTACACAGCTCTTTCAGGTGCACATAACAGAATGTGTGTGGTGATATAAAGCAGAGATTTAGAATCACACATATGCATGGTTTGTCGCTCTAAATTTCCAAACACTCACTATGTACTTTCTGTGTACTTTCTACTATGATACAATGTGCAACTCACTTACTATCCAGACTTTTACACCCTTGTAAGAGGAAAGTGAAACGCTCCATTTTATGTGTAGCAGATCTGAGAAATTGTTTCCAGACACCATCTACAGGCCTGAAGGATTATTCATATCCATAACAGGATTCGTATAATCCAGCATTCAGAGTATTGACCCAGGTACATTAAAAGATGGAATCGTAAATAGTCAGTGAAAGGGAACTCTGCTGATTTGTAATCATCACAATATTAGTTGAGGGGTGGAACAAAACAGCAAATAATACCCCAAATGTTTTACCAGTAGGGACCCCCAAACATTACAGCAGCAATGTTCTCAGTCATGTTATACATGCAGTATCCCCCTGCACAAGGGTTTCTAAACACTGGTTCTTAATTATCAACAGGACATGTTCTGAGAATGAAGTTATAATTATCGACTCAATCAGATAGATCAATACACCTGTGCATGAATAAAGGAATCCTCAAAACATGATCTGTTACGAGCACGTGAGGATTGCCCTACACCTTCCCGTCAATCAATAGTAATGCCATACTTGCCAACTTTGTATTTTAGATCTGCGGGAGATCCCGTACAGGGGGTGTAGTAGGAGGGCGGAAGGGGCCCCCTGCAACAAAATCAACATTTTGGGGGGGCAAGGTCAAAATGATGCAAATCCCTGTGAACTGTGTAATTGAGGCTCACATTCTGCCCACTTCATTAGGAAGTGGGTAGGATGCGGGAGAATTGCCTGCTCTACCAGGAGTCCGTGAGACCTACTCGGAATTTGAGTTTGCAAGTAGGAAGTAGGAATAATGCCCTCCCTAAATTCTGCCTCTCCCTCCCTGTAATTATAAACTTACTACATTCTGCCCCAGGCTGTGAGAACAACTCAACAGTACGTTCCGACTCCGAGCAAAAAAAACGGAACTCTCTTGGAACTGGATTGTTGCACAGTGATGGTGCCTGTCTGGGTGAGTAGTCAGGAGACACAGTGAACCCCCAGACAGCCAATCAGAGTTCATAGAACTGGACAGAAAATGTAACTTTAGGTGCAGCAGATGCAGTCTTGGACAGCATGTGTTATATTAGTTAAAAGGAGAGAGGAAGAGTTGGTGAGGATAATGTCATTACTGACATGTCTGGTTACAAATTAATTAATCTAGATTGATTTAATTATTTGTTATCAAGCATGCAGTTTATATAAATTAATTGAGTCTAGGTTAGTTAAGTCAAAGGGTAGGTGGGAAATCCTGAACCAGAGAAATGTCTCCCTCATGAAATGAGGCATGTCTGCCATTATAATGGTTGGTGGGACTCTGACCACAGGGCCCCCTCCCCCCGCTGTCTAATAAACCATAAAACCATCACTGTGGATAGTTGCACCCCTGGTCTAATTGTCAGGGTTTTATGTGAATGTAAGATAGTTCTCTGTTTATCCACAAACTCCAGCTTTCCACAGACAAACACAGGACATGGACCACAGTTCAGGGAGACAATTGCTTTTTATCAAGAATGGAAAACCTCAGTTAACGAACATTATGGGGACTTTTTTTGACGTCTGAATGGACTTACCTATATCAGTTATCGTCTTTTCCTGTGAATAATATTATTGGAAGAGTACAGCATATGTAAGGGAAGGAAATGTGAAATAAATGTTCCATGTATACTTTACAATTGACCAACTTAACTACAGTTAGCAGCCTCTAGCTATTACACTGTATGCCATTAACCTGCAACATGATCAGTCACCATCACAGAACTGTACACTATTAAGTAAATGGTAAGTAAATTATCTATTTCAGTATTTTAAAATTTATATTTTAGCTGTGTCTTATTAAAGTGCACATATAGGTCGCTTCAGCGAAACTCTATAGATGTCATGACTTTAGACGAGGATACTATCTGCCTTTATCTCCAACAATCGGCAGCCATCACTCATACGATATAGATAAGACACTAAGCAGTGCAGTCAAAATAGCCACAGTGTACCAAGGCAAACCATTACATACCAGGCCACGTATACCGTACAAATAATCCACCAACCAAGGGTCACATTAACAGTGCTTGTCAACCGGTCATCTGACACTTCCCATCCTGATGACAAATCCAAACCATGGTATAATGACCCAATATTTGGGCCGAGAACCCATCCAGCCCCCAGACAATTCCGGGGTTTGACCAAACATTCATATAAATATATATATTTATATATAAAACAGCCCC
This sequence comes from Mixophyes fleayi, assembly GCF_038048845.1. NCBI lineage: Eukaryota > Metazoa > Chordata > Amphibia > Anura > Limnodynastidae > Mixophyes > Mixophyes fleayi. The sequence goes on along the minus strand of NC_134403.1, from coordinate 347,532,825 downwards.
GCTTAACGGCAACAAAGGCTGTGACATACATCAATTGACCAATTCTCCAATTATTTGTCAATTACTTCCTTAATCATGTATACAATAGGTTTTATTTTTTTAAGTATATATATTTTTACTTCTTAGTTTCAATCTCATTTCTCCTTTTTATGTGTGTTTTTTCAGAAATATAACAACCTAAGGACATTTCAATTGAACATGTATATTCATAACAACAGCCCTCTCCCTCCCCTCAACCATCTTATCCTGGGGACTGGGGGGGGTGCTTCCTGTGTGGTCACCTGGAAAGAAAGAGGAAATGAGAGCAACAATATCTTTAATTTATCTACCCACCCCTGCAGGGCATGCGCTGCTCACTTCCCATATTGTATCTCACTTGGTCGCACCAAGCCGCCAGTCTCACTCTAGTTTCAACTTACCTCGCCTGTTAAGAGCCACTTACTGTTACAAATCCTAAATTGCCTTAGGACCCCACTAATTACGTTGGTACCTGAGGTCATGGTCATTCTGGCTTGATTCTGGGTAGGTTTTGATTGTGGTTTGGATGCTCTGAAATTATTTTTTTATTTATTAATATTTATTTATTGCACTTATTTATGCGCAGTGCCTTACAATTGGGAGCCAACACAATAATAAAACGAGACTGCGTATTAAGACACAGACAAATAGGTAAGAGGGCCCTGCTCACAAGCTTGCAATCTGTAGGAAGATAGGTGATTGAAAAATGAATGTTAGTCTGAGTGTCAGAGGGTTGTTTGAGTATAGAAGTAGAATAAATGCTAGTTTTAAGTGAAGTGTGTATAGGGGTGGGAATCAGGTAACCGAGTAAGGATAACAAGATCGTTCAGGAATTTAATAAGCTTGCCTCAAGAGGTGTGTTTTTAGAGAAAGCTTGAAGGCTAGGGGGAAAGAATGGATGCATTCTCTGAAAAGTTCCATCCAGGCATAGGAGCAGGTATTGAGTGTAACATAGATCTTTGGAAGAGTGGAATTGGGATATATTTTGAGACTAAAGAAGTAAGGTTATTGCAGTGTCTTGTGTGAGAAACATGCACATTATGGAAATGTTTCTTAGATATATGTAACAGGACTCGGATACAGTTCGGATATTGAGAACAAAGAACGATTGAGTCAAGGATGACACCTGGGCAGAGCACATGAGTGGTAGGATTTATTGTTGAAATGGAACAGAAAGCAATGCTACAGGGCTGCTCAAACCAATTTAAAAGCTCATAAAAACACACATTTGGTAGAATAATTGCTATTTTCAATTTTACATCAGTTTACATGCAATTAGCTGGCATTAAAAAACATGTAAAATGTTTAATGTTACCGCTATTGGGTACACGGCATTCAACATATATGTGCTTAAGTAAAATAATTGTACCATTCTTAAAAAAAATGTGCACAATTACCTTATAAATATTGTTGAATATAGTCCTATAAAAGATATTCATCTAATTGTTCGGTTCTATGTGAAAGATCAATAATGGCATTAATTATTACCCTGATTAAACCATAGCTTCCAATGTCAGACATTTCTCTTGTAAGACAGTGTTCTGCTTTTTATATTAATTTTCCAGCTATTCACACTAGTGTCATTATCAGCTAAATGGTGATTATTTTTAAATCTACCAAATGTCCTCATTTCGACCTAGATTCACCTTCTCCTATTTCCTTACAAATATACAGACTTGTGTTGATAAACTCCTCCAATGACTCCCAAAAATATTTTTCATTCAAAATATTATTCCTGTATAGGTTTCTTTCCTGTTAATATCAGACATTTGGTTATTCAGCTTAGAGGGAACCAGTTCCCCACTGCCTACCACCACACTCTCCTTAATCCTGCCGACCCAGTCATATCTATTACGGCAGTGGGGACAGACAAGCAGTTCTTGGGAACACGGCTGATGTCTGAGGTTCAGCTACATCGTGTGACAGCCGAGCCCAAGGTCTGTAATTTTCTGGGGTCTGAGATCCCACTGAAATCTGATTTCTCAGTTTTGGGTGAAGTTATCCTTTAAGTTCAGGCTGAATCTATTGTAAAATAAGTGAAAAGTAATACACTTTGGAAGGTACGTTGAATGCAAGTAACACATTTTCTAAAGTGAGAATGCAGACCAGAAACATGATGGCCTCCACCAAGTACTCTTCCGGAATATTGAAGATAAATATTAAAAGTCGGCAATTCTACATATCCATAAGAATAATGTGAGTAAAAGTAAAAAAATTTAAACAGTGCTTTATCTAAGTTAGTTTATGTTTAGATGTGGATTTGCAACATCAGTTTACCACTATTTATCCTTTATGTCACGGTCGTCTGAATTTCTTGATCCGATTCGGGACCCTTGGGACTAGCTGGAGCAGGAGTGAAACAGAACTTAGCAGCCTGGATGAACTTCTTGCTCATGTTCGTGCTGATTGTAGAATATAGCAGGGGAATTAGCAGTCTGGAAATGTAGACAGGAACACTGCACTTGTAATGCAGTCAGGAACACTGCACTTGTAATGCAGTCAGGAACACTGCACTTGTAATGCTGTCAGGAACACTGCACTTGTAATGCAGTCAGGAACACTGCACTTGTAATGCAGTCAGGAACACTGCACTTGTAATGCAGTCAGGAACACTGCACTTGTAATGCAGTCAGGAACACTGCACTTAGGAGTGCAGACAGGATTACTGCACTTGTAATGCAGTCAGGAACACTGGAGCCAAGAACTATCCTCTGGAGAGAAGTGTGTTGTTCTGGCAATGAACAGATCACAGCAGCAGGTTTAAATAGGATGTCCCAAACAACTATTGGCTGATCAGTTCATGTGATCAGCTTCTGAATCTGGTTGGTTTGGAATGATCACCTGACTGCATCCAAGATGGCCGCGCCCATGCTGCAGGACAGACAGTATGTGTTTGTTTACAAATGAAGGTGTGGAGAACGGGAATGCTGCAGATGACCAGAAGGGACCCAGGTAGCCGTGATATGACAGCGGCGGATGAGGTAAGTGCGGCTAAGATCCCGATTTGTGACAGTACCCCCTCCCTTACGAGTGGCCACTGGACACTTAAATTGGGGCTTAGTTGGAAACTTGCGGTGAAATTTTTTGATGAGAGATGGAGCGTGAACATCAGAAGCTTTGATCCAGGCCCTCTCTTCTGGACCATAGCCCTTCCAGTCAACTAGATATTGTAAGGTTTTATGTCGAAACCGAGAGTCCAAGATCTCTTTAATTTCATATTCGTCACCATGTTCAGTCTGCACTTCAGGAGAAACCAGTTTGGGTGTATAAAACCGATTTAGCACCAGTGGTTTCAAGAGAGAGATATGGAAGGTGTTGGGTACCCTGAGGTAAGATGGTAGATGTAATTTGTAGGACACTGGATTGATGACTCGGGAGATGTTAAACGGTCCAATAAAGCGAGGAGCGAATTTCATAGATGGAACTCTGAGGCGTAGATTGCGAGTAGACAGCCAGACTCTGTCTCCGGGTTTCAAGCTTGGAATGGCTCGTCGCTTTTTGTCGGCCTGAATTTTGTAGCGTTGGGACGCTTTAAGTAGAGATTCCCGTACCTGGCGCCAGTGGCCTGAAAAATTCTTTAGGAAAACTTCAGAGGCAGGTACTGAGGCTGTAGGAAGTGGAGTAAACAAGGGTACCCTGGGGTGTAGGCCATAGACCGTATGAAATGGAGTGGAAGCAGAGGATTCGTGATAATGATTATTATGAGCAAATTCTGCCCAAGGAAGCAGATCTACCCAGTCGTCTTGAGAAGAGGATATGTACAAACGGAGAAATGTTTCTAGGTCTTGATTAACTCTTTCCGTTTGCCCGTTGGATTGGGGATGATAGGCCGAAGAGAAGTTTAATTTGATCTGTAGTGCTTGGCACAAGGATCTCCAGAATTTCGCCACAAACTGAACTCCTCTATCTGAGACGATTTCTTCAGGACACCCATGCAAACGGAAGATCTCCTTTATAAATTGCTGAGCCAGGATAGGTGCTGATGGGAGTCCACGGAGAGGAACAAAATGCGCCATTTTAGAGAATCGGTCAACGATGACCCAGATGGTATTGAAATTATTAGAATTGGGCAAATCGGAAACAAAGTCCATAGAAATATGGGTCCAGGGTTTGGTGGGAATAGGCAGAGGCAAAAGTTGACCAGCTGAAGATTGTCTTGAACTTTTATGTTGGGCACAGCTGCCACATGCGGAAACAAATTGCTGAACATCCTGATGAAGCGTAGGCCACCAGTAGCTTCTCAATATGAAAGATTGAGTTTTGCGGATGCCAGCATGACCGGCAAATCTGGAACAATGTGCCCATTGGAGCAATTTTTTCCGCAGATTCTCAGGAACAAAAGTTTTCCCCTGGGGAGGTGTATTGTCGGGTCTACTAACTGCGATGCTGAGTGGGCTGATAATAGGCCGTGGATCCACAATGATGGAATCTTCTTCTTTTACCATAGAACGTGACAGAGCATCGGCCTTGCGATTTTTGGAACCGGGACGGAAGGTGACATGGATATCAAATCGAGAAAAGAATAGTGCCCATCGGGCCTGACGTGGATTCATGCACTGTGCAGTTTTAAGGTAGAGCAGATTCTTGTGATCCGTGTATATTGTGACAGGATAACGAGCTCCCTCAAGTAAATGTCTCCACTCTTCAAGCGCCAATTTGATGGCAAGCAGCTCTTTGTCCCCTATGGCATAATTTCGTTCAGCTGGTAAAAATTTTTGGGAGAAGAACCCGCAGGGATGCCATTGCTCATCAGCTGGTTTTTGGGAGAGAACTGCCCCTACTCCGACAGATGAGGCATCAACTTCCAAGTAGAATGGACAGGTTAAATCTGGTTGCCTCAGTATGGGAGCAGAAATAAATGCTTGTTTCAGAAGTTGAAAAGCAGATTGGGCTTCTTCAGACCACTTGGCAGGATTAGCTCCTTTTTTGGTGAGGGCGGTGAGTGGTGCTACTACAGTAGAGTAGCCACGAATAAATTTTCGATAGTAGTTAGCAAATCCCAGAAATCGCTGTACTGCCTTTAGTGTAGATGGTTGAGGCCAGTTAAGAATAGCTTGCACCTTCCCTGGGTCCATACGGAGACCGGTGCCCGAGATGATATACCCCAAGAATGGAATGGATTCAACTTCGAAGGTGCATTTTTCAAGCTTGCAATACAGTTTATTCCTTCTGAGACGGCTGAGGACCTCTTTAACATGTCTGCGATGGGACTGGATATCAGAGGAGAAAACGAGGATATCGTCCAAATATACCACAATAGTATGGTACAGTAAGTCCCGAAAGATTTCGTTTATGAAATTCTGAAAAACTGCTGGGGCATTGCTCAGACCGAATGGCATGACAAGATACTCGTAGTGCCCATCCCTGGTGTTAAAGGCGGTTTTCCATTCATCGCCACGCCTGATACGGATCAAATTGTAGGCCCCGCGGAGATCCAACTTCGTAAATATTTGCGCACCTTTGACTCTGTCAAATAACTCTGTGATGAGGGGCAGAGGATACCGGTTCTTGATGGTAATGTCGTTGAGACCTCGGTAATCGATGCAGGGACGTAATCCACCATCTTTTTTTTTTACAAAAAAGAACCCGGCTCCTGCCGGTGAAGAGGATGGGCGAATAAAGCCCCTTTCCAAGTTCTCTTTTACATATTCAGACATAGATTTTGTCTCAGGGATAGAAAGAGGGTAGACTCTGCCACGCGGTGGGGTTTTACCCGGAACAAGATCAATGGGACAGTCCCAATCCCGATGAGGTGGTAGAGTTTCAGCGGCCTGCTTACTGAAAACGTCTGTGAACTCTTGGTAGGCAGAAGGAACTGGCAAAACTTCCTTATCAGAGGTGGAGCAATGTGGAAGAACACGTTGTAAACAGGACCCGAAACAAGTTGGAGCCCACGCCAGGATTTGTGGAGTCGACCAGTCAATATGGGGGTTATGCGTTTGAAGCCATGGAAACCCGAGAACCACAGGGCTAGTGGCTTCTGGGATGACCAAAAAGGTAAGAGACTCGGAATGCAGAACTCCTATTTGGAGCGTCACTGGAGAAGTCTGATGCGTAATGGTACCCCCTGGAATACGGCTACCGTCAACCGCAGAGAGAAAGATGGTCACTGGAATTTTCTCTAGTGGAATGGCTAGTTCAGCAGCTAATCTGGCAGACATGAAATTCCCAGCTGCTCCAGAATCCAGCAGGGCTGAAATGTATTGGGAGCCTTGAGCGTGTTTCAGAGTGACTGGGATAATACAGTCCTTGCCTTGTGGGGAGCGAAGAGCCACTCCTAGGCTCACTTCCTCATTGTCAGCTAGGAGGTTGTGTTTACCCAGCTTACGAGGACAATGATGTAACAGATGTCCGGAACTGGCACAGTATAAGCAAAGTTTCTCTCTAACTCGCCGTTCTCGCTCGGTGGGTAAAAGACGTGCTTTGCCTAATTGCATGGGTCCTTCAGGGAAAGGAGACGGTACACGGACCCGTTGAATAGGGTGGAACTTGGGGTGTTTCAGCCTCCTCTTTTCTAGAGTTCTTTCTCTGAACCGAAGATCAACCCGATTGCAGGTGGTAATCAATTGGTCTAGCGTTGTAGGTAAGTCCCGAGACGCTAATACATCCTTAATGTGGTCAGACAGGCCCTGCCAGAAAACCGCAACAAGAGCATCGTTATTCCAAGATAGTTCAGAGGAAAGTGTTTGAAATTGAACGGCATATTGGCCAACAGACTGCTGCCCTTGCCGAAGGCGCAGAATATCTAAAGCGGCTGACGTTGTTCTTCCAGGCTCGTCGAATATTCTGCGGAAGGTAGACAGGAAGCTATCAATGTCAAATAAAATTGGGTCAGATTTTTCCCAGAGCGGTGATGCCCATGCCAGAGCTTGCCCTGATAGTAGCGAAACAATATAAGCAGTTTTGGTACGTGCAGTGGGGAAATTTCCGGGTTGTAATTCAAAGTGTATACTACACTGGTTGAGAAACCCGCGGCAATTCTTCGGATCGCCATTGTATTTAGCTGGCGTGGGAAGGTGGAGTCTGGATGAAGTAAGTAGTGAAGCAGGTATTACTGGCTCAGGCGGAGTATGGGATGGTTGACTGCGGAATAACTGCAAGGTATCCATACGTGTAGAAACATCCTGCAGCAATCTCAAAATTTGCCCCTGGTTAGTTTCTTGTCTCTCAATGCGTTCAGCTAATATTTGGACAGAGTCCTCCCTCGGGGTATGTTCCCCTAGCGGATCCATTTGGCCAGAACAAACTGTCACGGTCGTCTGAATTTCTTGATCCGATTCGGGACCCTTGGGACTAGCTGGAGCAGGAGTGAAACAGAACTTAGCAGCCTGGATGAACTTCTTGCTCATGTTCGTGCTGATTGTAGAATATAGCAGGGGAATTAGCAGTCTGGAAATGTAGACAGGAACACTGCACTTGTAATGCAGTCAGGAACACTGCACTTGTAATGCAGTCAGGAACACTGCACTTGTAATGCTGTCAGGAACACTGCACTTGTAATGCAGTCAGGAACACTGCACTTGTAATGCAGTCAGGAACACTGCACTTGTAATGCAGTCAGGAACACTGCACTTGTAATGCAGTCAGGAACACTGCACTTAGGAGTGCAGACAGGATTACTGCACTTGTAATGCAGTCAGGAACACTGGAGCCAAGAACTATCCTCTGGAGAGAAGTGTGTTGTTCTGGCAATGAACAGATCACAGCAGCAGGTTTAAATAGGATGTCCCAAACAACTATTGGCTGATCAGTTCATGTGATCAGCTTCTGAATCTGGTTGGTTTGGAATGATCACCTGACTGCATCCAAGATGGCCGCGCCCATGCTGCAGGACAGACAGTATGTGTTTGTTTACAAATGAAGGTGTGGAGAACGGGAATGCTGCAGATGACCAGAAGGGACCCAGGTAGCCGTGATATGACAGCGGCGGATGAGGTAAGTGCGGCTAAGATCCCGATTTGTGACACTTTAAGGTTGGAGTGATAGGACATCTGTATCATTTCTGTGTATTTCCTTTTTCATTACAAGATATCATTATCCTCAGCTATTTATATAGCGCCATTAATTCCGCAGCGCTGTACAGAACTCACTAACATCAGTCCCTGCCCCATTGGAGCATACAGCAATTCCCTAACATACACACATACCCAGACCGAGAGAGACTAAGGTCAATTTAATAGCAGCCAATTAACCTACTAGATTGTTTTTGGAGTGTGGGAGGAAACCGGAGCACCCAGGGGAAACACAAGCAAACACGTGGGTGGAGGGGGCTGGGGGAGACACAAACTCTACACATATAAGGCAATGGTCGGGAATCGAACTTATATAATACCAATATATACAGCTGTGCTGTACAACCACAGCCCTTCATTCAGGCACGTCAGTCCCTGCTTACATCTAATTAGTCTCAAATTTCTAATATGTTCCTGGAAAATGGAAAAAAAATGGAAAAAAAGACTTGGAAGAAATCCACACGGAGAGATAATACAAACACCATACAGATAGTACTTTGGTCACAATCCCAACAGCAATGTGAACCATTATTCCAACATGCCATCATGTAGACTTCATTCATAAGAGTAGCCATTTTTATTTTTACCCAAACTCAGAATGGTGGAGCTGCTACACCTTCAACACCATCATTCCTGAGAATTCTACAGTGTGGGTGATGTCAATGTCGCAATGATACTGCTTACCCTGCAAACTTCTCCAAGCTCATACCAAAGAGTGAAGGGCGCTCATTCTCTCTTTCAAGATATAGAACCCACACTCTTTATGGGATATAGCTTTTACAGCAGCTCCTTTGCTACTAAAGAGATTACACGTCTCCTTTAACACTTCTGATAAATGTTTCCAGTTGTGCTTAGAAAGCTTCTAACTCAGCAGTTTTCCCAAATCACACCCAACTCTGGAAAATAACCCACCTCTCAAAAAGTATTATGAGTGACTGACTAGATAAAATCTAAAAAGGCATAGCTGTTCCTCTCTACTGAATGGTTGTCATTACAAGCAGCTGCAGTCCATTTATTGTATATACCACTAAATTGTTGTGATTGAGCGGTGCACGCCTCGATTTACATTACTAGATTACAAAAGTCATCGTGACTTGTTAACAGCCATTCATTTCTGCATTTCTGGCACATAAATCCCTCACATCACTTCTATTGCCACCAGCTTGTCTCTAGTGAAGGCAGGTCAGTGAAATTTCACATTGGAATGAGGGTCTTAGAGAGAGTGGTATGCAGAGGAATGTCAAGAATAACATTGAGAGGCTGGAGAAGAACCAAGCCTTAAATGTTTTACATTGCAGTAGTATAACCAAACAAACAATCTTAGTATAACAGAAACATTAAAGCTGATAGTATTTCACTGTTCAGTCCTATAATTTGTCATCGAAGATGTTATACTTAAAATGTACCTTTCCCTTCAACCCTTACATTGGCCAATTCACAGATGTACATCGTCCCTTATACCCCACTCGTATGACAATTCATTCTTTTTATCTAGTTCATATTTGGTTTTATTTAAGTTAACCCCACCCTCAGCCCTCTGTGATTACTGTTTAATTCCCTGGCCTTACATTCATGAGGCAGGGTAGAGGCTTTGTGCGCTAAAAGTAAATGATGCAAAGCAGAATAGCTTACTTGCATGTTGCTTTGCTAGCAATTTCCTTTAAGCGTGGGTGTTAGGTTAGTAGGAGCATCAATCATGCATGTGCAAAGTGCATCAAGATGGAAATCATACAAATTCAGATATATTACATGAGATGTGTTTTCATTTCTATGTAACCAATGTTTTCCCATTGGTGAGATGAAGAGTGAAAGTGCCTGAACTTAATCAAGTATTAAATACTTTTTTATGGACCCAGAAAACCATAGAGCTTCTATAGACTACTTCCTTCTTTCTTCCAACAACTGGATAGAATACTGGACTTTCTCAAGAGTACAAAAATATAAGCAGTAGGTTTATATCTCAGCAAAGCTGCTATTAGGGACAGGGATACAACTAAGGGTGTTGCCTAGATAGTTTAGATGGCAGTCACTGAATGACATATATAATGGCACTACTTCACTGCTGCTATTTTCCTAGGGGCAACCTGCAATGAGCGACGCTCCACCAGAGATTTAAATTACACACACTCCACCTCACCACTGGCTAACAATGGGGAATGGGGGCTGGTCACTATGTTAAATTCAAAAACATTTTGTCCGGTCCTCCTATTCACTCTACTGTCATTTCATGTACAGCAGGCCGACAGAGGAGGCGGTGTCTGCACTGTGGTCATGTGATCATACACCTTACGCTCCTCAGTGTCAGTGATAGGCTGGGAGCCTGGCGCTGTGCGGTCACTGCTGTATAAGGTAAGAAATGGGAGGGGTAGAGTGAAGCGGTGATGTCATAGCAGAGTAGGTAGGTGAAGGACTGGGAAATAAATAACAAAGTAGAACTAAATGACAGATGAGAGTGAGGCAGGAAATAAATTACAAACAAGAGAGGGGAGATGAATTCATGGTAGGGAGAGGGTGGTGGGAGAGAAATGACAATTGAGAGGGAGAGTGGTGTGAAATGTATGACAAAGAAGATGGTCACAAACATTCAAACTGCAGTGATTTTGGGGGGCTGTCCTGCGCAGAGACTTCCTGGTATGCCCTGCTTCAAGCCGCACCGAGTAACAAGAAGAGAGAGCGATGCGCACCCAACAGTGGAGCCAGCAGAATTTCTGGGTTAAGCGGATGAGGAGGCAGATGACTGGCAGATACATGTCATGGCCACGCCCCCTGCGGCAGCATGGTGAGTGGGCATGTGCTAAAGTTTTGCCTAGGGTGCATAGCACCCAGCACCGTTCCTGGCTGCTATTCATACTATCTTGAGTCTCCCAATTATTTTATGCATATTTTATTGTCGTCAACTACCCCTGATTTCCTGTTGCTATAGTTTAACACTGTTTGCACAATAAAACGTCTCTCGTTTTTTATAGATGTAGGTATTGTTATGTGATCATATTCAATATAAGTTAGATGAATATGGTCATAAAACATTTCTGTATTTGCTTCATCCTATCAATTTATGTCCGCAGTTTCCTTGGTATGGAGCACTGGTTGTAAAAAAATCTACTTAGGAATCACCAACATTGTTTGTTTTGTGAATCTTCAAAAAGGAAGATAATATATTGGTCCTGATGGATGTAACAAAATGACTAAATGGAAAAGGACAGGTCTGAGCTTCTCAGGACTGCAAATTACATTTAGAAATACACCTGACAATCAGTATATTGTGTTCGGATGTTCTTACATCACTAGGAAGAATCTTGGCACGAAAGTATGCTGACTAACAGACTGGCAAGATGGTTTTTGCCATTAGCAAAGGACAACTAAAAAGACATTAATGTAGCAGAAGATAACAAAATAATGGTGTCTTAAATGTGCAAAACCAATTAATGTAATTGCATCCCTCCACTCTCTAGCCACCAGCTTCTGAAGATTGTTGTTTGCTCTACACAGTAGGAAAGTGCCGACGGGCTGGGGAAATGGGGCATAACATTTGATAGAAGAATTTTTTAATCCACCATACATCTATGTAGTACGGTGGATTAAATTTCTGTGTTGTGAAATGAAAACAATTGTTACCGCCTGCCAATCAAGAAACCAATCCCATTATAACAAATTCTGTAATGTCTCATATTAGCCAAGGCAATTTTTAGACTGTTATTAGACTCAATAATACCTTTTCTTGATGGTTCCTTTACTTTTTTTTGTTCTCTTATCAAAGCTATTTTACAGGTAACTGTGGTAGAATAGAAGATGTTGCCATAGCAACCAATTAGACATTTACTTTAAGTTAAAAAATAAATTCTATATTCCTACCAATAGTTGTGGAGTCACAATTAAGACTTGATACGTGTCACTATTCTCTTGTCATTGAGTGAAACTGCACAAAACCATGAACAGATGTTGGGTATTCATATTTTTTTTGGCACTACTACATAATACACATATAACGCAAGTGCAGATTTTGGAGCTGTGGGAGGAATGGGTGGTGTATAAAATGTAAAAGTTATAGTAGAATGGCAACTATTACAAGGGTAAAGAAATAATGATGGTGCCACTCCAACCTCACCTCTTGACAAAGCAGACACATTTTATATATTCATGAGGTAAACACTTAAAGTATATCCCAGGGCTCATTTACTATCATTGGACTCAGGTGCAACATTGGCACTAAACCATAGCGACCAACCAATGAGACTCTCTCTCTCTCTAGTTTCATTGTCATTCTTGCACTAGACAGATACAAACTAATTGCTGATTGGTAGCTGTGACTCACTGCAAATGGTGTGTCTAAATGTGATGTAAAATGTGTCCTGACTTATTCTTATAATAGTCAATAAGTTGACCTCCTTGCCACCAACATCGGGTTTACACTAAACTATGACTGCTGAACCCATCAGCCTCAATTTCCATCTCCTAATTTCACTCCCCATCACAGCTAACTCACCACAACTCCCACCACAAGAGAAAACACACAGTTCCCCACCCTCTTAATCGGCAGACTACTAATACACTTCAGTCGTCAATGTTGTCTAAGCAGGTCTCTTGTTCTGTAGTTAAAAAAAAAAACCTAATTACAATAATAATAATAATAATAATAATAATAATAATAATAATGTTTGATTATCATTCAGTTTAGTCACACACATTCAATTTGGTCCTGGGAAGCAAACATGGAATCACAGCATACCCCAATAGATAACCAAAGTATCTGTAAAAACAGTTTCCCAACATTTCTGTATCCCGAACAACATACAGAGGAGCTAGGAGACAAAGGGACAATACTGCACAGCAACAGGGATAAGTAAGTCTTTCAGAAGGGAAAAATCGTGAATGTTAGAGTACAGCCATATTGTTTCCTCTAACAACTAGGTGAACTGCGGCAAACAGGATCCAAAATATTACAGAGCGGAAATAACAGGATGTGAATGTGGGAAAAGGACTGTCCAGACAGGATGAGTTTATGGGACCTGTTTTACGAGAGATTTAGCTTTCTTAGACATAGTTAAACACAAGTAAATTACGAATGCGTTATAACCCGAGACTAGAAATCCATGTGTGACTTTAAAAGGATGAAAACACACGGGCCTTTATAATTATATGGCCCTTACTTTAAAAAATAAGGAATAAGAAGCAAAAAAACTAAAGCCACACTTCTGGCATCGAGAATGGAAAGTTCCTGTCAGGTGTAACTCACACACACAGGACAGAAACTGCAACCTTTAAAAACATCTTCATAAACGGAGGGATTTTACATGAAATGAAACATTTACTGTAGCTCAGTATTTGTGGAGAATTTATTTCTGTTACCACAAACATTGAAAGGCAATACTAGACCTCTCCTTCCCACATAAGCTGAGGCTGGAACCGCTAAACTGTATCTGCCTCTTATCACACTCTGCTGGGCATACAATACAAGCACAATATATTTGATTTAGCACCACTAGTTCAAGAAAAGTAATATTTTTCTTTATTATCCCTCATTTATATAGCACCAACACATTACACAGCGCTGTACAGAGAATGTTTTAATCATACACATCAGTCCCTGCCCCAGTAGAGCTTAGTCTAAATTTTGTACCACATATGCATATCTATCTCTCCATATAATATCTATCTATCTTGCTCTCTCTCCATATATCTATCTCTAATATCTATCTATCTGTCTCTCACTCCCTCTCTCTCTAATATCTGTTTCTCTATCTATCTATCTCTATATATAATATCTATTTATCTCTCTCTCTCTCTAATATCTATTTATAGATCTATGTCTCTGTGATCCCTAATATCTATCTCTACATATAAAATCTATCTCTGTCTCTCTAATATCTATCTGTCTCTGTAATATCTCTTTCTCTCTAATCTCTCTCTCTCCAATATCTATCTGTTTACAGATGGATGGGTGATATAGAGGTTGCATTACCAACCAGTTCACGATATGGACAGAGTTTGTGTGTGTGTATGTGGGTTTTCTCCTTGTAATCCAGCACGACACCACCCACCACCCAGTTCAAAAAACATAGCAATCTATATATATCTATTTAGCTGTCTATGGTATATCTCATACCTTAATGTGTACCTATGGGATCTATTATATGGAATGCTTGGGATTCAGAAATGTTGGCATAAGGAATTTTTTCTCCATAATTTGAAACACAATGCCTGACATATTCTAAAATACATTTAAAATGATCGCTGTCTTTCTTCATATTGACCCTAGCATTTTCCGCGTCATGAAAGTATGTGCTGTGCTCCTCACGGTGACTGTTGGCATGTGACAAAATCAGCAGCAGAGATTGTTAATGTTTTTCTTTCTTCTTTTGAGAACTTCTGAGTAATGAGCTTCCAGATAGTAGCTCTAAACTATATATATATATATATATATATATATATATATATATATATATATACACACACACAAAACTGTGAAATAATGTCATGTGTCTGTGTACTAATCTCCAAGATCAAATTGAAAAAAGCTGATATTGCAGATGTTCTAAATGTTTTTTTGGTTTGACATTGTTGAGATTGGAAACAACCTGGCTCTGGAGAGAAAACTGTTTACAAACTGCGGGAGACGGCACCACCCTACACATTCTGGCAAACGCCTCTGCCACGTATCACGCAGTGCTGTATGAGAGGGTAATATGATAAAGTAAGTTGCAGCCGCTGTTATACATCTCTGTCAGCTGCATACACAATTTTAAAGGGTGCAGTACGTTCAAAGCAGCATGGGAGGCCTTCTTGTCTAGTGCTCCTTCCGCACTCATAAAACTGCTTGCTTTGCCATGTTTGGAACACTAAAAGTGGATGGTGCGGTTTATTACCACACTTCCAAAGTATGCTGGATACTATAGGGTTTACTTCCAGCTTAAAAACAGCTCACATCATGGAACTGTTGCTCTTGGCATTAATTGTCGTTATCCAAGCCAGCCCAAGTCAGTCTTATACTTGCCCCACTGTACAGCACAAACTGAAGACCTCTGTAACGCATGCAGACTTGCTTAAAAGGCTAGTGGCTTCGTACTTTAGTGTGAACGCCTGCTCAGCCAACGTGATTTTACAGTACATTAAATACTAAACTCACGCTGTGCACAATTTACTTGAGAATGATGTGTTTCCATTTCCACAAGAGAAACGTATGGTTTTCACTAAGGACCAGCCACAGTTGTAAATGTAACATTTGTCATGTGGGCCTCTGGACAGAGGGAGTGGTACACTCTGCAGATTTATGGACTCTGAGAACAGAGACACTGAACTTGTTGCAGGAAAAGCCTCTGTGAACGCCGGATGCACCTAGTTTACCCTGTGGTCTGATTAAAAATGACAAATGCAACTCCAGCATCATGAAACATATATAAATAAAAATAATTAATGATCGAAGAGAGTATGACTACACTGATGCCAGAAGAGCATTAAGTTATCTGTTCGGCTCCTATAAACTCAAAGATAATAATCAAGTAAAAGTCTGTGTGCAATTAAATCCTTTATTTTTCAGGCCATGTCTGTGACCAGATTAGAAAAGAGGGCTGCGGGTTTGTTATTCTATCAATAACATCAGAAGACTGGTTGTCTTCATGAGAAAAAATATTATATTTCCGTGCAGAAACGACTGAGTTTTTTTACAAACGCTGGGGGTACATAAAAGAAAAGAAATAGCTGTCTTTCTTACATGGGAAAATGCTGCAATTAGATGTTATCTGAATCTACTAAAATGGTTCTATCTATCCAATCCTGTCAACAACTTCAGCAGATGCAAGATGTAATGCCAAGCAATGGGATTAAAAATGAGCTGAAAAGAAGTATTATCACATAAAGATGTGAATGCTAATAAAATAAATGTCTTCTACAGACTTGGCAATGCACCAAAGTATATCATGGGCTGAAGAACTGAAGTACTTAGAAGGGTATAATTTACAGTTTATCAATGCCCTCAGGATTTCCCCAATGTGGAAAAGAATAGGGGGGAAATGCTGGCTCTGTGTGTGATATGCCTTACGGGGGATGGGGCAAGCTAAACTAGCTGGTCCATGATCCTATAGTACCAGCTACATAGCTACATGCTTACAACTTAATGGGAAGATACAAAAGTAAGACTCCACAACGGTTCAGCAGTGTCAGTCTTCTGTAGGCTATCGTAATGATTATTTCCTCTCCTGTAGCTCTTATGTCTTATGACTAGATTCCATGACAGACACATTCATTGCAAACAAAGATTCTTTGTCTCATTCATGGATTCCCATTCAAGGCATTGGCAGGGCCCTCTTAACAACATTTGAGGCCCCCGGGCAAAGCAGTGTACCGGGGCCCCTATATATATATATATATATATATATATATATATATAAAAAAAAAAAGATTATATATATATATGGGCCCTGCAGCCCAGGGGGCCCGTCAGAGGCAGCTAAAAAAAAAAACTTCCTGAAAAAAAGAAGAAGAAAATACTTACCTTGCTCTCAGCTGGCGATCCGGGTCCCTCCCTGGTCTCCTCCTCCGTGCTGCGCTCCGCAATGGATGTCGGGCGGGCGTGATGACGTCACGCCCGACATGCACTACGAGCGCCGCACGGAGGAGGAGACCAGGGAGGGAGCCGGATCGCCAGCTGAGAGCAAGGTAAGTATTGTCTTCTTTTTTTTTAGGAACTTTTTTTTTTTAGCTGCCTCTGACAGGCCCCCTGGGCTGCAGGTCCCCCGGGCACCTGCCCATCTTGCCCTATGGAAGAGACGGCCCTGGGCATTGGTCTCATCCAGTTGCTCACATGTATCGCGGTATGACAAGCAAGTTAGTTATACACATGGATCGTTGTATTGCAAAGATCAGGCACCAAGTACTATGCGCACTGTGTACCTGGCCATTCTGCGCTTCCAACAACCTATGACCTCACAACACGCTGAAGGAGTTCATTGGCCAAGCCAGCCAAGACACTTCCCTTGTCATCTGAAGAGATTGGATGTTGATTTGTCAGGATGAATGAGCTACACACTATACAAGGTTCAGCATATATGGTAACAAAATTACGAAATTATCTCACCAAACACAAATCTGTTTGTGTGCAGCCAAACATCTGGATTCATTTATACAAGCACCGCTTGTGAACCCCTGAGATAGTTATGACAAAAAAACACAAATAGTACCTATCTATCACCATTTGCTTCATTTGGTGAAGATTCAGCAAAAACTGGAATATATATATTATATTTCTATCTGAGGAAACCACAAAACTACTGTGGAGAAATTCTCCAGGTGCAGTTGGTTGCTGTGTGCTCCAGTTCAGCAACTCTTTATATCATATTATATTAAGAACACAGATCTTTATGCTGTTTTTTCCAGCATTACCCTAGCGCTATAGAGGAAAATCTAATTTAGCGAGGCCACTGATGCTGTTTGGCCCTGTAGCGTTTGTCATCTTGTTCATAGTAGAGGACACACAACAGAAGCCAGAAATTTTTGTCCTCAGTTGAAAGAATTTTAAAAAAGTAGCCAAAATAAGCTTATGTGTCCTAAAAGTGGGTATATCTGGTACATTTTAACATACCTATCTACTATGCCATGTATACTAGCAAAAGTCTGATTTTTGGAAGTGGAAAAGATATTTCACAGCAAAGTCAACTGACAACGAGTGAAGAAAAAGGAAATGACTATGGAATTAATCTCTGGAGACATATAAAAGCCTATTTCACTCTGTAATTTAACATTATGAAATATGATTTTAATACATTCATAATTACAAAAAATGTGGCCAGACCCTAGTCAAACACAGCTAAAAAATAGATCTCTTTAACATTTCCAGGAATCGTCTCCAAGAATAATTAATCCCTCACGGATATATCCAAAACACACACCTGCTAGAAAAAAATGGTATGACCCACAAACACCTACTTATCTATCCACTTGACTGGAAATTTCCGAGCACATGCAAAATACTAGTTTATTCAAAGTAAGCAAAAGTGTCAAATACAAAATTTCTCTCTTGTTTAACGTCAGGATTGCTAAACAGCAATCGTATTGAAGTTATTTCACCACTCTGGATGTTACAATATGCACTAGAGCTGCCGTATTTTTACCTTTCGTTGTGCTATGACCTGATACAGAAAAGCAAAACTTGTAATTACACTCATAAAGAGGGCGTGTCCTGAGTTGGGCAATGGGTGTGTCTAGCTCCACCCATGAGCATATCCAGTACTACACAGGGGCGTGTCAAGCACCACCAGGTGGAGCCTATAGTGCTATGCGCAGCAATGCCCCAAAAGGTAGTTTCTGTATTGCTGTCATTCCGCAAGAGCTGTATGGTGTAGCAGAGCTGAAGGGAAAATTATTTTTATTTTACTGTAAAGTTATGTCAACATCGGTTATAAGCAATCAGCAGAGCAGTGAAATTGTCAACATATATATTTTACAATGCATATGAACAAAGGGATATATACAGAGATTTATTGGTGGTCAGGCCATGTATTATACTGTTTATACTTATTGTATTAAAATATGTGATTGTGCCTTTATATACACTGAAGAGCAGTGTACCACAGCCTCCCGCTACTCGCCCACTGAGGACCAATGAAAATAGAGCTTTAGCTCCCGGCAGCTCGAGCTCAGCTGATCAGAAGAGGTCTGCTGAGACCACAATCACGGGCAGATCAGTCAACCCCTTGGCTGCACCACAAGAAGAGCAGAGAGGGGTGAAGTAAGCAGTAATTAAACAGGAGTCTGGAACAGAGAGACATTGAGACAGAAAATATAAAACAATGTGTGAGCAACATTAATAGGCAAATAAGTGTGAATGGCATTGGTGGCATAAAGAGGGGGAGAGATGGAGAGCACAGGGATGGGGAGAAGATCCACAATAGTTGAGCCTGTGAATACCAGCGTAATCAGACAGGACGTCACTGGCCGAGCTAGCATCTACAAGAATCTAAAGCGCTAAAAGACAATGATAGGTGAATCAGCCATTTTGCTGCAGGAAGTTTCAAGACGACCTATGCATGCAACTGGCACAACCTTAAAGTCCCCTGGTTACTGCACTTCTCATCCAACTCTTTATACTATGATGCTCAAGCTGTCTTACGTTTATTTTTATTCTCAAAACAAATTGTCTCAACTCCACACCTTGTGAGCTGTCAATCAAGTTGTATTCTGGATCATATAAAGTACTGGACTAGAGACAGAGACAGTGCTTGGTTCCACATTGGAAGAGCAGTCACTGGGTGAGATTATCTTCGCAAGGCTCTCTGGTTCCCCAGAAACATCCACCCTGTCTCCCTTCCTCTATGCCTACCATAGTCTGTGCACTGGAAACATGGGATGCCTTTAACCAGCAAAAAGGCTTCTATCTCTTTCTTTTCATGTCTCTTCCAAACATGATACTCCAACATCTCATTCCCAACAATTCCTTATCAAATTGAGGTGTAAAGGGTGTGCATAAAAAGACATCTTTGATTCTTCCTATCTAATCCCCTTTACTGACCTAGGATTATGAATTGAACACCCCAAAATTTGTATAAGTATCCCCAGCTGAGAAACCTCTTGCACTCACTGCTCGGCTGCGACAAGCCAAATACACTTTCCACCTTTACCCTTGACATGCTGCCCAAACCTTCCAAGAGAGAATCTCTCTCTCTATATGGTTGGCCCCAATACTTTTCAGACAGACCATTTTATTATAAAGAGGGGGTTGGAGTCACAATGTAGCCTTAGTCCAGAGTTGTGGTTCAATCTATTTGCTCACATATAGCCCTTCTTGTTACCTACCTAGTATATTTGTCCAGCAGTTACAGAATACCTGTTCACCTACAAAGAATCAGCCCTGATCTCTCTTCTAAGTATTGGAAGGGAAATTAAATTAAAGCAGACCTCCTTCATATCTTTTGGTCATGCCCCACAGCCACTACCATCTGGTCAGTGGTCTTTTATTTATTGTCCAAATTAATTTATAAATGTCCTCAGACACAACTCTAGCACTGCTCCATATCTATACCTAGTTTGAAGAGACTAGCAAATTATCTTGCTTGAGTAAAGTCATTGCAAGGATTAAATACTGCCATAAGACGGAACAATTCTGTATAACTAACAACACAACACATACATACAACTGGAAAGCTCGGAATTAATGGGCTATAATGAATGGACTCCTTTGAGTAACTACACAATGCTATCTCTAAGATTATTCTAACTTGTTTATATAGTATGACTCTTCTCCCCCTTTACGTTCCCCTTTTTTTCGCCTTACCACATCTTTTGTACTAGAAAACAAAAACAACTGAAAAAAAAAATCACGATTTCAAGCTCACACAGGACGAATACGACAACGTAAAAAAAATAGTACTGAATCTAACCTCATGGTGTTAGTCATAGTAAAGGAGGAAGCCAAGATCTGCTTAGCAACTCTTGAAATTACGGAAACTGGGCTTGTGATAAAAGACCAAGCCAACACAGGCAAGAAAAAGGAACTATTGGCTTTTAAACACAACAAATAATATGTGAAAGTAGGGATATTAGTACGGCACCGTCTACCGTTGGTTATTCAACATCATATTACAAAGACCTGAACATCAGATATGACATAATTGGAAAACAAAGAGCAGGGCTGCATTGAGAAGAGCCAATGTGGTTTCTCTGAAGCCTAGTGCTATTGATCTTTACACATGCAACTAATCGACAGGTGAGTCAAGATAAAAAAGCAACATCTTTTATAGAAAACCATACTGCAACCACTAAATACATATCTACAGGATCACCTTGCCATCTGCAATTCTAACTCTGGTAAGCAATTAAGGTTACTGAATTCTTATATGTTATACCACAAATTTCTGTCTTGTCTGTGGTAATCCCACTGCTAAGGGGCCATTAAGAATAAAATTAAAAAAAAACTTCTGTCCCTACAGAACATTCTCCCAGTGTAGAGGCCTAAGCAATAGTTTTAAGGTAACCGGCATTATCATCTTTTGAATCTAGAATGATAGCAAATCAGAATCTGTATGTTGTAGAAAGGCAAACACTTAAAATGTTGACAAATGATACACTTATTATAATAAAACCAGATAACCAGGGTATGCCAGTTGTTGGGCTTCATAACTTTATCTACAAGATTAATATACTTGATATGCCAAGTCATGTTCCATCATATATTAAACCAACACAATCAGCAAACAATAATAGTTGTAATAGTTATAGTATAGCCGCATTAGTCCAGATGTAATAATGCACAAAGGTGAGTATTTTCATTTCTTATGCTTTTTGGATAATACATTTCAAGAAAAATATTTCCTGAACAATGATCCACGAGGCCAAATAATACAAAACATGCTTGAATACAGTATACATCCTTGTGCACTATGAGAAAACAGCTATTTGTGAGTCTGACCAGTGATGTATGGCTTACTGAATATTCTGTATATATAAGGGTTATTCCCTTCTATTATGCCCTAACAACACTGCTATAAATTTAATGAAACCACATCTCAGTTTAGTCTTGTGTTTTGTAACCTATTGTTATTGTTTAGATACTTCTGACTTCTCATCAAAAACATAAAAGGCCCGAGTCATTAAAGAGAGCAAAGCACATAAAAAAGGAGTAACTTTGCACCTGGGCAAAAGTGTGACTACCTGTCACTGTATATATAGTTTTATAGGCTTTACAGCTACTGTACTTTTACAAACAAACAAATTAATCATGATGAAGCAATTACTACTTATTGCTAATTGAGCTTTTGGAATGTACTGTATATTATCCAACAACCTATTTAACTATGATATACAAGTAAAAAATACAGACCCTTGATATGGCGCCAATTAATATACCAACCACTATGTTGGTCAGAGACAGAGTATGCTGAATGTCATGTAAAGTTTACATAACATAAGTAGTAATAAATAACAGAAAGGCAAGCTGCTGCAAGACCAAGGTGGCTGTGCCCACCGACAAACAGACAGTAAAAATGCTATATATGCAGCGCTCAAACCTATCTGTCAAACAATGATAAAAAATGATAATAATGAAAAATCTAGGTCACATATCGTCAATATCAACATAAATTTATTACCATACATTAAAAATAGTGCAAATAACAATAAATGCTGATGTTAGCATGAGGGAGGAATAGACTCCACATGAACTAGATCACAGTGCACTGTGACCTAGTCGGCACAATACAAACAATATATAAGTGAATTAAGATAAATAAAAACATTAGATGTAATGCTGAATAATCATGCTACTCCAAAATTCACAGCGCTACTATGTATATATTGTCAGCTGAAACAATGTAGCCAATGGAATTGGAGCAAAAGAACATGAAAAAAAGGACCCTGGGAGTAATTCCCACATCAAGATACCCACTAAATGCTGTAATGCTCAATATAACTATGGATGAGTGGTAAAGTCTCAAAAAAAAAATATATATGTACATATGCCAATTGATGACACATATATTATGTAGCTGAAGCTCAAATCGCTTGCATAATAAGTGTCTCATAGACTTTGAATACTAAGCCACCTTTGTCACAGAGTACTAAATGTAGCCCAACCGTGGGCAATATGATGAATAGATATTCACTGGCTCAAACCGTAGTATAGAGAAAATGATCGTAAATCGCTCACGTGCCCGCTTGGGGTATATGTCCACTGGAGTCTCCTGAGCCGCACCCGATGTCCCGTACCGAAGATAGCCGAACAGCCGCGGGAGTACGCCACACGGCGTGCAGACGATACCCGCACTTTCCAAACTGTGACAAGAAAGGGCCCATAGGTCCGTAATCGGTAGGTTGATTGAATGAATTTGATGTTATATCCGCAGTTCACAGCTGTGTTTGTAGTCGGCCTGGACACCGCACTTGAGCAGTGAATGTGTTGGGCTCCAATGAGCCAGAGGCCGGTAGAGGAAGTGAATTTGTCAGATGAAACCACTCTCCAGGTGAAGCCAGGTGAATCGATGTTGTTATACCTAGATGTTCCGTGGAAATTGAGCCGGCATATTGGGCATCAATGATGAGTAAATAAATGTGTACAGTTGGTAATAAATGGATAAAAAAGGATGACAAAGAAGTCAATCCTAACCACTAACGTGTTTCATTACAAGCGTAACTTCATCAGAGGGAATCTCTAAAAAAAAAATTATTTGAGCTTCAGCTACATAACATATGTGTCATCAATTGGCATATGTACATATTTTTTTTTTTTTTGAGACTTTACCACTCATCCATAGTTATATTGAGCATTACAGCATTTAGTGGCTATCTTGATGTGGGAATTACTCCCAGGGCCTTTTTTTTCATGTTCTTTTGCTCCAATTCCATTGGCTACATTGTTTCAGCTGACAATATATACATAGTAGCGCTGTGAATTTTGGAGTAGCATGATTATTCAGCATTACATCTAATGTTTTTATTTATCTTAATTCACTTATATATTGTTTGTATTGTGCCGACTAGGTCACAGTGCACTGTGATCTAGTTCATGTGGAGTCTATTCCTCCCTCATGCTAACATCAGCATTTATTGTTATTTGCACTATTTTTAATGTATGGTAATAAATTTATGTTGATATTGACGATATGTGACCTAGATTTTTCATTATTAGCATTTTTTATCATTGTTTGACAGACTTATTTAACTATGAAACACAATAATTTGCTAAAACATTTGACACCATTGGCAGTTCAGAGGCCTCAACATTTCCTAATGTATTAGTGGGATATGAGTAGGACACCCAGTTTATTTAGGCTGAGTACACACTACAGAAAATTTCTCCAGGAGTCTCCCAGACATTCCTAGAGAGAGAGTAGGTATACTTGTACCCCCTTAACCCACCGATTGGTCAACAATGCTTGTAACATTCTGGCTTTCTTATAACTTCTACCAGTGTTGTCAAGACCCTTCCCAATGAATAGGACGCTCATGAGAGAGAGTCCTTCACAAAGCAGGAAATTGTAATGGTCTTTGAGCAATATTAGTAAACACTCTGAAACCTTAAATATAGATAATTGGAGGTTTATATGCTAAGGTAGACATAGATTATTCCTGTGTGTGGGCACTGAGCAAACTGACAATGGGTCAGTGCATTGCTGAGCTGCATAGCAAAATATGGATAGGGGCTTGGTGATGCCAGGAGGCTAACCCCCACGAAGATGGCGACCCCCCCCCCCCCTCTGTCCCCCCCCTCTTTGGAGACGGCAACCCCACCACACTCTGCTTCTTCCTTTGGCAGACATCTGCTACCTTCAGTATGATAGAGTGGCAATGAGCAGTGACATCATAGCCTAGTGCCACTTTCCCAGCCCATCAATAATATGTAGGAGCAGCAGCGGACAGCTTCACAGCGGCTGGCGTTACATATAGGGGCTGCACTGGGCCATTAAAACAATAGATGAGTGACCCTTTTTCATTCATTCAGTGTTCTAGGTGCCCTCTTAACATGGGCACTCTAGGCAACCGCCAGAATTTGCCTGGAGGTAGCACCTGTCATACCCTCAAGAGAGCAAAGAGGGGCTCCTTTGGGGATAGGCAAATGCTCAGAAGGGGCCTCTGCCATGTTGAGAGCAGAATGGGTGCCTCAGGAGGGAGTGTTGGACCACCCTATTTTTCTTTACATCTCTTTGTCTAATTACCATCTGTACCACTAATTATACTGACTTAATTTCATTCTCTTCACAATTTAAGCAATTGCTTTTTTGTATGTCTATAATAATCATTATTCTTACTAGTTTACTATTTGTATTGATCCTGTATCCATCAGCCACCATTAACTGCTCCCAAAAAACACTGTTTGAAACAAATGTTTGAGGGAAAGAAGTTACATTAATCTCAACTCATCTTTGTCTGTGACAATTTCTTTGCCACATCACTCTGGAAGTCCAGATCACGGAAATTCAAAAGAACATAACTCTGTACATAGAACCAGCACTCCCTGGAAGCAAAAAACTAAGGAAAAGATTAGGACATTCCCCTGATCTAACATTTAGGACAGGTCACACAAATTTTGCCCGTTAGAAATCAAGATTCTCACTCAGAATTTGGAAGCATTAGTTGGTATGAAATTTTAAGATAATTATAACACCTCAAAAAGATTAACAGCAAGTCTCTGAGAAGAGGTAAAGGGATTATGGGAAAGAGAAACCATGGTATTTGTAATGAATTGTACTGTCTGTAAGCAAACATACTAACCCCATTTTACAGAATAGGTAAACTCCTATGACCAGACTGTTGTTACACATTTATCCATTAGGCACATAGGAAGTGATAATAAAAAAATATAGGGCTACTGTCTCTAACCATAACCCAGATTATTTCTACGTGCTTAAATGCCCTTGTTCTACAACATGGTAGGCAACATGTACCTCACCAATTGTTGTAAACTACACAACCTCTCATACCCTTCCATCCTAGGCCTGTTTCAGGAAGGCACAAACAGACATAATCAGGAAGGCATAAATGATGCTGCATGCTACAATTAAAATGAAAAACACAAAACACACAGGTCATCTGATTCAGTCTTGTTCTTGAAGACCATAATTCTGCTGTTGTAGTAACATACCACAATGAAAGCAGTGTTTATTTAGTTCAGTACAATACTGTCTTTAGTAAATTGTATGTACTGCTCTGACCTCTATACTTACTACCGAAACGCGTGATTCATTGCTCCGCATTGTTGTCTCTTAAGCTCCAGATAGATATTCCCAAACTATACAATCACACTCAACACAGCAAACCAGTGAGTAAGACATTCCAGCAAATGGATTTAATTTCTGTATATATACATTTGTTTCAAGACAATACTTTAATCCATTCCAAAGTTCACCATTTTATTGTAATACCAAAAATAACAAAAGATCGCTAAAACCCATGTGAAAAGGTTTAAGCTGAAACCACAATGTTAAAGGGGAATATTTGTATTCTGCTAAAGTCTGGCGAGGTTTCAGTGGTAAGTCCTTATAGCCAACTTAAAGAAAATGAAGTCCAAAGAATGCTCACCCACTTGGGACAATGAACTTTAACTGCCTCCCCCAGCCAAAGCCTAAAACAAAAGAAAAAAAAGAATAAAAATGTAGATGTGGATAAAAACTGTATGTGGGCTGCCTGTAAACTCACATGAACTGCTGTGCCGAGAAAAGACTTTATTTACCATTCACAAGTCTCAACTTTCCAGGCTTGTTTTATTTCAACATGTTCAACATTATGAATAGTTCTTCTGCTAATAATGTACTGAGACGCATTATACAGTCTTTATATGCCAAGTCTAGTTCTCTATAGTCCATTAAATCATGGGTATTGCAGGAACCCCAAGATTCTGTGACCTGGGAGCTCTTAGGGTCTGAACCTGACACTCAGGACCTAATTCATTAAGGAACGTTAATGCAGATACGTGCCGTATTGTGCAAAAAAAACTATGCGCATGCCCAGAATCGGACTATATGCCAATGAACACAGCAACATACAATTCATTTTCTAGCGCAAAGGACCCTTACGGCAGCCTATGATTTCAGGGGCAGAACGGGGAGGGGAATGGGTGTACACATGTAGTCAATGTACAGTAAGGGCGTGCCAAGCTTGAGCGCATTCAGCATTGAGATGCCCAAATCTGGAATGGGAGGTTGAATCACTTGCCCCAGCTACAGGTCCAGTGTAAGTGGCGATCACTAGTCACGATGACAGTGTAAGCATGCTAGAACATGAATCTGCAATCAGGACAACTGTAAAAATGCATTTATGTTTAGTGGACATTAATAACATCAAGATAGATGTACTGGAGTGAAAAAAAAAAACAAAAGTAGAAAAAAAACACCTTTTTTGACATAGTTGTCATAAATGACTATATTGTTAACAGGTACAATAACTGAATACTTTTTTCACTGTACGTTCTTTTGGGACTTTATATTCCACATATATATTAGAGGTATCCTACAGTCTATTGTCTGTTAGAGCAGAGCGGACCTAGTAGTGCAAAGTCTCCTACACCATATTATTAACTTATATTCTGCTGTTCGTGTCACATATTCAAAATCTCCCAACAGTTCGATTTTGCTAAGGCCAAAGATTATAACCTAAAGTTTAGGCAATGCCAAATGTGGAACGTTTATTTTGTGTTCTGGAATCACTGATAACTATAGTAGAACCTCTATTTTGGTGGTTTTCATACTCATAAGCTAAAAAGGTAATACCTGTTTAATTCACCTAATGTGATATTTGGTATCCAATTATAGCAATCATGCTATAAATTCTGATGAAATAACTATCTTATGATGAACATGGTTTTGAGGAAGCATCTGAGGAGCAGCATGTTCAAAAATACCAAGTAACAATATTCACCTGAGCTAATAATTTATACAATTTAATTGAGTCAGTCTCAATTTGGAAACACATTTAAATGTTGTTCATTTACATTCATCTATAAATTAGTCAAAACAAAACCAATAAATGAATCACCCTTAAAACTAATCAGCTAATGAAAAAAGACAAATCAAAATAATTTAGGAGTTCTCCATAACCCAGTTAAAATTTTTAATGCTTTTTATCAAAGTTTATTGCGCTTTCTTCAATAGCCAAATCCCAGGAATTCAACAAAGTGAGAGGTAAACCGGCCGATCCCACTCTGCCAGACTACCAAGATGAATGTTCACCTTAGCCGGGTCCTGTTATTGTAGCTGAAAGATGCCTTTAGGGCCGGCCACAGGAGAAGGGACTATTATTGCAAGAACCTACGTTAGGCAGAAACTTCTGATAAAGGCGATCTACATTCTAACCCACTGGGTTTGTCATGGAGTGTCTGCCAGTCAGCATCGCTTCTGAAGAGCGGGGGTTCAGAAAACATTCACAAATTAAAAACCACCTCAGTTTCACATAAGAATAACTTGTCAACTTGGCTATATTATCAATACAGCATGAATTAGTCTATCTTGTCTATTTCTTTAAAATAGTTGAACTGAAAATGAAGGATGCCTGAAAATGAAATGCTGCAATATCAGTCTAACTAATCAATACCGCAGTGCATATAGCCATCATAAAAATTGCAAGTTTATTGATAGGCTGCCGGGGGTATATTTACTAAACTGCGGCTTTGAAAAAGAGGAGATGTTGCCTATAGCAACCAATCAGATTCTAGCTATAATTTGTTTAGTACATTCTACAAAATGACAGCTAGAATCTGATTGGTTGCTATAGGCAACATCTCCACTTTTCAAACCCGCAGCTTGATAAATTTACCCCTAGGAGTTATTTAGTAAGTGTACCCACAAGGCATCAGCAAATGTAAAATCCCAAACTGGCCTTTGCGATTCATGTGATTTGATACAGGACAGAGCATCCATTTGCGCAACATACTGACTGCTATTACAGAATGATTAAGTCCTGCGGGTATTAATGGGCAGTACAAGATGGGGAGATTATTGTGTATTACGAACACAAACATGAATTACGAACTAACAGACAGGGCAACCACAAAAATTAAATATTAAATGAGGTAGCAGCGTGGGAGGCTAGATTTGAAAGTGTGTTTTATTTTACGGAATACAGCAGACCTTTAGACCCAACAAATGAGTCTGAAAAATCTGCTACCAAAATGGTTGGTTTAACCAGAGAAAACACTAAGTTTACTTATACAGTAAAATACATATAGTATATGTATTTGTTATATGAAATAAAAGAAGCACAAATACCCCATTATTACAATGAGTTTTACTATACCAGATAGCAGATAAAGGAGGAGCTGTAGTAATTATGAACACATCCTGATCTCTCTCCCTCCCTTCTCTCCAGGGTATCCGCATGCCTCTCTGCCATCTCCTCCTGGATGTCCTCTAGATTTCTTAAACTCAATCTTGCTAAAACTGAATTCATTGTCTTTCCTCCCTCTCGTACCTCCTTCCCCTCTGACCTCTCTATCACTGTTGACAACTCATCTATCTCCCCTGTTCCCCAACTCCGCTGCCTAGGTGTCATCCTCGACTCCTCTCTCTCCTTTGCCCCTCACATTCACTCTGTCGCCAAATCCTGCCGTTTCCAGCTTCGCAACATTGCCCGCATTCGGCCCTTCCTCTCCCAGGATGCCACCAAATCTCTCGTCCACTCTCTGATTATCTCCCGCTTGGACTACTGCAACCTTCTCCTTATCGGCCTCCCCCTCTCTAATCTCGCTCCCCTTAAATCTGTACTTAACGCCGCTGCTAGGTTTATTTTCCTCTCTCGCCGTTCCACCTCTGTCTCCCCACTCTACCAAGCCCTTCACTGGCTCCCCTTCCCCTACAGAATCCTTTTCAAGCTCCTCACTCTGACTTACAAGGCCCTCGCCAACTCCACTGCTCCCTACATCTCTAACCTTATCTCTATTCACACTCCCTCCCGCCCACTGCGATCGTCCAATGATCGTCGCCTCTCTTCCACTCTGATTACCTCCTCTCACGCACGTAATCAAGACTTCTCCCGCGCCGCTCCCATCCATTGGAACAAGCTCCTCCGCTCCATCAGAACTTCCCCTAATCTGTCCTTTTTCAAACGAACATTAAAAACCCACCTTTTCCTTAAAGCCTTCCAGTCTCATGCCTAAACTCCCACCGGTCGGCTACCTCTCTTTCTCATCCCTTCTTCCCTTCTCCCCCTTCCTCGACTCCGTCTCCGTTTCTCCCGTCTCTCCGTCTCATCCATGTGTCTGTCTGTCTTCCCCTCCCTTTAGCTGTTCGCTCCTTTGAGCAGGGCTCTCCTACCTCCTGTTTCCATCACTTTTAACTGCGCTCTCCAGCTACTCAGCTCACCTCCTCTCGGTCCCTCTGCCCTCTGTCTCCTCTCGCTTCTCTCCGCTCCCCTCAGTGACTCTCAACCTGTCATCCGTGCCCACCCTCTTGGGCCATAGTTACCTGCCTATACTCACTTTTCCCCTCCCTCTCTTTCATGCTGTGCCTGAGCCCCCAGAGTTATAGTGCTTACTGTTACTTGTACTGTGCTCTTTCACCTTGTACTGTGCCATTGTTTGTCCTTGTACGGCGCTACGGATACTTTTTGGCACCCTATAAATAAAAATTAATAATAATAATAATAATAATCAGATTACATTCAGGAAGCACACAGACAGCTCTCGGATAAAAAGTACTACACTCTGATTATGTAAGACACCACTAAACAATACACAGAAGAACTTATAAAGATCACAAATGGTTTCAACCCTGTATCATCCTCTCTACTGGACCTTACACCAGACAATCCCAAAATGGCTACCTTCTATATGTTAACTAAAATACATAAAGATGGCAATCCAGGGAGACCAATAATTTCTGGTATTGGGACCTTAATGGAAAATATTTCTGGCTGGATAGAGAATGTTCTAAAACCCTTAGTGAGACGAACACTTTGCTATATCCAGGATACCACAGACATTCTCTGCAAACTTTCAGCCCTGGGTCCACTACCAGAAGGCTCAATACTGGTAACTATGGATGTTGATTCTCTGTAATCTAACATACCCCGCAAGGATGGCATTGCCGCATGCCAACACTATCTTCAAATAAACAGTCTAGCCACAGAGCCGACCCTGCAGCTGATCAGGTTCGTACTCAATCATAATTACTTTTCTTTTGGGAAAGACATATAACTGCAATGTATGGGAAGAGCCATCGGTAGTAAGATGTCACCTCAGTATGCTAATCTTTTCATGGCTAATCTAGAGGAGAAATTCTCATCAACTTGCACAATGACACCTCTAGCATACTTACGTTATACATTGATGATTTGCTACTAATCTGGACGGCTCTGAAGATGAGCTGCTGACTTTCAATAAAAACTTCAACAAATTTCACCCAACCATTAGACTCACTCTCAACTACTCACAATCTCAGATACATTTCCTGGACATGACCCTATACAATAAAAACAA
This sequence comes from Mixophyes fleayi, assembly GCF_038048845.1. NCBI lineage: Eukaryota > Metazoa > Chordata > Amphibia > Anura > Limnodynastidae > Mixophyes > Mixophyes fleayi. The sequence goes on along the minus strand of NC_134403.1, from coordinate 347,501,907 downwards.
TACTATACAAACATCAGTCTATCATAAACCTACAGGCCGCCCAGCATATCTGAGATGGAACAGCTTTCACCCAGGACACATAAAGAAGTCCATCATTTACAGCCAAGCTCTGAGATACATTTGGATTTGTTCAGACAGAGAAGACAGAAAACAACACCTGTTATCACTGAGAAATACATTCCTACAACAAGGATACCATTAAATAGTTATAGATGAACAGATCCACAGAGCCACAAGGATCCCAAGGAGTAGCCTCCTGGATTACAAACAGAAGGAGGTTAACAGCAGGGTGCCCCTAGTGGTCACTTACAATCCCCACATGAACATCTTGGGAAAAATTGCTGCTAACCTACACCCCATATTTCAGAAAGACAATAGACTGAAGGAAATATTCCCAGATTTACCTCTCATTTCATACAAACAGCCTCCAAATTTAAAAAATCTCCTCATTAGAAGTGCCCTCTCATCGACATCAAAGACTGGCACCTTTCCTTGCAAAACCAAAAAATGCAAAACCTGCACCCATGTCCTACCAGAAAACATAGTCCACATACCCAACATACAACGAGACTATAAAATAACTAACACATTCTCATGTACATCCTCCAATGTGGAGTACATGATACAGTGTACAAGGAGCCCTGAGGAAATATACATTGGAGATACCAAGCAGAAACTGCAATCCAGGATGAATCTACACAGACACACAATAAGAAAGTCTCTGGTCACCCCAGTGGGTAAACACTTCTCTGGACCAGCACACAGTATGACAGATTTAAAAGTCTTAATACTAAAAGGTCTTTTTAAAAATGACAGGGAGAGAAAAATATGGGAATTCAAACTGATAAGAACATTCCAGTCATTAACTCAAGGGCTCAATCTAACACCTGGATTTATGACCCACTACATGGACACACTTCACACTCCACAGCAGAGTAACTCCAGGGGGTAAATGTATCAAGCTGAGAGTTTTCCGGCGGGTTTGAAAAACCAATCGGATTCTAGCTATCATTTATTTAGTACATTCTACAAAATGACATCTAGAATCTGATTGGTTGCTATAGGCAACATCTCCACTTTTCAAACCCGCCGGAAAACTCTCAGCTTGATAAATTTACCCCAACATCTCTGAACTCTTAGGACTTTTACTCTTCCATCCATTATAAAAACCTTCATTTTATTACTTTAGCTTATCTTAATGATGTAAATCCCCCTGTACAAATTTCTTGATTTAACAGTTCTTAAATGTTTTGCCTTTTCCTCAGACATTCATTTGTAAACTTGCCTGATGAAGGGGCCTCTGTGCTCTGAAAGCTAGCAAATATAATCTTTTTTTTTTTGGTTAGCCAATAAAGGTATCACTCCTATAATACTTTTGTCTTTTTTGACACAAAAGTATTGAACATCATAGATTTTTCTGGCCAACATTTTTTTGCTAAACATTTTTATACCAGATGGTGAAGTTAAGAGTATTTTATAAACTACAAAAGACCTTTAACCACGTGCACAGAAAAATGACCACTTTATTCAGGTCAAGCATACTTGCCCACTCTCCCGGAATGTCAGAGACCCTCAAATTCGGGTAGGCCTCCCGGACGAGCAAGACAATCTCCTGCATTCGGCCTACTTCCTAGTGAAGTGGGCAGGATGGGAGCTTCCAGGACACAATTCTCGGTGAATTGTGTAATTTTACCTCCGTCCCTGGGCCAAAATGTTGCAATTTGCCGTACGCCGCCCCCTTCCATTCTCACATTACATTTCCCCTCCAGGATCTCCTGGAGGCAGAGAGTGAAAAGTTGGTTAGTATGTTCAAGTGTCTATGCTGGTCTAACAAAGCGGAAGCAGGTGATGAGGGTCAGGGACATGCACCTATACTCTGAAACAGCTGGCACCTACAGGGTCAGAAACACCTTCCTTACCAGCATTGCCTTTTGGCCTGATTTGGTTAATATGTTATTAATATAATACAAAGTTGTAAATTCAAACAGAAAATAAACTTACTAGCTTCTTTGTCAATGGTTAGCTTTATTATTCTGAATATATTTTACATTTTTGATGCTTAAAGTGAATGATGGCATTGGAAGAGGAAGTGAATAAAGGTTATTAACGAACTGCAAAACATGTAGATCCACAATCTGCTTTCTTTCTGCAAGTGCACCTAATTGCCAACACAACTCAAGGTGAGCGCTCACTTCACTTCCCTGTAAAAGTAAAGGTGTGCTTGCATATACAGGTACAATCAATGTCAGCTTGAGGGCCACCCCATTCAGTACACTCAATATGTATGTTTATCTAATTAAACACAGCTTGTTTAGTCTTATTTATATCTTAAATCAATCACGACAGTGAGGGGACATCAGGTCTATCTTTATTATGCGGCACGTTTGTGTGTTTGAACAACCTTATCACATTGGTCTGGGCGCCTCAAGATACTATAATTATTATTATTGCAACTCCAGAGAAAATGCCTGTGCACCCACCTGTAAAAGGTGCTAGAGGTGCCCACCAGCTCATTTAAATAACCCAGCCTCCCAAAACAAAATAAAAAATTCTCCACTTTAGTGTAAAACTAGGCCCAACTCCCATCAGCAAGTGCAAACTCTGCAGCTCCTGAAGACAATGTCATGATGGCCCACAAATCCCACTCTTATCTGTAACAGGTGCATGTGCTCAAGACTAGGAGCATGATATTACAAAACAGCATTTGCACTGTGCTTCTGCCTTTTCATAAATGACCTTCAGTGAACAACCGCGTTCACATTTTCCAGAATCCAGAGTTGTCACTTCAAACAGAAAATAGAATTGGCTTGTTCTCTAAACACATGAACGGGATCTTTTATTCAGAAACCTGATATCCAGAAAGACAATAAAGTTAATAATTGCTACAGTTCAGTAGGGATGTTATACACATAGTGGAGCAGGTCTGTGTTAATAAGGACAGTGTGGGCAAAGACAGGGGTCATTTTAAAGCATGTCTGTCTGTCTGTGTGTGAGTGTGTGTCTATATTAGGGAATTTAGACTGTAAGCTCCAGTGGGGCAGGGACTGATGTGAATGGGTTCTCTGTACAGCGCTGCGGAATTAGTGGCGCTATATAAATAAATGATGATGATGATGTTCCAAATTACGAAAAGAAATCTCCAGAAAACCGATCATTCTGCATAACAGACCCCATACCTGTGTTCATTTGTTGGCTTTCTAGTTCTATATAAACTGACTTTTCTGCTTCAGGTGAATGTCCACATTGGGGGAGGAAGCGAGTCAGGAAGTTACAGAGTCCTTAGGCGCTCACTGTGCAGCGCTGGAGGCGGAGTTACGTGGTTTCTCAATATCCAGATAGTGCAGTATAGACTTCTGGAGCTAGTGCTGGTGAATGGATACAGGAGCAGGTTGGCAAAAGTAATAATTAATAATAACCATATATATTTGTAATAGAATAGTAATACAAAAAATAACTAAACAGTTGCTGAAAAATAAGTATATATATATATATATATATATATATATATATATATATATATATATATATATATAAATGAAAAATACATGATGTGATGTAATAGTAAACAAAAGGTGAGATGGGGAGAAGGATAGAGGGAAAAAGTGATGCATTGGTGAGCGTAACAGAAGAAAACAGTGAAGATAATTGGCCAAATGTAGAGTTGGAGGCATCTGTGTACACACAAAATATGTGCCACAAAAGTGATGCAGTTATGTTTATTCTTAAGATATGTAAAACTCAGCATAGTGTGACAGATGTGTCTGCATGAAGCTGTTTAGTGAGAATCATGACACTAGTTTGTATCTCTTCTTTAATTCGTTATTTAGATTTATCTTCATTATTTGTTTTTGTTTTAATATCCAGTTCTCATTCATGAAATTCCATTATATTGTGGTTAAAAAACATATGCATAATTTAATTCACTAACATATTTCATTATTTCCTTTTAGTATTCACTTGTTTTGCACTAGTATTTCATTGCTACTATTTAATTTTCATTATTAAACTCATACACTTTGTATCATTGTGGGAAACCTATTACATCAAACATAACTATAACTATATTGACCTCTTACACTTCAACACATTTATACTATTCACTCTTATACACATCCATTTGCTAACCATCTCCAAAACAATTATCTGCTACCAGAAATGACTCACAGCTGATTATTGATAGTTTTCCCACTCAGGGCTGATACTGCCATTAGGCAAACCTATGTGGTTGCCTTGGGCACCAGGGTGTACAGGCGCCTACACACTGATATCATGAGTACACATATCACTCATTCAGTGTCTTGACCATCACTGCGACGCTCCCACACTGTGCACTGACCACTAACATGGAGTGGCAGCAGTTGTCACCTTCTAACCTGTGAAGCTGCTGACTCCTTCTCCTCCATGTTTGTACTGGGCTGAGTGGGAGGAGCTTGGCTATGATGTCACATCCCAGCGCCACATTCCAATGATTCGAAGATGTCCACTCTGCCCCCACTCCACACTAGCTTGATGCCTGAGAGGGGTTGCCTATGGCCCTCCCAAATCACACACCGACCCTGATCCCACCTACCCCATTTGTATTCTTTATATTGACTGAGCTTATCACTTACAATAGTACTTGCCCAATTCATCACCTTTGCCCTGTGTCTTTTCTTACTTCTACCCATCTCCCATTACATCATGTATTTTTGATTTTTATTTGCAATTTTTTTTACATCAAGTACTTTCTTATTTCCATTTTTTACTATCCTGTTACAATTATATATTTGTATTTATGACTTTTACCATCCTACCCTTATATTTATTCACCACCAGCAGCAGCTTCCAGAATTTTTTTGTTGCACTACTGTGGACATCCAGATCTAAGAAACCAAAAGCCACAAAATCTCACAAAGAGTCTATTCTGCTCTAAGCAGTAGTGAGCAGCTAAGTAGAACCTTTTGTGGAGATTAACTAGGTGGAGGATAACACTAGTTTTGCACACACAATATTTCCCCACTAGCTAAATAAAATCTTAACAAAATGGTGAGAATCCCTTTCCTGCAGACTCCACTGATATATCATGATGAACATTATTTTCATTTTTAAAGTGGTGCTCTGTGTTGTTGAATCAAATCCATGCCTGGATCTCACATTGGGTGAACCATATAAGACCTAAAATAAATGGAATATTACTTTACATATGAACTATATCTCTAGGAACAAGAGAGAATGCTGGAGAAAACAGATCAGGTGGGGGGGCTGGCAAATTTTAAGCAAAGGGGAACTGGACTCGGCCCAGCAAACTATTAGGAACATTTTCAGGATAAAAAATGCAGGTGGCCCAGTGACCTGGTCCAAAGCATTCCAATATAGGACCTGGGGGGGGGGGGATGCTCCCCTGCCCCCAGCCCAGAGAGCCCCAGGTGAAGATACTCAGTATGGTTGTATGGCATTCATTAAAAGGAAATACGTAATCATTACAATCACCTGCCAGTCTTTTGCTGCTGGAAAAGAAAACATACTTCTTTCAAACCTTTTCTATACAAATATGAAGGAAACTGAGCTATTAGTATGTATTACAACATCCCCTGACATACTGGGAATTAACTTGAACAATCTGCAGTAACAACGGAGATAATTTCAGGATGATGTCATTCTTACCATTACAAATCTTTGATAAGACATGTCTTCTGAGACCTGGTCCTTGAAAATAAATATTAGCAAATCATTGACTTGTAAGTAGCTATTAAAATAGTCTGAGATGTAGAGTACACAAATGATGTAGTGTTTAGGAGTCAGTCTTACAGGGAGTTAGGGATCTAGTTAAAGTGCATTTATAGAGACCTACATAAATTATCCTCAAAATGTAGTAATATATAAGCACCATGGCACCATTTAGTCTTATGAATTGTGACGTTATTGCTGAGATTTATGAAAGGGATAACGGACCTCTTCCAACACAGACTACACCATCAGGGGGATGGTGGAGACACACAGACTACACCATAAGGGGAGGTGGAGGCACACAGACTACACCATAAGGGGAGGTGGAGACACACAGACTACACCATCAGGGGGGGGAGGGGGTGGAGACACACAGACTACACCCTAAGGGTAGGTGGAGACACACAGACTACACCATAAGGGGAGGTGGACACATACACACTACACTATAAGGGGAGGTGGAGGCACAAAGACTACACTATAAGGGGAGCTTGAGACACACAGACTACACCCTAAGGGTAGGTGGAGACACACAGACTACACCATAAGGGTAGGTGGAGACACACAGACTACACCATCAGAAGAATAGACTGCACCATAAGGAGAGGTGTAGAATAATAGACTGTACCATAAGGAGAGGTGTAGAATAATAGACTGTACCATAAGGAGAGGTGTAGAAGAATAGACTGTACCATAAGGAGAGGTGTAGAAGAATAGACTGTACCATAAGGAGAAGTGTAGAAGAATAGACTGTACCATAAGGAGAGGTGTAGAAGAATAGACTGTACCATAAGGAGAGGTGTAGAAGAATAGACTGTACTATAAGGAGAGGTGTAGAAGAATAGACTGTACCATAAGGAGAGGTGTAGAAGAATAGACTGTACCATAAGGAGAGGTGTAGAAGAATAGACTGTACCATAAGGAGAGGTGTAGAAGAATAGACTGTACTATAAGGAGAGGTGTAGAAGAATAGACTGTACCATAAGGAGAGGTGTAGAAGAATAGACTGTACCATAAGGAGAGGTATAGAAGAATAGACTGTACCATAAGGAGAGGTGTAGAAGAATAGACTGTACCATAAGGAGAGGTGTAGAAGAATAGACTGTACCATAAGGAGAGGTGTAGAATAATAGACTGTACCATAAGGAGAGGTGTAGAGGAATAAACCGCACCATAAGGAGAGGTGTAGAATAATAGACTGTACTATAAGGAGAGGTGTAGAAGAATAGACTGCACCATAAGGAGAGGTGTAGAAGAATAGACTGCACCATAAGGAGAGGTGTAAAACCATAAGGAGAGATAAACATACAAGGTTTCACGGAGAAGGTAAATATGGATTGTAGTTAGATACCATGATCTAGTTCCATTAAAATGGCTTTTTTATTTAAACAATTCATTTCTAATAATGTATTTAATATCACTCAAACATTTTTTTGTTCCTTTTGGGAAAGGATTTCAAAACACAGATGATTATGAAACTATAAGACTTGTTTTATATAAAATATGAAGATAGTTAAACACTACCTTAAAGTATAATCATACTTTGCACACTTTCAGCTTACATCACTTTTCTAAGATAAGTCCAGGTAGTTGTTAGTCATGTAAACATTATTATATAAGAATATGGTGTATTTTAGACTATTTTGTTATGTAAACACAAAACATCAGAAATTCTGGTAAGCACTGTACATACACATTTTGAGATAATTATAGGTAATAGGTATAATCACCTGACATTGGCTCTTCTAACAGACATAAAACAGAATGCTCAATATACTGCCGTGTGCAAGTTATTTTGAAAAGAACCCACATGAATGCTTAAAATATCCAAAGATGATTTGTGTTCATGACAAATGCTAGAAAATGAAGCTTTTAAGAGATGGCATGATACCAGACTACATAATGGACCTTTGTGATGAAGGAACAATACTTTATTATATGTTAAGTCAAAAGGTCATAGTGAGTCCTCAATTGCTCTGCGGAGGAATCTAAGCTCAACGCTCTCTGCTATGTTTGGCTGCACTGCACAGAACATGGAAGTAATATGATAAATATAGCAGGAACATACATTTCATATCCTCTATGTCTCCAGTAGTCTGTTATCAGTAGAAATAACTATGTTTATTTGTCTTCACATCATACAATGTAATTAATGTATGTTTATTCCTGGAAAATACATAATTGGCCACAGTCATGCACTGCTCCCTTTTAAATAACACCCCCCCCCTATCACCACCACCAGGATATACCATCAAATTTACATATCATCTTAATCAATGGGCATTAAAATGTACTCATCAATTAATCAATGTGCTAAAGTGTTCTCCTTTAGTAATGGTTTGTTCAGAGCATCCATAAGTGCCCACACACATCCTGGCACTGGAACCGCATTTAGAACGTCAATCTTCTCCTACTTCTGAATATTACATTTGGTAATGTGCATGCGATGGAAACAGTACAAATCCCAATGCAGAGTCCGGCCTACTAACACTATAGGATCACCTCCATCATTTAGTCAAACTTTTCTATTTGTCTCCTCAAATAATGATCAGTCTAGAGTCACTGCCTTCAGCTAATCATACGAATGAGGGGATAGCAGGTCTGTATTTATTCTATGTGTCCCTATTCTGGGTTTGAATGTGTGGGTTTTGTTTTACAATATTACAAGAGGAAACAGCATAAACAATACAAACCACAAATAAAACAGAAGATTAGAAGTTTCCTCTTATTTTATTAGAAGTCTCCTCTTATTTTAATTTTACTAGCCGGGGGGGAGAGAAAAAGATCAGAGATGGAGGGGTGGAGAGGGAAGATGGTGGGAGGGGGGAGGGAGAGGCACATATATCGTCATAACTATTACTAATGAAAAATATGAGCAGCATGTTCAAGGATTAATGACCTACATAATTTAAAAACAAATGTGAACACAAACGGGTCTCTTACCCTTGGGGCACGACACCCAGCCTGGAGGATCCAGAGTCTATGTGCCATTGGAGAGTAGGGAAGCCAAAGAGGGTAAGCAGCTACGGCTTTCATTTAGATGCCACAGGGCCCAAACCTTGTAATGTGTTGGTTTTTTTTTTTACAGTGACGGACATAAACAATAATGTACGCATGGAAAATATCCCGCTAAAAGCATATGACAACTCCGGATTACTGGGGCCTTACCATGAAATTTAAGCCTTTTAATGGGCACACAGCAAATGCAGTTAAGCCCTCCTATATGCACATCCAGCCCTTTAACTCATCTAAAAAAAATTGTTTCACAAACTAAAATCTCATTTTTGTATGTGGGTGCATGGGTAGCCCCATTCATGCATCTAGTCTGCTCTAAGCAACGAGAACCCCTGTCCACCGACTTCCTGCCATCAGAAGCAAAGTATGTACAATCCAGCCTCACAGTGTTTGACTGAGGCATGTAGGGCCAGAGGAATGAAATTGCAGGGCCCCATCAAAAAAATATGTATAGATATAGGGGCGTGGTCAGCTACCAGAGGGGGTGTGATCAGCAGACAGAGAGGAGTCTATCAGTCCCTCATTAAAATTGTCACTACAAATTATTTACATGGATGGGAAGAGGGCCCATCATTATACTACTAGTGGCAAAGACTAAACAGGTCTAAAAGAGTTTCTCCATCTCCTGAGGGTAAATTTATCAAGCTGCGGATTTGTAAAAATGGAGATGTTGCCTACAGCAACCAATCAGAGTCTAGTTATCATTTACTTAGTACATTCTACAAGATCACAGCTAAAATCTGATTAGTTGCTAGAGGCAAAATCTCCACTTTTTCATACACACAGCTTGATAAATTTACCCCCTGGTGTCTTAGAAAGACATTAGAACCCTTATTTCAAAGAAGAGAGTCTCCTTGTCAAATCACCAAGCTCTCTTGAGTCAAGTAAAAATGTAAAATTATAGAGTCTAATAGCCATATAGATGCTGTTCCTTAAATTCATTATTTCTCCCTTTCTTTTGTTAATTCTTTTTCCCCCATGTAATCAATAAAACCATAAGCATCTCTCTGGGTCAATCAAAGTAAAATAAATACTGGTACATTGTTATTGAGCATTGTACACTAAATGTATATCAAAGCGTAAAATGAAAATTTTTTGAAAAAAAGATAAATGCGTGGAAATCTCTGTAAATGTTATAAGTGGCAGAATTGCTAACTATACAGGTACAAAGAATGTGAAGGCTTTGGAGAAAAGTGAATGTGTAAATCCCACCATAAAAATTGTATGTTTACTCCCGGTAAATCTTTCATAAAACACACAATCTGAAATACTTAAAACATCATATATAGTCTGCTGAAATGAGAAAGTACTCACTGCAGACTTTACATGGCAGGATAATATCTCTGTATACTGACAGGGAAATGATGACTGCTCAAAAATACATCACTTTGTTTTCCCTACATATTTTGCTTTTTTCACCTGCTTATTGTACAACATAGACATTGGTATTCAGTGGCATTCCCCTAAAATGTCCATTTCACCTTAAACCAAGCTCAATCCTTCTCCAACCTCCCCCGTTCTCTCCTCCTCCACACCCGCCGGGCTCCTTGGTCTTTGCAGTGCATGGTCTGGCACCCCACTCCTCCCCCAAGGATAGGAGGCGGAGACTCTTAGGCAGTGGGCTCACCGGGGGGTTTCCCTGTACCCCAGTGGGCCAGTCCAACACTGCATCCTCATGACCCTTCCCTGTAAAGCTAGATGCATATGCTTTACATGTTCATAAATGACCTTCAGTTCACACAGTCTGATTATAGGTTAGACCAATATTCATGAGATCATAGTTTACTAGGAACCAGTGGGCAGCAATGGTGTCTCAGTGGTTAACATTGCCATCCACTGAGGCAACAAGAAAGCAATCACTATGGATTGTAAATATTCTCCCCAAAAAAACACAATAGACAGCACTAATACATTTAAGAAAAAAGTCAAAAAATATTTTATTGGGTAGACTATATTTCACAGAATTGGCTTAGTTAATACATTATTTAGTAAAACACACAACGGCATTAAGCACATATCTCCTCCTAAATTTAATCAATTAATTTAGATAGGACGTATCAGCAGGGGAGCTGAGATGGCTCCTTGTACATGAAATACCACTGAGCACAGTGATAGATAAACGTCACAACATGTGACAGTAAAGTACAATGTAATTCTGCCAAATTAGGAACTATAAGTCTCATGTATATTGCCGGCTACATAAAGTCATGTATTGCACTAGATATTGAATGTCTGTAGGTAAACCCAGGAACAATGTCACAAGTGTCGCTAAAAAGACTACAAGTTTGTGCCTCTTGTACTGAAAGTGGCCAATTTAAGCTGGGTACACACTACAGAAATTTTGACCAACTGTTTATGCTGAGCGATTTTACATGCGATCGATGGTCCGATCGCTCGGTCCATGGACTGCATACACACTAGCCTTGTTTAGGACGATAAAGGGAAGAGCGGACGTCCCTATAGCGACTTTTTACAGCTATGTTGTCGTGAGCAATGATTTTAATTTCGTACACACTGCAGCGACATTTCCGGGAAATGTAACGAGATACCAAATACATTAGCATAAAGGGGCAGAGCTTTCGCTATAGAAGTTTAGTAACATACATAAAATTTAGAAAAACATTAAACTGCTTAAGTGCAATGCAATGAATATTCCCTAATAATAAAATCCCTTCGTATGTAATGAAATGCTCCATTCTCGGCGTGCATCATCACTGATTGGTCCACAGCAGAAACAAACGCCCATGTCTGAGTGTATAAAATGACAGAGAAACCTGTTTGGCGCCGAGGAGCGTCAGAAGATGGCGAGTGAGAAGATGTCAGTGGGGGTTGCGGGTGAGGAGAAGGTGTCAGTGGGTGTTGCGGGTGAGGAGAAGGTGTCAGTGGGGGTTGCAGCTATGTAGAAGGAGACAGAGTCAGAGATGGTGCTGGAAGAGCCAAAAAATGTTGGAAAAGTTAAGGTGGGGGATGGAGATACTCAAGAAGAGCAAAGAGCAAATCCAATGAGCCCAAGAGAGGTGGAGATGATGGTCAAAGTACTGGACCAGAACGACAACAACATTAAAAAAAGTTCAGTAGCACGTGTAGTATACCTGTTAGAAGGACTTTATTTCATTCTAGTGTCACATAAAGCAATGTAAACTAATTTGTAACCTAATTTTTTTATGTCAGAACGAAGAATTAACGGTGAGAAGGCCTGTTTAGATACCACTGATACCACTAATGTTACACCTGTTATCAAACAAGAAAAAATTGAAAAAGAAAAATATACTAAAGAAGTTCTAAACAAAGGTATTTCAGTGAACATGTGTAGACAACTAAATGCTTTGGGCACATACCTGTACCGTTATAATAACCAAAATGGCACCTGTTTTCCAGAATGTATGGAGGTTAAGCCCGCTATTATTGCGATTTCGCCACAGGGACCAAAATATAAACTGATTTCGAGCAGTGTGCAAGGTGAGAAAATGAGAGTATTTATGTCGTTGAATATAAATTACAGATATAGAAGTTAAATGGTAAACATTTTTTTATTTCCTTGTATCGTAGATAAAGAAATCAAAGGGAATAGAAACCCAAGCGACATCAAGACCTGTTCTGCCACAAACCAGTAGCACCTTTAAAAATACTAAATAGTAAAAAAAATACTCTGCGCTCTGATTGGTAAGGGCGCGCTCACTTCTCATGTGGATCTTTCAGACAGCTGTGTGTGTAAAAAATTTTGTACCTTTTTCCTGCAATAAAAATGTTGCATGAACACTGTGTGGTTTATTCTGGGTACTTCACACGTTAATAAAGGTTAATATAACTTTAATAGGTTATAAAGGTTAAAGTTTATAAAGAGTAAATATGAATACAATGCCAACATAGACGCAAAGGGTAATAACACAAGTGCTTTATACAAGTGTAATGGTCTGCAGCCAGACAGGTGCAATATACATCGATACAAAACACAACTCAGTGATGTGCGGATTCCGCACCACATGGGACTGGGACAGACATCAAAAAATTTACATACACATGCCCCCCAGTTCGAGGAAAGATCGGATGATTGTCGTGGATCGGTCGGAAGCTTATACACACTACACAGCGGAAACGAGATTGGAATGAAAATATTAAACGGTACGACCAACCAAATAAGGCGACAATCGTCCATTTGGGCAGACTTTCGACCATCGTGTAACTGTACACACTGACCCGACTTTTGAACGTGGGGTCGTATGGCAGCTGTTTGAGCCGATTATTGGACGAAAACCGTGTAGTATGTACCCAGCTTAACTGATCAAGTTTCAGTCTTAGGAAAACACTGTCTCTTCCAGTAAATGCTCTCTTTTCTTTTAATTTCACGGATGTCTTGTATGGAGCACATTAATCATGGAACTCGTATCTCCTCCTCGGGCTAATTATTTACACCCTGACGCGTTTCGTCTTGACTTTAAGAATTTCTCAAATATGTCTTTATTATTTAACTTTCTAACTTATTTTCTTGAGAAAGTCTTAAAGTCAACATGAAAAGCATCAGCAATTTAAATAATTAAGCAGAGGACGACATAGAAATTCTTGACTCTGTGCAAGACATCCATGGGATTAAAAGGAAGCCTTTACGGGAGCAGGCAATCAGCCGGCAGCTTCTTACTTGTGAAGCTGCCAGCTACTGTCCTTCATGTCAGCGATGGGCTGAGAATATGATATCACAGCCCAGCACCCCACTCCATGTGACAGGATCAGCGGATGCCATCCTCCTTCCTTCCCTCCCATTTGACAAGGTAAGAAGCAGAAGAGGGGGAGGGAGTGCATAGGGTGCCCACATACTTTCAGATGGACCTGCAAATGACCACCTACCTAACAGCAAGGTGTCAATGGAACTGGCTAAATAAAAAAATCAAATGTAACTATTATGATCATATATAATAAAATAAAATTTAACTATTATTATGATCATATACAATCTAATTAAATGTAATTATTATTATGATTATATATAGTACAATAAAATGTAATTATTATTATGATCATATATAGTACAATAAAATGTAACTATTATTATGATCATCTGTAGCACAATAAAATGTAATTATTATTATGATCATATATAGTACAATAAAATGTAACTACTACTATGATCATATATAGTACAATAAAATGTAACTATTATTATGATCATATATAGTACAATAAAATGTAACTATTACTATGATCATATATAGGCAGGAGGGGGAGGACGATAAGTAATTTTATGTAGACAACCCGTTTACATGCTGGAAAGCTGCTTCTCCCAGGATTCTGCCCCTTCCGTAGGACACTTTGCACACACAAAGCCAATACAGCAGGCACAATATCAGTCCCAGTGATATCAACCCAGGATGCATGCTGTTATACAAGTGTAGGATTATTCTAAACAGTAATATATTTAACAGTATTGATCTAAGTCCTTTCAGCTTTGTGCTGTTAAATACAGTCAGATATGGAAACCTTTCACATTTCTCTGTGTATTCACAGTTCTTTCAGTTCCACTTACCGAAAAAATAAATAGCTAGAAACTGATTAAAAATGTAAAATAGAAAAATAGAAAATAAATATTGAAAAACTATTGAAAAAATACATTATTAAAATAATAAGGCATTATTTCATTCATATTCTTCTGTGGTTGACACCCTGAGATGGCGATAACAGAAGTATTACGGCGGCCCACAAGTTGCTGCAATCCATGTTAAATAAATGTCCCCATTTTGCCGACGGTAATCCCTTGATGTATAAGGGGCAACCCTATGGGCATCGAAAACCCCCACTGTAGCTGGCCATAAGGATTTTTAACTATTGATAAATATGCACAACAATATTGCCGATTTATACATAGCCACACATTTTTATTGACACCTAATTCATTTAAATCCAAAGTGTAAATGGTTTAAATTGTTTAAAACACATTTTGTCACCTAAAAAAAAAGCTAATGTGATTGTCAACATATTCCTTTAAGGACCTTACCCTATGTTAAACCGTCTGTTAAACGTCATGTCAATTCATCTGCTAGGCGGCATTTTCGGTGGGTAAAAAATGGAAGTAGCCAGGCATGAAAATCCTTGTCAAAACACTTCTAATGTCTGCCTCATTGTTAAAGACATGTTTAATAGCTTTATAAATTGAAAACTAGGGACTCAAGAAAGCACAATTAGAAATGTATAATGGATAGGCGCTGTTTATTGTTCTTATTATAGGATGATTAAAGAATCATAATAAATGAGTTAATGACGCTTGTATGATTCAAAATGACCTAACTAAAAGGAAATTTAGAGATAATTAGGCCAGTGTCACATGCAAAGTTTGGATGTCATCAGGGTCCCAGCATGATCAGGCAATCGTAACTAGTGTTATATGCTTTACTTATTATTCATCTCACATCATATGTTTAAAGATGTGATATTAATACAGTAAGAGTCATTTACCAATAATACCAACACCAATTATATTAAAATCTTCTCTTTCTTTTAAATTTTGGAACGCCCCTGTTTTAAGTCTGCAAATTATCCAGTACAAACACTCACAATGGATGGATGGATAGATACACAGATAGAGAGATAGATATGGGATAGACAGATAGCTAGATAGACAGATAGATATGAGATAGATAGAGAGATATGAGGTAGAGAGATAGATAGAAATATAGATAGATAGATATGAGATAGATAGATAGATAGATAGATAGATAGATAGATAGATAGATAGACAGATAGATATAAGATAGATAGACAGATAGAGAGATAGATATAAGATAGATCGATAGATAGAGATATAGATATAAGACAGACAGATAGATAAATAAATAGATAGATATAAGATAGATAGACAGATAAAGATAAGATAGATAGAAAGATAGATAGATAGACAGACAGACATGAGATAGATAGATATAGAAATAATGTGAACATGTTTAGTAATAATAGTAATAAGCCGGATTTACTGTCTATCTACAACTTATGGCCACATGGCAAGTTTGAGCTGGTGGCCACCCACAGGCAGGGCCTGATTAAGGGTTGTGGCTGCCCTAGGCTAATACTCCCGTAGCGCCCCCCCCCCCTCAAATTAATAAAGGAAAATTCAGGATTATTTTCCAGCAAACAAATTCTCTTACGTGTTCTTGCAGCTTTGTTGTCATTTAGCTGTCTTCTGGAAAGTTGGGGTCCTGTTTTGAAAATGTGCAAACATTACAAACGCTAAATGATTAAGCTTATTAGCATCCTCATGAACACCACACAATACAGATATCATACCACCCACAAGTGGCCAATTCATGACCCCCCCCTAGCCATTGCATCACACCGCAGCCGCCAATTCATGACTCCTCTGCATAATGTCTTCCTCAGAACACACTCTGTCCCCCTTTCTGCACTCTGTACCCTTCAAAACACACGCTCTGTCCCCCTTTCTGCACTCTGTACCCTTCAAAACACACGCTCTGTCCCCCTTTCTGCACGCTGTCTACCCAGAACACACACTGTCCCACCAGAACACACACACTGTCCCCCTTTCGGCACGCTGTAAACCACAAAACACACACTGTCCCCATTTTTGCACACTGTTTCCCCAGAACACACTCTGTTCCCCTGCATAAAACACACACTGTCCCCCTGCACAAACACACACACACACACACAGTCCCCCTTCAGAACATGCGCTCTGTCCCCGCAGAACACACACTGTCCCCCTTACTGCACACTGTCCCCCACAGAACACACACTGTCCCCATTTCTGCACACTGGTTCCCCAGAACACACACTGTCCCCCTGCATAAAACACACACACTGTCCCCCTGCACAAACACACACACACACACAGTCCCCCTTCAGAACATGCGCTCTGTCCCCGCAGAACACACACTGTCCCCCTTTCTGCACACTGTCCCCCACAGAACACACACTGTCCCCATTTCTGCACACTGGTTCCCCAGAACACACACTGTCCCCCTGCATAAAACACACACACTGTCCCCCTGCACAGACACACACACACACACACTGTCCCCCTGCACAGACAGAGAGACACACACACACTGGCTCCCTGCACAAACAGACACATACACTGTCCCCCTGCACAAACAGACACACTCTGTCCCCCACAAATCTACTTACCTGTCTTTTCTTAGCCGGCAGTCAGCTCCTCTCACTGCAGCTCCTCACTGACAGTCGGGAGGTGATGATGACATCACACCCGACAGGCAGTGAGTGAGGAAGGAGGAGGGGGGAAGAGAGGAGAGGAGTGGGTAGGAGAAGAGGGGAGGAGGGAGCTAGAGTGTGGAGGAGGAAGGAGGGGGGAGGGGCGGCTCCGTGTAGAGGAAAATCAATACTAAATTAAAAAAAATGCAAAAGGAAATCTTACATGCTGCCAGCGTTGCACCCCCCCGCCCCGGTCCCAATGCCCCAGGCTGTAGCCTGATCAGCCTATTGGCAAAAAAGAGGCTGGCATTTATCCAAGAAACATTACTTTCAGAGATGTCAGATGCTTGTATCCACCAGAGGTGTAATTGGAAATAATTAGCCCCCTAAGCAAAGAGAAATGAAGAGCCCCCTCCTCCTCTAGTATTTTCGACATTAAACTGCTCCACCACCAAAAAGTACATATCAGTTTAAAACACAAATTATACAGATAAACAATTTAACAAAATAGTCTGAACTACATACACATTCCTGTTATCTTCTTTAGAATGTCACCGTTGTCTCAATGAAGCCAAAACAGAGCGAAGTTAGGCTCATAGTCACATGTTCTCCTCTGGGTCCTGGGCCTCAGCTACTGGGCCCCACAACAGTTGCATTGGTTGTGATTATGCCTTTGATGTCGTGTTCTCCTAGCTGCGGAAATAACACTGCTGGGAATGGCCATATAACAGGCACAGGATGATTCCACTTTCAGCAAATTGGATTATTAATTTTGGGGGGCAATTGTAGGTCCATATTCCCCAAGCTGTTAAATTTTGTACAGGGCAGACTGTCCTGATATCTGCACAATGGGGCCTGCAATCGCAATTTGGTGCTGGATCAAGGACAGGGCTTATGCAGTGAACACAAAGAGCCCACACTCTTACTGCTGGTGACCTAAGCGGCCAGACCTAGGCAACCTATAGCTCTGTCTGCTGTGGACAAAATGTAGAATATCATATGTCATGCTGTTTCTCAAAACCAGGTCTTCCTATCGGCAATGTGAGATCACGTGTCAACGCACACAATGGGTAACTAAGTGCAGCCCTGGGTATAGGCTTATCTGCAGACATATTTATATTTTTATTAAACGACTTGGCCAC
Organism: Mixophyes fleayi; assembly: GCF_038048845.1. Taxonomy (NCBI): domain Eukaryota; kingdom Metazoa; phylum Chordata; class Amphibia; order Anura; family Limnodynastidae; genus Mixophyes; species Mixophyes fleayi. Next base: position 347,483,893 of record NC_134403.1, on the reverse strand, counting down.
CTTCAGATTAATTTACTGACATGCACATACCCTTCTGCAACTTTTAGCTAAAAATTATGCCTTGTTTTTCTGGCTACCTTCTGTGTTTTTCCCCAAAAGCCTTTACATCATGAAGCTGTTTATTTTTTGCTGCCCTTGGGTAAAACTCACAGAAGAAACACAGGAACAACATGCAAACTCCCTGAGGATGACACTCTAGTCCGAACCAACCCCAAGATCCCAACAGTGCAAGGGAGCAATGCTGATCACTGTGTCAGAATACCCGTGAATCTGATTGCTGCCTATCATAACTCAGTTCTACACATGTATAGCTTATCTGATGGGCCAGACGGTCAGGGCATAGCCTCTTCAACATATGCAAAATCCTTTTGATTTTTTAACTGGGCTCCGTGTTGCACTGTCCTGACTCTCAAAGCTGATGACATCAACATGTTAATGTTAGCACTCTTCAGAATTAAGACAGTATTACTATGTATGTAATCATTCTGCCATATGATCTTAAAAGGAAAATATAACTTGTACTTGAAAGAATCCAGGCCATAGACTTCAGACAAAATTATAAAGTATTAATTAAAGGTGAATGTAAAGGGGAATCCTGCTCATATTATTCAGTCTCCTAATATCACTTACATCTTTCTTTATTAGCATGAATCTCAGAAGTTTAATATTGTACAATTCTGGATTTTTTACTAAATGATTCAGATTAATGATTTAATATGCAGTTATAATGAATAGATAAGCAGGGAAAACCTTCTTCATAAAGATATTACCACGCATGGGAATATCAGAGCCCATGCTCTTTCTCAAACCAGGTCTTCCTATTGAAAGGCTATTCTTAGAGATGTTCACTGACCCCAGTGTTCTGGTTTTGGATCTGGAATAACTTCGTGTTTTGGTTTTGGCAACACCGCCCTTGCGTGTTTTGGTTTTTTGCTTTTGGATCCCGATTTTTTCCTAAAATCCCTATTTTTGTTTTGCTAAAATCACATATTTTTGTGTATTTCCTCCTACACTAATATTAACCTCAATAACACTAATTTCAAGTCATTTGCAGTCAATTTTGACCACCTCACAAGTCTCAATATTATTTTAAGACACTTTCAAACAAAGACTGCAGATTTAGAAGACCAAGCCTGCCAGACCTATTATTTGCATTTCAGCAATGACAATTAGCAATGGAGCTCTCCTCTTTGTATATTACCTATATAACACAGTACAATGTGACTGCAGATGTAGAAGACCAAGCCTGCCAGAACTATTAATTCTATTTCAGCAATGACAATTAGCAATGGAGCAATGGAGCTCTCCTGAATGTCACTGAAGACTTTGAAGAACACTGCTACCCCTCCTCTTTTCTCTTCTACCTATGACGCTGCCCAACTGCACTAGAGACTGGCAAGAACTGTGCCACCCCTTCTGGGTCCCTCTGTGTAATGGAGCTGGATCGCCGTGGAGGGTGGTACTTATAGAATCCAAAGATTACGAGATCCAAGGATGTAACGATGATGTTTTGCCTCGTTTTCAATTTCGAGGGCACGCGAAAGGCTCGGTACTCGGGTCTGCTAAGTTCGGGTGTGTTCGGTTCTCGGGGAACCGAGCCGGAGCATCTCTAGCTATTCTTCATACTGGGGTGATCTATAGACCACCAGGTCAGGGAAAGGAAACTGGAGAGGAAACTATTGCAGGGCACCACTAAAATGGCATTAAAAGGAGAGGTAAAAATAATGTGAGCCTTTAATCTACCTGATGTAAATTAGGAGGGGTAATTTGAAAGTTCCACTAGAAGTAGGGACATTCTGAATTCCTAGTAGGGAGCCCACTTGCAAAGGACGCAATATTAAACTTTCTTCTTATAAATGGTGACAGAATATCTGACGAAAATGTTGGTGAGAACCTAGGTGTCACGATCACAAGGATTTTGATGGTAACTGCCCACAAGCAGTTGGCGCCATGGGCACGCATGTGCAAAGGGAGCTGCCAGCCAGTAGAAGTGGTGGCCGGATATGGCGTCCTGCGGACGCGGCGGCCTGGCCAGCAAGAAGACATTGGTCCCCGCAAAGAGGATGGAGCCTGGCACTAGGATCCAGTGACCATCAAGCAGTATGGTTAAGTATAAAGACAGAAGGGCCTAATTCATTAAGAAGAAAAAATGGGTAACTTTGCACCTTGGCAAAATCATGTTGCATTGGAGGGGGAGGTAAATTTAAAACATGGAGACAGATTTATAGGCATGTCATAGATCAAGTTATCAAGTATTTGTGTGCTACATGAAAAAGCAGCCAGTGTTTTCCTTACGTGTAAAATAATAAACTAATTTGCATTGTAATATGGTTTGCCCAGGAGAAAATTTACTCCTTTTTTTCCTTAACAAATTAAGCCCAGAGACGGACTCATAGAACACAAAAACAAAGGTGTTCGATTTTAGGATGGCTGAATTTGAACTTAACTTGAAAGGAGGGCAGGAGAAATGAGATTTTTTTTTAAAAAAAGCGCAATATAAAAAGTAAAAGACTTTTGTATCAGGATTAGGAAAAGCACAAGGAAAAGGAAGCCAGTGTGGTTTGCAAAAGTAGTAGTAAGAATTGTGAAAGCAAAAAAGATGGCCTTTAGGAAATATAAGCAGACTCAGAATAATGAAGAAAAAGAGGTGTATCTTGTTAGACAGAAGGAGGCTAAGAAGGTAAATAGATATTGCTTAGGTACAAGCTGAAGAGAATATGGCCAAGTCAGTAGGTAAAGGGGGCAAACAATGTTACAATGCAAGGGGTGCAAATTAGTTTATAATTTTGCACATAAGGAAATTACTGGCTGCTTTTTCATCTAGCACACAAATACTTGATAGCTTTATTTTTACACTGAAATTTAAAGTTGATCTAGGGCTAGGCCATGCCCTACCCCAACTATCAAACTGTCCCCACATTTTAAATTTATCGCAAAATCCTCAAATTGGTTTTGCTCAGGTGCAAAGTTACTCCTTTTTTATGCTTTGCTCTCTTTAATGACTCAGACCCAGAGAGTAAGAGTCTTGTTGAGGGAGACAAGGTAATAGCAGATCATCTTAATAATTATTTTTACTCACTGTTCACTACAGAAAGAGAGGGGAAGGGGCCACAGTTAAGTTGCAAATATACTCATAAAAATGAGGTACATATAAGTACATTTACATAGGAGAAGGTCATAACAGAGCTCTCAAAACTGAAAGTGGATAAATCAATATGGCCAGAAGGGATACATCCAAGGATACTAAAAGAGCTTAAAGGGTGCTGGTAACACCAGTAACAGAATTATTCAATCAGTCCCTAGCTACAGGAGTAATTCCGGAGGACTGGAAAAGAGTGAATGTTGTCCCACTGCACAAAAGTGGAAGCAAGGAAGAGGCGACTACAAACCAGTGAGCCTTACATCAGTAGTAGGGGAATTGATGGAAACACTCTTAAAAGAAAGTTGTAAAATATCTCAAATCCAGTAATTTACAGGATCCTAAACAGCATGGATTAACTGGGGAGAGAGCATGTCAAACACATCGTACTAACTTTTTTGGCACTGGTGACTGAAGTAATAGATCAAGGTGGGGCCGTAGATGTAGCTTATGTAGATTTTAGCAAGGCTTTTAACACTGTCCCACATCGCAGACTGTTAAATAAACTCAATGCTTGGGATTGGATTCTAAGATAGTTGAATGGATAAGATCTCAGTTGCAGAACAGAAAACAGAGGGTTATAGTAAATGGAGTGCATTCACAAGAGGAAAAGGTTACCAGTGAAGCACTCCAAGGATCTGTACTTGGACCAGTGCTTTTTAATATCTTTATTGGTGACATTGCAAATGGTATTGAAGTAAAAGTATGCCTTTTTGCAGATGTCACAAAGATATGCGACAGGGTAGACACACCAGGAGGGATAAAACAAATGATTGATTATCTAGGTGGACTAGAGGAATGGTCAAGAGAGTGGCAATTACAGTTTAATGCCAAAAAATGCAAAGTCATGCACTTGGGTCTCGAAAAACCCAAAGGCTAAATATAGTACTAATGGCACTATAATGGAAACTACTGAGGAGGAAAAGGATCTAGGAATCACTATTTCAGGTGACTTAAAGGCAGGTAAGCAAAGTAAGAAAGCAATGAGGAAGGCAAGTCAGATGCTTGGTTGCATAGGGAGAGGAAGTAATAATGCCACTGTATAGGTCATTGGTACGGCCTCATGTAGAATACTGTGTTCAGTGCTGGAGGCCATATTTCCAAAAGGATATAAATACATTGGAGACTGCACAAAAAAGGGCAACTAAAATGGTGCATGACCTACAGCACAAAACTTACCTGGAAAGTCTTATAGATCTTAATATGTATAGTTTGGAGCAGAGAAGGAAAAATGGGGACATGATAGAAACTTTCAAATATATCAAGGATTTTAACAAGGTACAGGAGGGAAACATTCTTCAAAGGAAGAGAAATATTATAAGATGAGGACATCAGCAGCAGCTATTTATATAGTGCCACTAATACCACAGTGCTGTACAGAGAACTTACTCACATCAGTGCACTGAAACTGGGGTTAAATAGGTTCATAGGAAATATGAGGAAAACCTACTTCATAGAAAGGGTAGTGGATAAGTGGAAGAGCCTCCCTTTAGAGGTGGTGGAGGCTTATACAGTAGAGCAAATTAAACATGCTTGGGATAGACATAAGGATATCCTTACAAAGAAATAAGACTTAAATGGGGTTTGAAGTTATTATAGGCTAAAGAATGGTCTGACTAGATGGGCCAAATGGTTCTTATCTGCCTTCATATTCTATGTTTCTATGTTTAAAGTATGAAACCTGTGCTGCCAGCAATGAAGTATGACTCAGAATGTAGGCTAGCTTGCTTGAATATTATATAGAAAGGATCTCACATTAATCGCTCTCACCACTGACAGTGTGCCACTCCTATATCAGGTTACAGAAATGAGAGGAAACACACTCCAAATATCCATAGCTGCTGCCAACACTTAGGGGTTGAACATAGAATTCAACGGAAAAAAAGAACCCACAGGTCCACAGAGAACATTGATTGGCTACCTAATACACTTCAAGGTCCGCATGGGCGGCGCCTCTTACCTTTAAAGGGGCCGCATAGTACCCTTAATGTCAGTAATACATTATAACAATACGTTTAACTAAAGAAAAATAACTTATTTGCAATAACATATCAGCAGGCATTTTAAGCAAATGTTACAAGCTATAACAAACAAAAATATGTCAATCAAGCAGGAAGGAGCTAGGGCCAGAGGCAAAAGCTCGGAGGCCTACATGCGGCCCTAGGGCCGTCTGTTGTCCATCAATGATCTAGACCTAACTATACCCTCTCTCTTGAAACACATTGGCCACAATGGTACAATCTGACACACTACAGTTCAGCAGACACAAGTTAATCTCTAAACGGTTTTGTGAGCTCATTTTAGAGCAATGAAACAATGTATTAAAGTTAAACTACGGTATAGAGTGTTTATCACTTAAATGTTACAAAAAGATACAAACATGATAGTTCTCAAAAATATAAAGGGACAATAAATGTTCTGTGGAGCTCAAATTCGTACACAATATAAAGAGGGACAATTATGAAAATTGGATCAATGGAAAAAGGTGGTACTCATAGTAACCAATCAGATTCTGTCATCTTTACTGCCATTTAGAAAATGAAAGCAAACATCTGAAGCTGTGGGTAACACCACCTATTTCATTAGCACCAATTTGCATAAATGGTCTCAATATGTTTAATTTAAATTGCTGTAAACTCAAGTGTACAGTGATTGTGCTGCAGCATTAATTGCCAACCCTTTTAGATTACATCTCGTCACATGTGCATCGGATAATGATTACAACAGATGCATTTTCCCTATAATGTCATGACTGTCACTGAACCCCATGAATCCCATTTATAATGTTAATCTGTGGTTTTGTTAGATCGCTATGGGACCCAAACTTGATATGTCCACTTTTGGAGATTTTTGTCATTATATTTAATGTAACCTCTGAAAACTCTTCAAAATCATAACCTATGAACCCATTAACATTACTACTGGCTAAACAAATTACTACTACAACATATACAGGTGACAGACATACATTAACATGGAATAATCCTGGCCCCAAGTACATGCTTTAATAATTCCAGATCATTTTGAATGAATCCCCACTATAAAGAATTGCTTTTTAAATGGCCCATTCACGACTCTTTTGCATGTGCTTCTCGCTTAATTTCAGGTCATGTCATAACATTACTTTTTAACTGTATTGGGATAAGGTTCAAAAAAACAAAAACATTTATTTTTCTTAAGGCCTTCTACTGTAGATTTACCTATGTACAGTCGTGGCCAAAAATATTGTCATCCTTCCAATATTTTCTAATAATGCACACTACTTGAAATTGTTGAAATGAAAAAATTAAGTTAGTATTCACATATGTGCTATTTACCTTGCAATGGATTAAAAAATTACTAAATCGTACCTTATTCCGCAGAGAGATCCTTAAATGGGCCAGACAAAATGATTGGCACATTTTTAGAAGTAGTTAGAAAAAACTTCAGGCAGGTGAGTTGCAGGTACATGCAATATAAAAATCACTCATTAAATGATCTTTAATAGAGAAAATGGTTCTTTCAGCTGTTTTATGTCACTGTGTGTACAGCAATGAGCATGGAGAAAAGAATGAAAGCCAGATAATTGTCTGAGGTCAGACAGAAGATTGTGGCCAAGCATGGACAATGTTAAGGCTGCAAATCTCCAGAGACCTTCATGTTCCCGTTTGCACCATGCGTAATGTTATTAGGAAGTTTAAGGTTCACTGTAGCCAACCTCCCTGAACGTGACCGCAAGAGAAAAACATGAGTGAGGACTGCAGCTCAAGATTGTTCGAATGGTGGAGAAAGCCCCTCGATCGACTGCTGAACAGATTCCAGCTGACCTTCAGATACCAGGTATGATAGTTTCAACTAGCATTGTCCGTCGCCAACCCAATGAAAGGGGGTTATATGGTAGGAGACCTAGGAGGGCCCAACTGCTGAGAGAGACATAAGAAAGCCCGACTGAGCTTTAACAAAACACACCTGAACAAGCCAAAGGTAACCCAGAAAACGAATACATCTGAATACATCTCATCAATATACAGGGTAGACAATACTGCTGCGGTCACGTAGGTCCGCTGTATCTCATAGGTCCATGCAAAGAGAGAAGAAATCCAAATAGTGTGATACCTTTACAGAAGTATTTGCATTCTAGTTCCACCACGCATATATAGGCATACCAGAAAGAGATGTTATAAAAATTATGACCATAGATATTTTCCTTCTACATGGAATCAAACAGTAAAAGACAAAATAAAAGCACCAAGTGGCCGCGTGCCGAATATAATAAGACAAACAGCTTATCTGTATCTTAATTCCGTGACAACCGCCTTAGCTCATCCAGGTGTAGAGACAGCTTGTCTAGTACTTGGTAGTTCTCATTCACACTCAGCCGCAGTTAGCAGGTATAACTCAGCAAGTATATAGTACAAGTAGAAACACTATATAGTGTAGTATTTCAAACAAAGCCTTTATTAAACAGATAAAAAAGTGCACACTCACATTGTGTGAAGTATTACATGCTCATCTTAGGACAATACACGTTAGGTATGTAATCAGTAAATGTTCAATCTCTAAAAAGTCTGTGAGATAGCTGCCATTGGCCTCCACACAGAAGTTACCAGTCAGTTTCAACTCAGGAACCAGATAGAGAACAATTACCTTACAGTCAATATATTGGCTGTTGAAGGCTTGGGAACCACAGCATACCATGCAAGTAAAACTCTATGTTTTATGTTACATTAGTGAACTCCACCCAATACTAAATGTTATGTTTGGGTGGAGTTCCTGTTGAGAACCATATCAGATTACAGGTCATATAAAGTCAGGAATACAGTCAAATCTAGGGGGGTTTCCAAACTTTCTTTCATAAATATATCTTGATGATAGTTTCCCATTAAAATGTAAATGTAAACAAAATAAACCAGGAGTGCTTCACTAATAGCACAAATAACTTAATATAATATGAAGAGTGGATATGATAATACTGAAATACAAGGAATAAATATGACTATTCTGGTAGCATAGTGGGAGGTCGTCTTTAAGGAGTGAGACAGGAACAAGTGCAAATTTCAGTAGTTACAGCTCATTTCTCTGCCTTAACTTAAATGTTTGCCAAGAGGAATAGGAGCAAGATTTGTTGATGCAACATGTCTATTTTCTCTCCATTTTTATTATCTAATTTGAATGGACGGCACCTGCCTATTTTTATAAATTAAGTTCAGTGTACGCAAGTGTGCAATCACCAGCAAAGACGCGGTAGTGTCAAATTTCCAGACTTCTAGAATGGCAACATTCAAGTTCACACTGTACCGTAGGCCGGATTTTGGAAACTTCTGGTTTTACAGCTGTTGGGAAACTACATGATCCTCTCCTGGAGGTAAATGTATCAAGCTGAGAGTTTCTGGCGGGTTTGAAAAGTGGAGAAGTTGCCTATAGCAACCAATAAAATTCTAGTTATCATTTATTTAGTACTTTCTCCAAAATGACAGCTAGAATCTGATTGGTTGCTATAGGCAACTTCTCCACTTTTGAAACCCGCCAGAAACTCACAGCTTGAAACATTTATGTTAGACAGTTTACTGGACTACTGCAGATAAATAATCAGTTCAATTATTTTTTTAATAATACTCAAGAACAATAAAAAGAACAATGTCCTCATTATCCATTTCACAGTCCTTTTTAACTTATTCACTATATTGTAAGCTCTCACAATCAGGGCCCTCTCTATCCATTATTTTCACATCTGCACTTATTTTGTCTACAAGTCCCCGTTTTATGTATGCTGTTTTCCCCACTGTCACAATCTTTGCAAATCGACAACAACAATAATACCAATAATACAAATTACCATTTCAGGTCCCACCACACATCTGGGAACGTTTTCATGCAGCTGTCTAGGAGTGACCCCTGTATGGGTTTGACCCAGAAACTCGGGTTTTGGGATGACATGTTTTTAGAATACTGTTTAGGTTTCAGTGATCATGACAGTCCTTAAAGCCTAACATAAAGTGAAAGGTAGGGCAAAGTGATTAGTAAGAAAGCATGGTGAATCTAAACTACAGATGGAGCATCAATAATCCCACATGATTATTGTTATTATTTATTAACAAGGCGCCACAGATTCCGTAGCGCAGGACAATCGTACAAATACAGATAGGGCATAATTGATACAGTAAGCAAAATCACAACTACATGAGGTGATATGCAAAAGTAGCACTGCTGTGGGGACTCACACAGAGCTTACATTTAGAGGGAGGGGTGGTGAGAGACAGTAGGACCAACTGGGATAAAACGAAGATGGTGGGCAAAGGAAGAGTAGGTGATGCAAATGATGGTCACGAGGTGGTAGGAAAGGCTACAGTGTTCTCCCCAGAAAATTTTAGCAGCCGGTGGCATTAAGAAGTAGCCGGCTGGGGGAAGTTTTAAAATGTTGAAGATTATTGCCCGCACCTGACTGGTGGTCAGTGGTGTAACACACACTGCTGGCTGTAGTGCTCACATAGTGCCTGTTCTAATAGGAGAAAGAATGTTTTATTCTATTATAATAGGACTGTGTTGGGCTCCAAGAGCCGGGTGCAAGTAAAAACAGCTGGGTGAAGCACCTGGGAAATAGGTGCTGGGGAGAACACTGGGCTAGTATGAAGAGGTGAGTTGAGTGAGAGTTTGAAGGACTGCAGATTAGGGGGAGAGTAGAGTTAAGTGTGGTAGGGAGTTCCAAACAGATTATCTTGAGTTACTATCTAGGAGTAAATGTTGCCCAGGCCTGGATTCGTGGAAAGGCTACATAGGCCCTGGCCTTGGGTAGCAGAACCACAGGGGTGGCAAACTGGCCATTATTTTATCATCTTCTCTAATTTTTCTCTCTTTCTCTACCTGCCTACATCAAAAAACAAATCAAGGATCCTTTTAATTACTGGTAGAATACATTTATTTCTATAGGGACATAAGAGAAAAGAGGCAGAACAGAAAAAGCAGCCTTGGGAGTCAAAATATTTAAATCCAGCCTGATGTTAGCAAACTTTCAGAGACGATCCGGAGTAACCTCAGTAAATCAATCTGTTATAAGCAGAGTACCATCTGCAAATGAACAGCACCATATTATGGCATAGATGTACAATATATACACACATATATATATATATATATATATATATACACATACATACATATACGCTTATATGTGGGTGTGTAAAAATAATTATAAATATATAAATGTATATAAATATATACATATATACCCCGTCAGTGGTCTCTAGATGGATAGATGGACATGTCCACTTACTATAACTAGCCCAATATAAATATGACCACTCCATTACAGATAACTATTTAGGATTAAGGGATTATACTGTGTTTGAAATACGTACCCTTAAGACTGGTATTCTCACTTACTGCCATATATAGTGCCACACTCCACATAATACCACATAGTGCCTGTTTTGGCCCATGATTTACCCTGACATTACAAAAAATTAGCAGAGTATCAGCACTGAGATATTGCATTATAATAGTTCAGATCTGTATTACAATTAAACTGTAGGTTACCATTACTAAACCGGAGTGGGGTCTTTATAACTGAATAAATGCCAATTTATTCACATAGAAATATTAAACCAAACAAAATATGGAGGTCTATTTATTTTTTATTTTTTTAGTCAAAAGCCACAGGTTCAATGACCTGACCAGTTTGAGGCAAGTAAGAGTTCTTTGGAACCCACGATGTCCAAACAAACATATTTTGGTACCCGTGTAGCCTCTGTATAAAGGTAAGTCCCTCTGAAAGCTCTACCAAGTCACCAACAGTATTCAGAAGACAATGGATGGCAGCTGTCCTTTTCCAGAGACAACTTTCATCACATATTAAAAAAAGTGTCCACGCTGTGGTTACAAACGGCAAAACTTTATTTAAAAATAAAAAATCTACAGAGGTACCAACTTCTATTTGAAAATAAGTGGGGTTTAGGATTTAAAAGGACATCACAAGCTGCAAAATGTATATACCCCATACAAACCTCTGAACTAAGGGGTGTCTTGTGCATTATAATTGGGGCGCAAGTGGCGCCTTTTACAATGCTGGTGAGGACTGCTTATTAAGATGATCTTGGGATCAATTTAGGTGTAAAAATAGACATTGAATTTCTCTATATGTTTCTTAATTTCTGAACAAGATAAGGACAAAGAAACTGGGTTGAATTTACAACTACTAAGATATGTGCACAAACAAAGCAACGGACAATGATTTCGGACATACGGTTGTTGAGATGCTGCTTTCTATGCTGCAGAATGTGCCGTAATATGAATAAATAATGAGTAAGATTCCAGACTGCACCGAATGGATATTACTGCAGATTAATGGTCTCAGACGCTCCACACTGCTTCCCTGCTGGTTCTGATCTTATCACATAACGGGCAGACCTATACACCCATGCTAACAAATGTACCAAAACCACAATGTATCCTTACTGGTATCCCTCATTTCTAAAATATGTCGGTGAGATATTCATGGCTCTATTAGAGCATAACAATTGTTGCATTCGGGTTATCCAGGATGAAAGTAAATGACTACATCAAGCTGTGTGATACCTTGTTTGGACCTAATGAAACAGATACGTGATTGTATGGGAGGCACAAGATTCACCTCTGTCTATGCAAAAACAACCTGCAGTCACTTTATTATAAGACATTATATATGGGATAATACCATACTTGTCAACTCTCCTGGAATGTCCGGGTGACTCCCTAACTCCTGGGAGAGCAGCCAATTTTCCCACAACCTGCCCAACGGGAGCCTGAATGACGTGAATCGCAGCATTTTGGCCCCACCCCCGCGACAAAATCGGCATTCTGTCACAGGAGGTGGGGCCAAAATGACACAATTTATCCCATCCCGCCCCCTTCCGTCCTCCCACCACACCTCCCCTCCGGGACCTCCCAAAGGGCAACAATAGAAAGCTGACAACTATGGGTAATACATTACGTACTGTAAACTATACGGATATTAGAAGTCATCATGGAGCTCTAGGACCAAATAAAAGTTCAAAGTAGACCTTGAGCTTTTAGACAGATGGCAGAAATCTGAGGTGACTTTTAACACCTGTATTCATTTACAGCAGGGCGTGCAATATTCCACATAATACACAGGTTTTCCTTTTTCGACATCAGAACTCAGGGTTTGTACAGATAATATTTACGGGAGTTTATACATGATTAAACACCACTCATGTACTATACAATTGTAAAGCGCTACGGAATATGTTGGTGATATATAATTAAATGGTGATGATGATGATACTAATGTATATATTGCAGAATGTTCTATTACTGTTCTATTAAATAGGACAAGAGATTTTAATTAATTTTTCCATTGTATTAAAACAAGCATCAAGTCTCAAAGCTCCAATAAGAAAATACAATAGATGCAAAAAAAAACCTCAGAAAATCAGAGTTCTTAACAATGCCAAAAGCCACCCCCGCAGTAGTATGTACAAACACTAGTCTAGGCATTCTAGGCAGACAGGTGATACAACATTGATTACTGACTTGAGAGACAAATAGATACTATAATAATGCTGTGTTTTCCCCATGTACATTGAATGTAAGAAAGTAAATGTGAAAAATTGGATGCACTCCTGTAACACACCAGAGATCTGGCTGACTTCACTGCTAAATAGGCAGTGATCCCAATTCTTCCCCCCACCACCACCACCCCTCTCACTGCAGTCTCCTGCTGCCACAGACAGCTTAAATGGAGAACTTCAGCACATGGCGCACATGCAAAAACATGGAAAGGAGGATTCTGACTGTGGATCCCACCAATTTTTTTTTTCTTCCCCTAAATCCAACACAGTATTATAAGCGTCCTTATTTCCAAGAAATTCTAATTTATAACATGGGGAGGATTTTTTTGGCACAGGCTCTAGTGCAGATGTTATTCCTGAAGGAAGGGCTGCCTTGATTGCCTGGGTGAATAATGGCCAGGGGCTGGCACCGAGCCAAGACTCCTCTTACAGCAAAATGTATAAAACCACTCTTCTACAGAAAGAGGCCCCCAAAAGGATAATATATTATTACGCATGATTCAAATTACAGGATCTGCAGTAGGGGAGCGAGTGGCTGAAGCGAGACAGCCGCGCACAGAATACTGATGATGGGGGGTGATGGAATGCAACGTGCATTGGGAGAGCCACAATTTACTGTTCCCTTCCTCGGTCTTCTCTTTAAAGCGACTGCAGGCTTGATTATGCCTCTGTCTCATTCCTCATTGGCTGATAGAGACGTTTTTCAAGGCTCTTTTGAATTCACAGTTTCTGAATATTTTCTTTCGGCTTATTTAAATGTACTGTTTCATTTCCCAAACAGATTTAAAAAAAAAAAAAAGAAAAGAAAAACCAAGCTCTGAACGTAATGCTTTTTCCTATGGCAATTTTTTTTTCTGTGCTTGTAAGTAAAGGACTGGCCAACATTGTGTTGCAATTTGCAGAAAGGCCTTGAGCAGACGTAAAGCAAAAAATAAAACAGAATAGGATTTGTGCTTGGTTATGTAATAGCTGCCAAGACATTTATTCTTTTCTCAGAATAAAACAGCATATTTCTGTATGTAAAAGGTGAATGTGAAAAATACTGCATCATTTTTACACAATTCATCTATTACAAGGACAGAATGTTTTCGTCTGCATTTCATTTGTTAACTGCTAGCGGAGAAAGCGTATATTTTGTTAAATTATTTCTTTAAATGAGCGGGAATGGTAATGCTTTCATAGGAATGATAATGACCTTTTTCACTGCATGCAAGAACTGTATTGTCTTATGAGAACACCGATGTGTTTGGCCCACAGCTTATCTCTTACTAGTTAATTAATTTCTATATGAAAAGATGCAAACAAGGTGTAAGGTGATCAAGTCTACGGGAAGAATGGGCAGTTTTTACTTATTAAAAATAATCTCACCCCTGTTTGTTATTAATGAGGTTGTGACAAAGGATATTTTCAGTGCCTTTGTAAAATTGCCAAAATATTATCATTTTGGGAATGAAGGGATCTAATGTTCATTGCTGAGGATGTCAACGTAACAATCATATCTGCGATAGCTTCCTGCTTTCCCTAATCTAAGTGCAAATGCCATAAAATAAATTGTGCAAATAATCTGCACAAATGTGAACAGTCACAGGAAACGGTTAACATTTCGTCTGCTGGGTTAAAAGTGAAATAATTGTCCTAGTTACAAAGAGAGACGGCACATGCTCACTATAATCGGTGGAATGGAGCCAACGCCTGTGCACAGCGTTTCAAATTATGCTGGCAGAATAATTAATGTGGGTACCTAATCGCACAAAAAAAAAAAAAAAAATGTTAAACAAGGTTTATTACTGCATGATGTAAATGAGTTTCTCACCAATGATGTCACTGATTGGCTGAGACGAGGAGCTGGTTTTTCAAACAGTGCAGCATGGCCGGATTGGCTGCGAGCTCTTCTGGTTAATGCGTGCTCAGGCAGCCCTCAGACACGTTCTGTCTCGTTTGCTTGTTGTTTCGTAGCGAATCTTGATCAGCCCAGCTGTGTCTCCATAGAAGTTGTACCCTAAGCGAGAGTCTACCTTCTGTTTCCCACAGCTCTTATCTGTAAGGCAGTCGCTGCTACGAAATACCAGCCCTTGGCACTGAGCCCAGACTGCGATCTTACATTTGTCTATAACACAAAAAAAAAAAAGAAAGTATTGAAAGAAATAAATATAAAAGCGATTCTTTCCCAGAACCACGCGCAAAAGCGGACAAATTAAGCACTTGCAATCCAGTTGTGGGGGTCTTTTTTTAATTTTAGACTCTTTTCCCTTAATTTATAGCCCACCTAATGTATCCCACTTTCATTATAATTACATTTGCACTAAAATAAAAAAAAATAACATAAAAAAAAAAAATTTTCATTACCTCGTTAACCAATTTCTTCTCCATACATAAAAAAACCATTATGAATTTATCAGCGAAACATCAATGTGGAGTCCAAAAACCAATTACGCCCCTGTCATTATTTTCTGGTTTTAATGAGCGTTCTTAATAACTAATGCAAAACTGGAAAAAAAAAAAAAGGGTACTAAAATAAATAATAAATAAATAAATGCAATATAAATAAGACGGAGAATCTGTTCAGCTTGTACAGTCAGCTGTCTAACCCCCCTGATAAAAAGGAATGCAGTCATATCAAGGTTAGCAGACAATGGAGTACCTAAGCTTTCCCCTAGACAAGTCCTTTATAACCAGTCAGTATTATGTGCTGCAGACAGTGGCCAATCGGTACGCTGTATTCTACAGCTATGACACAATAGGTGCTCTGGCCACTTTGTCCTGCTAGAAGAAGCTCAGGTTCATACATTGTACATCTTAAAATGCATATGTCTTTAATATTCGCTGGGGAATAAACAGCCCCGGCTGTCCAATTCCTCAGCTATAATCATGTCAGCCTAATTACTGCGTGTAAGCCGCACTTCAACTGTGGGTGGGGCGAAATAGTGTACATCACATAAATATGCATAAGTGTGCACAGTCAATTATAGAAGGACAATCTGCAATTATTCCACACACGCAGCATTTTAACATTAGGTGGCTGAGAGTTGAGCTGATATAATCTCATTAACCCGTTTTATTTTAGCTTGTCGGACCGCCAGCATTCATTATTCAGTCTACAAGACAGAGAAACGTGAGCCTTGATAAAGAAAGGTAACACAACCTTTGTCGTGCTGGCTGTATCGGCAAAATTTGGCAATGCACTTGAGACGGCTGTGCCATTAAATGCACTTAAAAGTCTTCAAGTTATCATTGGCAAGAAAGCACAGCTTCTCATCCTTTGTTAGGAATGGATGCAAAAAAAAAAAAAGACATCTGCATATTCCTAAAAGGCATGCATCAAACCTTTATAATTGGAAACCTAATGTGCTAATTCTTTGAAGTGTGAAATAAAGTGACACGATGGCATTACTTTTCCACGAATTAGTTAAATGCTCGCCCTGCATAGTGGGAATCTCCATGCTAATTTGAGCAATTTTTTTATTTTTTTTTATGCATGCGGGATTAAAATATTCATGAAGTAAATGACTGTTATGACTGCAGATTCAACCACAAGAGTAAGCAGCGGCTCAACCTTCTAGCGCGCACAATGAAATAAAAGAGAGGAAAGAGGAAATAATATTGAAAAGAATGCTGCCCGGAGTAAGAGTTTTTATCCTTCTCTGTTTTTTTGGAAGGATATCAAATTTCAATATTTAAAAGCCTGTAAGTATGTTGACCTTTAACAGCAAGGAAGGAGAATATGTCATTTGGCACCTTCCCCGTACTGTCATTATGTGAGATCGGCCGTGTACTGAGTGTTTCTCAAGTTCAGTATCGTCACTACCAGATGGTATGTTTTCATTATAATAAGACATGGCTATTACTAGAGAGAAGATTGTGAGATGGGACAAAACAAAGGCTAGTCTGTATTTGTATGCTGTTGTTGGCTTGTTATTCCTTTATTGATGTGCACCATTAGACACAGAGGTACTGGCCCCGAGGACTCATCATCATCATTTATTTATATAGCGCCAGCAAATTCCGTAGCGCTTTACAATTGGGAACAAACACAGTAATAAAACAATACTGGGTAATACAGAGAGGTAAGTGGGCCCTGCTCGCAAGCTTACAGTCTGTGGGACAATAGGAATTTGATACACAAGGGTAAGTGCTACATATTGCATATTGGCCCAGCTACAATGCAATACATTTATAAATACAGCAACATAATGGAATAGAATGGGACACTGCTTTTAAAGTAAATTATAAATGTAAAGCGAGTTAGCACATGATGTCATGGCAGGCCTTGTTGTGTAGCTGGCTGATCCATTTGGACTAAGGGTAACACGTCACTCGCGCTTTGTGCTGCAGGAAAAGAAAGATCTGGGGGTAAATGTATGAAGCTCCGGGTTCTTCAACACCAGTGTCGCTTTAAATTTAAGCGCTGAAGACGCCGAACTTGCGGGTGTTGAAGAACCCCGAGCTTCATACATTTACCCCCTGATGTCATCTCCTCAACGTCATATCATTTGTAGGGGACAATGAACAACAAACGTGTCCTTTATGTCATGTTTTCATAACTTGATTGAAACTGTTTTATTTACAATATTGCTGTCTAGTGCTTTGGGGAAATGATGCGGCTTATTCAGTCTTACAGATTAGATTTTATTGATAAATATATTTACTAACAACTGTTGTGAATAAAAAAAAAAAAAACTTCAAAAAGTTGGTGACCTTGTGAAATCTCTAAAAACTTGGGGATAAAGCACGTACAAACTCCTAAAGAAACACATTTTGACTCCATTATCAAGAAATGACAGATTAATAATCGAAAATAAATGATTACTTAAATACTTTCCCTGTGGCATTAAACAGAATTCACTAGTTCACATTTTACTCTGGACCTTGATAGTAACCTACTTTGTGTGACCAATCTTCATTAATAATTCTGCAATGTCTGTTTGATAACACACGATGAATGTGTATGACCCCAACACAGCCATACAGTAAATGCAATTTGCTTACATTAGTTATTAAAGTTAGCAACGTATATCAGCGATTCATCTTAGTTTTTCTACATCTGTTTATTTTACTACTGGGGTTCATATTAAACATATAAAATAATTCTGTTCTCGGTACGGCCGATATGTACATAGACTGATCGGTAAAAGATCAACATACCCATGGACTAATGCAAGCGCTTAAACCACACAGCAGAAACAAAGACATTTCATTTTCACGGTTTCTTATAGAGATTACAGTCAAGTTTGTATACCTGGATACTGATGGTAGCTATTCATCTACAGCAAAAAAGAACATGCAAGTAACATAATGTGTTTTATATTATATATAAATTATTTTTAAATTACTTTTAATGCTCCATCAGATGTCTTAAATTGGTGAATTCAAGTACAAGGCACCTGCTAGTAGCATAGCAGAGACCCATGACCATTATAACATTTGCAATAACATTCGTCAATTCAGTATGTGCTAATCACATATATCCCATTAGGTGGGACAGTCCCCTCAAATTGGTACCTTTGTGCCGACTGGAAATTGGGAGGCCTATCCCCCGCACACACCACCGCAATTCAAGAGGATTTTAATGGGAGCGGGATTAGCACCCCAACAGCGTGAATATACTCCCTTTGTGTGTGCATGCACACTGATTGTGCCGATTACAAGAAGACCAATGTTCAAAGATATGAATCAGCAGTAATAATGTCCATGCCTTGGCACTGAAGGAGTTAAATGGGCTTAATAAGTGCTCAGTGAGCAAGGGAAAGTGACAGTCCACATCTCCTCATAAAGTACTCTTCGGTCATACTCCAAATAAACTCCTTGATGCCTCAATGTGACCAGGAATGATATTACTACGTATGTATGTATCTATGTTTCAGTAACAGCGCTTATTAAAGTTAATGGTTCTGAGTTTATGCTTAACTTCTAGATCATCAAAGAACAGACATTATTACTATTCATAAACCCCAAATAGCTGATAATCTCCCTCTGCATGTTCACTTTCTAACCCTTAGGATAAATACTTAAATACCTGAAATAAGACACGGACACAGGTTTCAGTTTTGTCACACTAAGGGCATAATTCTAATTGCATAAATGATGGTGGCAACGAAAGTAAATGCAAGTCAGCTAGCCAGCTAATACTATACAAACAAACATAGGGATGGACAACCAGCCCAGAATCCCGGGTGCTACTTTAACAGCGTTAGAGAGACTACACCCCTTCTGGTTGCAAAGGACGCGCTCGCTCAAATGACACCCAGGGCATTTGCAGAAATGACCCTAACAGAGACATAGATCGAAGGGGGAAGAATCCTGCAGCCCAACATAACTCCTGCGCCATATAATAACTGTTGTGAATAATAACACTTAAAGCGGTGGTCCTTTAACGGACACACAGTCTGCCACCACCTGACCCTGGAAACCCTGCCAAAAAGTAAAAAATCTGGGATATAAAAAAATATCTAAATCTTTGTCCATGAGATGCACCCCATCGGGTCTAAATAGATGAGGCTGGCCGAATGTACTCAAAGGAACGTTAAATAACCACTCCCCCCAAATTCCTCGCATAATTAGAGACAGACTGGTTAACCTGTCGTCTAACCTTGTCCATGCCCAGTCCACAATGGGCACCCTGCCAAACTGGTCTAAGAATGACATTGGACCAGCAAATCTTAAGAACAGGCCAGCTATCAGCTTATGAGCTGCAAATCAGCTATGATATGCAAATTAGCCCAATAGATTTACCTTTACCTAAGTCGTTGACCCCTAAGGGAATCACTAAAGGTTCTGGAGCTCAATCTCTGGCAATCATAAAAAGCACTACTTTTTGAAACTGGGCCAGCCATCCCCCTACCAAACCAACGTATGTACAATGGGCTGGGAAAAAAGTCCTGGGTCAAAGAATGCCTGGAAGCCCAGAAGTACCCAAACTTGAAGTAGCTTTGGTGAAACGATCTGTAATTCAGAATATGTCCCAAGCATCAGTTATAGGCATGGTGGCAAATCCAACACCATGACAGTCACAAATCAACAAAGCAATAAAATCAACACCACAAAAAATTCACAAATCACAAAACTTGAATGAAAATTGAGATGCATTTGGGTAAGCAAGGCAGGATTTACCAGCATGTGAATACTGGGTGTGGGGGGCAGTTTTGAAAGAGGCAACCCATATGAAGGTAAAAAAAGTAAAACATACCTTGAAGGCGCTCATTCTATGAGGTCCTCCGTCTGAGGAAAAATTAGGTAAATCCCTTCATGTTCCCACCTCCAAAGGTGACAAGCGAAAAAGTCCTGTGTGCCGTACTCGGCTACACCCAGCCCTGTAATGATAAAACATTTCTAAAAGATATAAAAAAAATGGAAGAGGCAAAAGTCAAGGTTGAGCAGTCAAACATGCCCGCCAATAAGTCTAGCCAACAAATAAGCACTAGCCATTGCTACTGAGCATAAAGCGGGATCAGTGTGCCTCCACAGTGACTCCACACCCATCACCAAATCAATCTGTTTTAGTTTTGTGCAACTTGCAAATCATGGATGCATCTCTTAGAATAACATCCTTAGCCAATAGCTCCAGAGCGGGGGGAGAGTTTAGACGCAGATACCAACCAGCTCACTCATAATGCTGCAGAAAAAAACATGCTAGATAATAAGGCTTCATCATTGGTAGTCGTCACCCCCGAACTGCAGTGAGCAGCTGACGTCACAAGAAGAACCATTAAGATCAGCACAAAGAGCAGATTCCCCGAATGTCACAAGTCAAAACGGGAAAGTGCGCAGCCAGTGTCACCAGAACCAGATATCATGTTTTAAGCTGCGCAAAACTAAATGCCTAATAAACCTGAGCGCAGGGGAAATGTGCCAAATTTCCGGCCGATGCTCTCTGCAGTTTCCGACAAAAATGTTAACTATTGAGAGACCCTAACACCTAGTAAATCTGCCTACAGGATACTTCAAACACATGCTGATAAAATCATCTCTCAAGGGCACCACCTTGTCCATCGAAAGGTGGCAGTATCCCACTATGGTGTCTGTCACAGTGACACCAAACAGGCCGGAAAATGGAATCCATTATGTCCAAAGAGCGCATTCCCACTAACGCTGCTAATTGCATTTGGGGGCTTTACATCATTCTGGACCAGCTCAAGGCAAATGCAATGTGTCTGCCTACTTTAGTCCGCATGTAACATTAGAAGCAAGTACAGCTAGAGAGCAAATCCGCACCCGGACAAACTCTGTGGACATGCAAGGGGTGTAATTGCATATGTTGACGCATGCAGGGAAATACAGCCGCCCATGCGTGTAACACACAACTACTTAGTCATGGGGGGAAATGGCAACTTTTGCCAGTACCCCAATAATAGTTATTTAAAGACCCACTAGTTTATCCAAAGCATGGGTATTCATATCTGTGAAGCATCATTTCCACTTAGGTGAAATACTTTTGTGTCAGCACCAATGGGGTATTACCATTTTCGAAAACCTGCTGGCCCTACAGCTACTTGCAGAAATACAAAGCCACACATGCCCAGGGTGCTAGTGTCCTCTAACATGCACTAGGGCCATGTGGCCAAATTATTTCCATAGCTACAACACAAACGGAGGTATAGGCCACCCTCTTATTTTAAAAGAGGGTGGGAGAGCAGAGTGATCATCTGACTCAAAGGTGGGTAACTAGACAACAATGCTGGTAGAATCGCCCATACTCAATGATGCCGTAACACAATGCTTCTTGCTTCGGACACCTGGCCTTGTTCACAGGCCTCAGTCTTGGCTAGCACGGTTATCCAATGACCGAAAGTGTCCCAGCGGCAGACAGCAAGTGGGGGGGGGGAATCCACAGGAAACTGAAGGACACAGCCTGGGGCACAGGCAAAATAATGGGCATGGTGAAGGGGGGGGGGGGGGCAGGGGGGAAGGTTGAGAGAGAGGGTGCATTAATGTTGTGCTAACCAGCAGCCGGCTTGATTGTGTGCTGTTGGCAATTTTCTAGTGCCTGTGGCCGTCAGGAACCATGACACTGCAGACACCGAAGCAAGGGTGTAGGTGTCATAGGAAAAGGACACCTGAGGGCAGGGGGGCTGTGGGAAGGTATTCCTACAAAAAAAACAACTATTTGTTAAAAAACGACATAATGACAATAAACACTTACCTCCACAGCGACAGCGTGGATTTACGAAGACTCTGCTATGCGACGGTAATTCCGAAGATGCTGCATGCCGGCACTGGATTGTGACGTCACCGAACACAGTTAAAGAGGTACCTTAATGTTAGGGTTAAACTTCCAATACTTACCTGACGTCACAATCCAGCGCCGGGATGCAGCATCTTCGGAATTACCAGAGTCTTCGGAAATCCACGCCATTGCTGTAAAAGTAAGTGTATATTGTCTTCATGTCGCTTTTTAACAAATAGTTTATTTTTTGCAGGAATACTGCTCCCGAGCATCGGGATACCATACCCCCATTTCCTGCATCTAGGTATCGAGAGCACTTATAACTATGGGTTCCGCTGCCAGGGTGGGGAGGGGGGTGTAATTATGCAAAATAAGTATCCCATTGAAATACAATGGGTGGGAACAGCATATAAGGAGCATCCCAATTTACGCAAGCTATAAGGAAGTTGATTAATAAGCACAGGTCAAGGTGAATAAAAACTTTTTTTTTTTAATTGACACTTGAAGTAAATACATATAACAGACCAAATGTCCCCTTATTGCTATGAGCTATGTGTCTGCATAGATGTACAAATAAAATGCAGAAAGCAGTAAAAAATAAGCACATATGTGCAAAAGAAACTGCTGTGTCACTGTATATGTCCGGGTCATGCATGATCTTAAGTGGTTAAGGAAGAACATACATTGCTCTATAATGATTGATAAGATTGATATTGCATAAAAATCCTAATAAGCCTAAAAAATGATCACACATGTATCCTATAACCATTGGCACATAAACCATTTAAATGGCTGGCAGAAGGAAAAGAAGAAAAAGAAAGAAAACAGAAAAAACAAAGAAGAAAGAGACAACAGGTTGCGGAATTTTTTTATTATATGTGCAACATACAAAGGGTTTATTTTGCAATTACAGCCCCTTTCCTACACCTAATCATTCATTAGATACATTCTCTAACAGGGTGTATCTAACGTTTATCTGTAAGTGTAAGCATATTGTGCACATCAGCTGCGGGAATGATCTCACCTGCTTCGTTACTGTATACTGCTGGTGTTAGGGGTATACTTTGGTTTAGGGCCAAATTATGCAGTAGACAGCAGCACAGCACCATATCAGTCACCTTACTTGGGGCATAGAGAAGCACACCACCAGATGTATCAGGGCACCCGAATGTGGACTTCAAAAGGCCAAAGGTACATTCTACCACCCCTCTATGCCAGAGGTGTCATAAACCAAGATTGTAACCCATATCCTGAATCACCTACAATTAAACATAAATAAATGTAGATGATTGCAACACAACATAAAAATAGGGAGGGAAAAAAAAAACACGTGGCTTGCGCAGTCTAAGAGGAGCCTGGTGCTGGGGATGTTCCTGTCTCCCTCTCGGTCTCTCGGTGCAGACTCCAAAATCAGATGTTGCTCCAAAAAACCCAACAAGATTTTTTCCCACCAACACCATGTCAACCACCCTCAGAGTAATGGCCACTTGGGCCCTTTTAATAATCCTCATTAGCTTGAATAGATAAATGGCTGCTGTGTTTGCTAATCACGCCTATAAAATGCAGCGTATTGTAGTGTCATAAGTATGTATTTTAAATGGTGACCCCATCTGGAAATATTAAGTGTTGCCACGACATGAGAAAAAAATTATGCCCCACTGGTAATTAGATAATAAGCCAATATAATAAAAATAATATGCTCATAATTTCATATGTTCAGAAATTTTCAAAACTAATTTATTCATAAAATAATTTGAACCCCCGTAATATCATTTTAAATCATTTTTGCCCCACTAACACATAAATCATGCTTTTCCTAAACTTTGCATTGTGCCTCCTGTTTTATTAACATTGCCCTGCAGTATAACAGTGTTGTGTTTGCTAATCTCGCCTATAGAAACCAGCATGTTGATTCTGGCGATTCTCAAATAAAACTTAGAGCGAGTTCGCAAAATCGCAGCTTCATACATTTACCGATTTGTATTGCTAGAGTTGCAAAACGTCGGGACTGCGATTTGCAGTAATTTTGGAAATGGTGATTTTGAAAGAAACAAATTACTGGCGATTTTATATCAACTCGCCGTTTAATACATTGGTGAGTTTAAACTCGCCCGAGAAAATCGCTGGAAATGCAAAATCACAGCTTGATACATTTACCCCCTGGAATACAATAGCTATCACAGCAACAGACACTTAGCTCTGTGATTTACTGCAGCCAAAGAGAGGGAAGTCCTGTTACTGGATAATATAAAGGCAGGCTATTGAATATCATTTCAAAACAAGTCAGGAAAAACTTTAACCTCTGAAGGTAAGTGCGATGTACTCTTACAAGCCTGGTGTTTAAGTGCATTTATCTCTATGCAGGTCTTCGTTTATCATCAGTTTTTAGAATATGCAACTGGGAAAAAAGCATAGTAACGTGCAACTTTATGCAACCTTAGTAACTAATATAATAATAAGCAGCCCTATGTATAGTTATACTGAATGCTTCATTTCAAGTCACAAATTACATTAAGTGCAGTCTGTGTAACAATGAATCTTTCATAAAGTGGCTCAAATATTCTTTTGTCAATCAACGCATGTCTATCATTATAGCGGACAGTGACGACTGAGGTACATGAAAGGTCTGTCTGCCTTTTGGGTTGTTTCACCATATTAAAATTCTCATATTATTTTTTTAAAAAAACTTTTGGGGTTCAGAGCCTTTATTTAAGGAATTTAACAAGTCAGGCTTGTATAATGTAAACTGTGTTAAACAAAATATAAATAAATGATAAAGGAATGAATCAAATACATACAATTAACACAATTATGCATTTTTATATATTTTTTGTATATTTTAATGGCATTTTTTATCATGAATCTTTAGACAAGTCCCCACATCACACACAGACAGAGAAGGACTACTATACTGACGGTACAGCTGCTGCAGTACCGCTTATGTCTGTGTTGGTCCCAGCTTCATTCATTGTGAGCCATCGACAATGACAAATTTCTATATATTCTGATAACACCATGACCAACACCATGAAAGGACGCCATAAACAGCAGAAGTAAGCTCAAAGGAATACAGACAATTCAAAATGTTTTATAAGAAAATGTGGTCACTGTAAATAAAATTGCACTGCAGCTAACATCCAAAACAAGGCACTTACATCTACAGAAAAAGGACTATTAAACTACTGAAATTCAAGGCACGCACTGGTTCAAAATAAAAAGGCATTTTAAAACATTCAGCTATCTATATGTACTTGTAGAAAACCAGAAAGGGGTAGAGGTTGTGGGAGAATGAAAGATGTGGAGAAAGAGCCAGAGAGGGAGGCAGAGGAGAGAGAAACAAGAAGGTGGGAGAGAATAAGAGAGGGGAACCAGATAAGAATAGAGATAATAAGAGAGGGAGAGAGAGAGAACCAGAGAGGGAGAGAGAGAGAGAACCAGAAAAGAGGGGGAATGCAGGTGCACACTTAGGGTGGTTTACAGTTGCCTGGAAACCCCCCTCCGTTCAGGACTCGGGACCATCCACTTTATTGCCAAAGATCTGCATTTCCGGTCCCCCCCATCCCTTCTACGCTGTACTTCCCACTCCCCTCGTTCCTGGGGCTGGTGGCACATGACAGTGCAGTCTCATATGTGCAAGAAATGAGAGGCAGTCAGAAGAGTATGCCTCTGAAACCTACAGAGCAGAATGTTAGAAGGTGGGGGGAGGGCTCTTATTGTAATAGGGGTGGAGGTTGTTTATGATGTTTGCAGCTGTGTACACCAATCTGTAATTCATATGAACGTATATATGAAAGTCTGTAGAGATCAGCTTGTGTGTCAAACTGTGTGAGATCAAACACTGCATTGACCTATCTCCATGCTTAATACATGCCTGTCTCACTTTTAAGCTTTACTGAATATGTACGTTCTTATCACAATCTTTTCTGCGTGTGCAAGTTGATCTTTCAGTGACAAAATGCTTTACTGTAAGTAAACTCCAAAGTCAAAAATATTTTACAATCGGTTGAAGTGAATATGAACATGTCTTCGAGCATCTATTGACCGAACTCAGCAAGCTACATCTAGCTGTAATATTGTTTATGCTGTAGAACAAATCTATATACTATTGCCGAGCGGGATCCACTCTATTATTCCTGCTACAGAGTGCTGTCTGAATCCAGACACAGCATTTACCATATATGACAATAACACATCTAGATAACTGTCGGCTATCTAGTGCATTAACAATACCAGACTTAGTGCTTGAAATTGAATGAGACTCTACTATAATAAAGCTCATAATAAAATATGTGCGAATAACAAATAACCATGGTGTACTTTTCTTTGAAAAATCCCCAGTAAACAAGTATAACAAAAAATAATGTATTACAAATACATTGGAACTTGTGGATAATTTTAGCACAGTGAATAACACGGTAGTAAAGCAGGGACAGGACGGTGGTAGGGGGGATACCACCTGTTCCTTTCCTGTCCCTACTACTCTCACACTATCAGACTTCGCACTACTATATTTTCTGGGAATGCACACAGGAGACTTGTGTCATTCTACACTCCTTCTCCAACCAATAGCTGCAGAAGGTGCCTGTGAGAGCTGCATAAGGTGACAGTGAGAGTTGCAGAAGGAACCAGTGAGAGCTGCAGAAGGCGCCAGTGAGAGAGCTGCAGAAGGCACCAGTGAGAGCTGCAGAAGGCACCAGTGAGAGCTGCAGAAGGCGCCAGTGAGAGCTGCAGAAGGCGCCAGTGAGAGCTGCAGAAGGCACCAGTGAGAGCTGCAGAAGGCGCCAGTGAGAGCTGCAGAAGGCGCTAGTGAGAGCTGCAGAAGGCGCCAGTGAGAGCTGCAGAAGGCACCAGTGAGAGCTGCAGAAGGTGCCAGTGAGAGCTGCAGAAGGTGGGGAGAGGCAAGCTACAGTCCAGGAGGCAAAGGGAGATCCTCATTTCTTCCACAGTAAAATTTTGCTCCCTCTAGTCAACTTATATAGATAGGAACGGTAACAGGCTTTCTTTTGGTAGCATGTTAAAATGATTGTTTTATTCTTCTTATATATACTACACTTTAAAAAAATATACAAAGTAAAAATACACCTTTTCATGATTCTGCTTATGATTATAGTCACACAATGTTTTTTGCTTTAACTATTTATCATTAATACTTATATTATTAATAGGTAACATTAATTTAGTAGTTGTTTTTTTTCTGTGTGTTCTTTTGAGTATGCATATTCCACATAGACACATTGGATTTATCCAGTAGTGTCTTGTGTAGTAGAGCAGAGCAGACCTACACCTGATTTCATCAGCACACGTATCTTCAGATCTGTTCCTTGTTGAATTCAGGATTACACAGAGCTGATTTATACCACTTTCATACTGCCGCCCCGGCAATATCCCGGGTTGTTAACCCAGGATATTGCTGGGGCACAGGGCAGTATAGATAAGAAGATTCCCGGGTCAGGCGGGTTCATACTGCACCTGCCCGACACGGGTTTTAGAAAAAAAAAAGTGAAAAAAAAGATTTTAATTACTAAAAAATACAAAACAAATGTTTACTTAACTTATTTTCAGCCAGCGGTGTCTCCGGAGCGTTGCCGGCTGTCAGGGGGACCTCTGGGTACTAAAATGACGTCATTTCTAGTCCATTAGAAATGATGTCATTTTAGTACCCAGAGGTCCCCCTGACAGCCGGCAACGCACCGGAGACACCGCTGGCTGAAAATAAGTTAAGTAAACATTTGTTTTGTATTTTTTAGTAATTAAAATCTTTTTTTTTTACTTTTTTTTTACTTCCCAATATTTTTTTTTACAGTATGAATGGTGAGACCCGGGAATTACACGGGTTGCACCATTCATACTGCAGGCGAGCGGGGTCCAACACGGGAATTACCCCTCGCAAAATCCCGGGTCTAAGTCCCGGGATTTTAGACCCGGAATTTTGTGGTTGGACTATTCATACTGCACCAAGACCCGGGTTTTTCAGCGTGCCTCTGCAAAAACCCGGGTTTTTGGTGCAGTATGAATGGGGTATTAGATGTGCTGCGCTCAGAATAGAGCCTTGATGAATCAATCTCTCAACCTATAAGAGCTTTGGGGGTAAATGTATTGTGCTGCGGTTTTTGCAAGTCACCGATATTCAGCGACTTTAGAGGGCACTTTTAAAATGGCAATGTCTTTAAAGCCTTTTTAAATTTGCCCTGCAAAGTTGCAGAATATGGGCGACTTGCAAAAACCGCAGCACAATACATTTACCCCCCTGGAGTTTTCTGCTGTGAATCTAAGAATACAAATCTGTAGTCAACTATTAAGATCAAACAAATGTGAACTTTTAATAATAATAATCATAAACCTAGATACAATTTAGGTGCATTTACCAATGAAACAGCACAATTGTGGAATTTTAGAAAACAATGCTGAACACAAGTGACAACCAGCTCAGCTGCGTTCTCAGATTTTCCTTCCATTTCCACCTTGACTATATGGTAACTTATGAATAGTGGTGAAATCAATCATGTCGGGAACAGAAATGTACATAATTGCCTGACACTGGCAGAAATTAATCCGTAACATAATGAAATCCCCCTTCCTGCAGCCTGTGTTATTAAGGTGAATGGAGTTGACAAGCAGATTAATGGCACAATGTCAGGGTATTTGAAAGAAGCTCGTCTGAACTTGTCATCTAGTTGTCTACTAACTTGCAATTTCTCAGTGCTCAAGGCAGAAGTGCTGATCGCTGGGAGGAAAGGTCAGCCTTGCTTTTTTCTACAATATTAAAGTGCCACTGATCAATGCAGGAAGCTGGAACCACTGATTAATGCCCCCAGCAAGGAGTGCGAGCAGAGGTGCATGGGTGATGTGAAACGCACACGTATGATACAAATGCACAGTTCACTTACAACAGATAATAAAATGTAGACAACTCTATTTGGTAACACTGCGTGTAAAAATGATAGCCAAGTACAGAGGTATTGAAGAATTTGAGGAACAAAAAAATGGGGTTAAAATTCAGGCACAGTGGTAGGCAGGGGAGGTTTGGCAAATTTTAACCCGTGGGGGCAAGACTTGACTTAGCAGCCTATTAGGAACATTTAAAAAAAAAAAAAATGCAGGTGGCCCAGTGACTCAGGCCAAGGTAGCCCACAGGCCCCCCTGTCCCCCAGCCCCTACTGGTAGTGTAGGCAGGGAGAGGCCCATTTATTACAGGACAAAAAGCCATATTCCTGGTGAAAATAGGTATTCTCTCCGGTGATGGGGCCTTTTCTCCCTTCACCAGAGGCAGGCTGGGCTGGGGGGCAGGGGGGCATCTGCCCCCTGGGCCAGTCGCATAGTGGGCTAACTTCGGCTGGGTCACTGGGCCACCTGCATTTTTTTCCCTTTAAAACAGGCCACTAAGTCGAGTCTTGCCCCCCGGTCTAAACTTTGCCAGCCCTCCCCTGCCCTTCACCCTAAACATAACAGGGTAACCACCGGTGATCACATTGCCTTGCCATTAAGCCTATTTAACTAGTATTGTTATCTCATTAAAATAATTTAAATTAAATAATTAAAAACTGCTTTATTCTGAGAAATGTGTTTTTTTTAATACATTAAATCTATTTATAACTTTTTATTTCATTTTCTAACCACATAAGTGTAACTAAAAGCCCAAATCTGATATAAAAAAAAAAGGCAGAAAGTCATCTCACCCCCCTCACGTTGGTGAGAACTAAGAGGAGAAGCAGAAGTGAATGATGATATTCTGCTTTCAGGAGGGACTGGATCTCCACACCGTCCACATACCTCCCACACAAGAAGCACTTGAGGCTGCTTCAGCTGCTAAAATGTTATATGTAGTCTTTTTCAGGAAACACAAGCCGAAAACTCTCCCAGCCTTTCAGAATACATATTCCTTTAATCTGAATTTCTGCAGACAAGTCATGTTTCACTATGAAAAACATACACGGTCTCATTAGAGTCCATCTTTGTGGTGTAAATATAAGCATACAGTTACTGCGCACCAAAATGCATCCATATATATATATAGATTTGAGCATATCTAAGACTTGACCTGGAAAGGCGTAAGGGGCCACAAATGGGGAAGGTTGTACGCGTGTGATGAATGCAGTAAGGGTGTATACATGTAGGTGTAGCACGCCCCATGGAGATACAACATAGTGATACTTGGACTTCGGAGGTGTATCTTTTGCGTGTACCAGAGGCCTGATGTAAAGATACGTGATGATGACACCAGCATCCATACCTACTTTCTTATTGGCCCGTCAAGTTGATAATATATTGTTCATTATGTCAATTTGTTGCCGTCAATTCAGGTTTCTTATTAGTCATTTCTATTTGGGCTACCGATGGATTCCCATTGGATTTGGGTGTTAGTATAGAACTACATTTTATATGGAAAATGGGACTTTTGCATTTACTAGTACTACTGTCAAGACACTATTATCTCTTGTGTATAAGACACTTCACTAAATGATATTGTTCATGGATAGAAAATGAATCTTTCACATTTATATCCAACACCCTCAAGCCATACCTCTTTGTCATCCCAGTGTCATGGTTTTACCAACAGGAATGAATTATTGCACGGCAATTTCTTTTCACCTTCCAAAGTCGACTCGTTGGTAGCGTGACATGGATTTGTTCATGGCAATGACGTCAAAGAAACCTTGTAAGTGATAATAGGTATGGTCGGGAGCAGGGGTAAAATTGGGGTTAAAATAATAGCCAAGATACATGAACAATTTGAGAAGAAATTTCAAACGAATCACTGACAATTGGCGCCTAAGGTATAAGAAATTCACACTGACGAAAATAGGTGACCACTGGATGTAGTCTGGTCCACACCCCTCAGGATTTACCTCCTGGTATATCAATGCAGCTCTGGGCCCCAACACATCCAGGGCCCCACAGTGCCGTGCCATGTTGCCTTTATTATAATCTGCCACCGGCTACAAAACATTGTGTGCAGTTTATTTAAACGAAAACATGCTCTATAGAAAAAACTAAATAAAAAAAACACTACTGTATCTACAGTATCTATTGTAATTGCTGCATTTTATACTATTCTACCCAAATTGTCTATGTTAGCAGAGCTTGTAGCTGCATTATAATTGTGGGAATATAGCTCCAGGGTTTAAAAAGTGCTTGAAATGAAAGGAAACAAAAGTGGTCAAAAAAAAGCTTTGGCCCAAGGGAAAATAAATGATACTACTGATAAAAAATAATATGGTGGGGTAATGAAAATATAGTAAATATAGCAAAAGCACCTGATTTAGTTCTACTGTAAGATAACATTAACGGTGTTGTGGGAAAGGAAACCAAAATGTAGTTATATACACATAACATTAGTATAAGAATAAGAAATAATCTAGCTATTAGTATATACAGTATTGGCACTGAAATTGTCTTCTAGAAGAAATTGGTCATTCTCTGCACGGTTAGAAAAAGAGTTGTTGAACTTCGTAAGGTGCGACCTCTGGTGCATGCCCTTTAAATTCGCACTTGATATTTACTGTGTATTTGAGGTTAAGCAGTTTGAAAGTTCTTTGTTATGTAAATTGATCTCTGTTTTCTGAGACAGTGATTATGTTTCAGTCAGCGGTGCTAATTATCTAGTTTGAGAGTGTATCAAATACCAAACGTCCCCTTAGGGTGATAGGTCATTCATTAGTGAGTCTGCTGGTGACATTTCTCCCGAGTGCCCTACTGCATTAGTAAATAGGTTACAATTTACCTAGCAGGATATAAGGCCCATAAAAATTAAAGGGTTGCTGTATGTTAACCTGAATTGATTTGCCATTGAAATGTCACGTAACATGAAGGGTCAATTTCTGAACGGCATAATCTGACGACCCAAGTTCATCCAGCGCATTTCAAGGTGTGCGTCAACTTCATGGTCTTCTGGAACACCCCTGTAAAAGTTTTCTGCGTCTAGTTTTATAGGCTGGCAAATGCTCCAGAAAATGTGCTGGTTGGAAACAGTAACAAATGCACAATAAAGTCCAATTATAACTAATAATAGGAGTACCACTTTTATGTATTACAACATTATTACTTTTCTCCTAAAATACTGCTCAGTCAAGCCTCATTCATGGATTGTGTTAGTCATGAAGTGAGGGAACATTGGGACAGT
The DNA here is from genome assembly GCF_038048845.1 of Mixophyes fleayi. Lineage (NCBI taxonomy): Eukaryota > Metazoa > Chordata > Amphibia > Anura > Limnodynastidae > Mixophyes > Mixophyes fleayi. Next base: position 347,451,929 of record NC_134403.1, on the reverse strand, counting down.
CTTTGATAAAGGTCACATTTTTGTGTTTTAATATTTTTACTAATTGGTTGACTTGTGGCTACAAATACACTTTATGGCAAAAGTGTAAAAGGAAATGCAATGTGCATCTCATTATAAGTAGAAGGACAAGACCTGATCTGTATGACCTCAGAGGTGGCAGAGAAGACAAGGGGCTAGATTTACTAAGCTGCGGGTTTAAAAAAGTGGGGATGTTGCCTATAGCAACCAATCAGATTCTAGCTTTCATTTATTTAGTACCTTATACAAAATGACAGCTAGAATCTGATTGGGTGCTATAGGCAACATTCCCACTTTTTCAAACCCGCAGCTTAGTAAATCTAGCCTAAGGTCTTTTGCAAAAACACTGTGCTCCACTCCAAAAAGCTGGGACCACCCCTATAATTGTGTCCTCTTCACCTCTTTACCTCATCTAAATGATCCCACTCGGGATTATTATTATTATTATTATTATTATTATTATTATTATTATTATTAAAGTACACCTGACAAATGGCATGCAGGGATCATCTGCTTGGTGTAAGCTCATCAGCACGTAATTGATGTTACAAAAGTTCACTTATAACCATGGGAATAATGCAGAGGCGGTGCAGTGTAAATGCAGTTACTTCCTGCTATGTGACATCATGCTCACCATTGTTTCCCTTTCTACAAACCAGCAAATGTTTTAATGCTGCAAGACATCACTGAATGCAGGATGACAGTATTTTTGACATAGGCTGAATACAGTAAATCTTGGTGCACACTACAGGGTTTTCAGCCAAGTATCATGCCAATCACACGATAAATGAGCGTTCGGCCTGATATTGCATTAGAATGTGCGCTCCAAAGATGAACGAACGATTATCGTTCCAAAGCACATTGTAATGTTTGATTTGATTTTTAAACCAGTGTAAAAATTCTATTCAACGATGAAACAATGTCGTTCCAATTCTGCAGTGTGTATACACTCAGGACCGACAGTGTCCATAGATCTATATGGAGTGTGCAGAGTCACCATCTTTTCCGGCGATGGTTATGACAGATGAAGAGCACATAATTTTTATTTTCAGTCGGTAAAATCGTTAAGGATATCGCATCGGGAGAAATTTTGTATGGTGTGTACCGAGCATAACTGCGTGTTCTCATAAATGCGACCTGGACACAGACACATGTATGCTTGTCTGGGGGCGTATCGCTTGAAAGCGCCCGACCCCTGGTGAAGAACATGCATTGATGATGATGATGATCAGCAGCAGCATTAATTAGCAAGATGTTTCTCATTGTCTGCCGTCTGATTGGCTGACTGGGGATTACCTTCTCCAGCTGATTGCACTTAATGCGTTTGCGCTATGACTATATGATATGCGTTTGTTCTCATTACTTACATTTAAGCCTTACAACAGTTGCGCCAAAGAAGCAGGAGATTCCTGTTGCCCTCAGTGTTAAGGCGACAGCTGCTGGGGTGTTTCGAATTAATCACTATTTGATTGCTTAATTCAAATCAGCACATTTAATTAGTAACACTGCAAGCGAACACTATGAGAAAAACACATTCTCTTAAAGCTGAGCTCCAGAAATAGCCACGAGGGGAACACCCTTGTGGGTTTTCGAGAATGGCAATAAGAAACATTTCTTTTTTTCAGAGTGGAAGAATTATGTTTTGGGATTCTTTGGGTTACAGACCTGGATGCATTTTCATTTTATTTGTCTATGATAATAAAAGTTTGTTTAAAACAATTTTATTCTTTTACATATATTATATTATCTTTCAGTCATTTACTGATGGGGCAATAGGTAATTAATTCATTGTAACTACAAACTACACAATCCTTGACCCGTAAAAAGCAGTATCCGAAGCATACACACTGCTGACTTAGTAGCACCTTACTCGTATGGTTTATGGGAGCTTAAATACATAAGTGACGATAATGCATCAACCATGAGCTAGCATCTATGAGCTATCTTCATTGAGAAGTATGGCATAGGCTCTGCGTCATACGCCCTGCTCTGAATCTCCACACAGCCGTACCATGCACTGGCCTCATATGTGGAGTTTGACGCTAGAAAGTTTAACATGCGCCTGACGTCAACCTGGCATGTATACGACCATTGCAGATCTGGACGCATCTGGAGGTACGTCCAATTCAGCATGCTCACATCTGTCCCTTTTTGGTCAGGAATACAGACTGTAAGCGCTACACAGGGCAGAAGCTGATGTGAATGTTTAATATTCTCTGTATAAGCTGTAGGCACTAGATGAAAAACTGTTCATAAATAGTAATAAATAATCTTGTATGCTCCTCTTTTTGCCCCAGGCCTGGATTTATAGTAAGTCAGGATAGGTCCGGATATTATTTCAGAGACAGCGGTGCATCCTTAAAGGAGATCTCTCATCTAAACTGGGGTATAGTCCAGGAAAAGCTATCTACATCACTAGGCGGAGGGTGGACAATCTTCAGCACTGAAGTTCTCTGGCTATATATGTACTTTATAAAGCATGTGATGGAAACATGCCTGACAGCATAACAAAAATCAATGGCAATTTTGCCAACACAGTGGTACTTTTCAAACCTGCAGTTTAGTAAATATACCCCTTAGAATCTTATTGGTTGCTATGGGCAACGCCACCACTTTTCCTTTTTAGAAAGTTTGATAAATCTACCTTCAAGTCTGTGGGCGCTTGGAAAGGTGAAATGTCCAAATTACTGTTATTTTTACGGTCTTGTGAATGGAGATCATTTGTATAAACAAACATATAGGTATCACTATGTACGCTTCAGAATGATACGTACTGAGTACTACTGTTTTGGCAAACCACAACTATTGCTTATTCGGCAGCAAAAAAAATCAATATTGACTGCATGTAGAAACCACTCTAGTATGACAAGTGAAATGCGTGTCCTGTTTATACAGCATCCCTACAAATCATCCATGTGTCAGACCATTCTGAGGACAGATGTGTGTCTCTAAGCCATAGGTCCATTCATAGTGGTGAATAAGACCAGGAGTAAATGGTAGAACTGTGTTACATTCATAAGCTGTTAGATAATTAATAATCATGGCAATCAGTGACTTGCACCAAGATGTTCCTAGCACCATTATGGGACAAGCTATGGTAATAATTAACTCAAACAAAGCTGAGGAATCTGACAGTTCTGTGCACAATCCAGGCAGTAGTTTAAAGATGACGTGTGAGTGGAGTTGTTTATGTATTTTTATGGGTGTTATATGCAATATATGTGGGGTGGAGATAGCCAAAGTCACGGAAATTTGAGTAGCTAGCCAAACATAAATTTTTGAAGATCTAAGGAAGCCGATGCACTTATTGAAATGAAATTATATAAATCAGAGACCAATAAAATGCTTTTATTGACTATCAACTGACAGAAAAACTACAGCAGTATAGATCAACGTTTGTAAATGTAGCTTTATATATAAATTGTGAATATTTAGAAACCAATTATGATGAATGTCAGGGCTTATTTCGAGTTGGATATATTTCTGCTTTTATTTTGTTGCATTTCCATACTGTGCGTACGCACTAAATATACAAATGTATACACCCAAATGTAGACTTCTGCACATCACTGACATGCGGCCCCCTATGCCTGGAGATTCTGCTGATCTGCTCGTGACCTCGACCTTTGGCGTGTTTTCTGACTATCCTACTCTGCAAGTGACCCCTGACCTTGGCTTTCGTCTGACCATCCATTACCATCTGTATTGTCTCCAGGCCTGCGCTGCGGTTAGTATAACGAACCTACACTACTTGGAGTTAAGTCCTGGGGGCATCGGAGTACCTGTGAGCGCATCTAGCTCTACAGGAAAGACGGCTGCTATAGGCGAAGACCTCCGCCAGTCTGTTCTGCAGGTTCGTTATCTGACCACTAGCAGCCAAACAGTTTTAGAATATTTGTGGAAATTCTGTATACATATGTACCTGCATACCTGAGTGCAAGGGCAAACGCAAGATTTGTAGAGAGGGGTTTCCATGCTACACCGCCAGTGGCCGTGGCCAGCATGCTTCCGGGTGTGGCTACAATTTTAGACAGTGTTTAGCTGCTCTCCAACTCTTCCTATCCCCATCATATACATGGACAATGCTGCGTGCACTACTGTTAAGGGCACAAAGCTCTCCCTTTTTGAGAAGAACTGTGTGAAGCGGAACATACCTACCAACTGTCCCTACAATCAGGACAAAGTACTGACTGAGTGTGTCAGAACAGTTGACAGACTGTCCTGCTCTCTGCTTCCTGTTCTTGCTGCTTTCAATACTTGTTGGGGAGAGATGGCTGGAAACAGTGCAGACAGAAATGATCTGCACACAAGCTGCAAAGTGGCTGGTCCTGGGGCAGGGTCCAGCTACTTCAAGCATACAGTACCCCAGACTCGGAGGCGGGTTTCCAGGCGCTAGGAAACCCCCCTCCCTCGGTTTGCCTATTGAGTGGAGCACCTGATTGGATTGTTCCTGTTAATATGTTTGATATGAGTTTTGCATACACTATTATCAGTGTCATGCCACATTTCTACGCTATCCCTATGCTATCTTTATGCTAGCGTGGGGTGTAAGTGTATATATTTATTACACTTGTCACCTACCTGACACAAATGCTACTGTTGGGCGCATCTTGTGTACATATGCACATAGATATTCTTTTTGCGCGCCTCTTTTCTCTATGTCTGTTCTAATCGTATGCACGTCCACCTCCAAATGAGTCGTTATGTACACATTAAAGAACAAAAACCGGTAAGACCATATCAGAAATGGTCCAACCCATTATGCTCCCTGTGTAAAGTCACCCATGAAATTTGGTGACAGGAGAATGTTGTTGGATCCAATTCCTTCAAAATTGTCACAGAGATGCAAGTTCTAAAAGTCAATGTGATATGTTTCAACAGTGCTTAATTGCAAAGACAATTGTGGCATTGTGATTTCAGAGTTCTCATGTTCGGTAAACGCTGTTCAAAGCCTGTCACAATTTAAATCCCCCTCCGTGCCTCAGGAGAGGGACAGATAGAAAGCGTGTTGCATATTCTGATAGTGTACTGAGCAGCCCTCTGTCCCTACATCGCCAGCTCCCTGATCCACATCAGCGCTTGTCACTGGGATAAAAAGCTGACATGGAGCGGGGCCCACAAAAAGCATGATGGAGCCAGGCTGACCAGCATGCTAATTGGCCAAACCACAGGGCCACTTGTGGGCTAGGAGCCGAAAGTCTTTTTTTTTGCTACAGGATTTCAATTACACTATACTTAACCAAGGAGGGCCTGTCGCAGAGGTGACTTGTCATTATTTTCGTTCTTGTATTAAAAATGTTAGAGGACAATATTTTCAGAGGACCGATAAATTCATACTGCATTAAAGATACAACCTGGTATATGACATACAATGGAACTATATTTGTTATTTTGTTATTTTTATTTCTGTTTTGTTTGGAAAAATTTCAATTTAAAAAAAATTACTTGATTTAAAAAAAAGCCACAACCTGTTATACAGTGTACAGAATTGATAACTTCCAATGAGTTAGCTTAATGGACCAGTAACTTTAAAGCAACATTAGCTTGATAAACAGATGAAGAATAGAAGACATTTTTTAACATAATGAAACAAACCCATTGAATATTTTTTTCCAATAATGGAAATTTCGGATGCTGAATGGGGTTATAAACTTCCCCTGTCCCAACTGCAGCTTCAACACCAACATCAGCAGTTTAAAATTATACAGTTTTATTATTTTTCAATGTATAATACATTTTTTTAAAAAAAGCATATTTAAACCAACATACTACCAGAAGATTGTTTTAACCCTTAAGAAAAATCTAAAATTCCCATAGTAAATTAAACAATAAGTTATTCTCAACGGAATGGACACACCCAAAACTGGCTTGGTGATGAAGGAGGCCTTCTGTTCAATGACTAGGTAACTGTTACATGACACACATATTTTGTTATAACAATAAACACATACATACCACACTAAGAGATCCAAAGAGACTTCCTGTCAGTCCTAACAGGAGCAATATGAATGTATTAGACCAAACAGGTCCCGAATTACTGCTTGTGTAATAACCAGAATTCCCAATTAACATCTGATAAGGATGTTTAGATTTGAGGGCAATTTGGTATAAATGACTTAACGGACTGTCCAATTTGCAGCTTGTATGGACAGCTGTAGGCCTTGTATAGACATTATACCTCTAGTGATTGAACACAGCTAGGAAGCCTGACATTATAAAGATCAATAATCTATAGGGTAAATGTCTTCTTGTACTCACTAAGCTCAGGACACACCAATACGCCTCCTCTTCACTTTGTAATGAGTACGCCTAAGTTACGTGCAGACTAATGCCGTTTCCTGTTTCACAAAAAGAAAAAGAAAAACACTTACCTGTGTTTAAGGGTAAGTAGATATATAGCTTTAATATATATATATATATATATATATATATATATATATATATATATATATACATATATATATATATATATATACATATATATATATATATATATATATATATATATATATATATATATATATATAATGTAGATATATAGCTTACCACCTCAAAATTTTACAAAGAAGAGTGTGGACATACATCTGATGTAGTGTATATGAGCATAGTATTCTGTATACCTTGCATTATATATAATTTATTCTATATCATTTCTGTATATTTGCTAATCTTTACTTTTTGCAGCAAAGTATGTATCTGTTGTTCACTTCAATCTTTGATGTTGAACATGAGAACTATCAGAAAGTGTGGGGAGTGATATTAGTGAATGCTGATGAAAATGAAATGTATGTAGAGGAAATCAATTGAAAGTAGGAGAAGGAAAACAGATTCTTGATAACAGATTTTGATAACCAGTTTCCTATGAGAGCCCATTTCACAAGGTGTCGTAGCAGCATCACGCATTGTGTTTGGCGTGATGTTTAATTAATGATCTTTGCACATTTGAGCACGAGGCTACTACGGAACCTTGTTGCTAATTGAATTGTCCCCTAAGTTTGTGATCTGGCTCTGCTGGATCATGCTCAATGAATCTGTATTGCATATACACAGATTCCTTCTTTCCTTTAATACTTCAAACTCTCTGTGTCCCAATCATACAACCCTCCCAGTAAAAAATACTGTATAATGTTCACATCAGGCAAGGTAACATTTGATACACTTTGCTCAAGTGTTTTTAACCTGCAAAACAAGATAGATGTGCAGTTCTTTCTGCAAAACCGACCATTTTGATGCTATTAAACATAATTTAGACCCAAAAAAAATAATATTGTATATATTTCACATATATGATTTTAGTGAACCTCGACTTGTTTTTTTTTCTGTTGTTCATGATAATCTACTCATCTTAAAGGTCTAACTTGTACTTTTTTATTTTATCATTACTTTATCGATTATAATTTTATGTCTGATTTTAGAAATTGAACAGAAGTCCACTAACAATGTAAAAAGTTCCTACAGTACCTATTAAAGGTTCTGTCCATGTATATTTTTGTCCAATAGTTTTTTTTAATGTGCAATTTAATTGACAATTAATACAGCTTAGAATTTCCCAGGAGTATTTATGTGCTACAATTATACTTTATTTGCACTCCCTTGACAACATATTATCATAAATACTTTTTAAAAGGCACTTAATTGAGGTTGGAAAATATTAAACTGTGAAGAGAAAAATAGTAAATTGCTGACCTCAACCCATCTGCGTGTCCTCTTAAATTGTTAAGTGTAATTAGACTAAACATGTAAACAAATCCTACTCAATCTTTGACGTTTATTCCCCTGCAGGGAAAAGGAGAAGGAGAAGGAAAGTATGGAGATGGTAGAGCAGAGACGAATTAAAACAACTATGCGCCCTGGGAGATGCCAAACGTTTTTTCCGCGGCCGACCCACTGAAATGCTCAAAGGGCCTGATGCTGAGTTGAACATACGCCCATTTAGCATGGCTTAAATTACAAAAATCTGCATTGTGCGTGCCCACAAAGAGAATGCACTTATATGTGCACATGGTGCAGAATAATCGGGAAGCACGGTGGCTTGGTGATTAGCACTTCTGCATCACAGCACTGGGGTCATGAGTTTGATTCCTAACCATGGCCTTATCTGTGTGGAGTTTGTATGTTGTCCCCGTGTTTGCGTGGGTTTCCTCCGGGCGCTCCAGTTTCCTCCCACACTCCAAACACATACTAATAGGTTAATTGGCTTCTATCAAATTGACCTTAGTTCGTGTGTGTGTCTGTATGATAGGGAATTTAAACTGTAAGCTCTATTGGGGCAGGGACTGATGTGAGTGAGTTCTCAGTATAGCGCTGTGGAATTAGTGGCGTTATATAAATAGCTTATGATGATGAATAACATAGGCTGAATACAAAAAGGGTATTCACGCAAATGTGGCTGCTAAAGGGCACGGGAAAATACACGACAATGACTGTCACCAGCACTGGTTAGCCTCTTCTGATTGGCTAATGGGTAATTTACCTCTGAAGCTAAGAGGTGCTATATTTATTCATTGAGCATGTATTATAGGAGTTTGTGGAGTACTCTAGAAAAAAAATGGATTCTTTCATTTGTATGGGAAAAGTATTATATCTGCTGTGTTATATCAAACCTAATAGAGAATGTGTTGATTGCAATCAAAATAAATGTTACCAATCTTTCCTTGTGCTTATAAACTGCATGAGTAAGCTTGCTGTGTCCTGGTGAAGATGGTACAGAATTATGGGCTGCTGCTGAATTGGAGGCATTTTTGGTGCAATGAACTCTAAAAAAAAAAAGCTGTCCCAAGCAAATAGCGCATGTATGTGTATGTGGGAGTACGTATAGCTGACATAAAACTGGCATATAGGCTATAGTCGCAGCGCTGAATGCATCACAAACCTTGGGATGCCTGCAACTCAGCACTTTGGCTATTTTTACAGACTGCATTTTTGAGCATAAATTACGCCCTACATGTGTCCAGCTTCTCATCAGGCCCATAAATTATTCACTATCCTTTCAAGAACAATTATTAGTAATACAAAGCAAGCTTACTCCTTTTCCCGGTAATTAAGGAATACAGTAAGCCTTTTGCTTCACTTACTTTATCTAGATAAGGTCATACCTGCAAGCACTGAGCTTGAATGGGACTGGTCTGGGGCCTCCTACTGAACTGGGCCCAAAGCTATCACCCTAAACACCCACCTTATTATCCACCACTAGGTTACAACAATAGAGATAGGAGTTGATGAGGGGACCAAAAATCAGACACAAGTTCCTGAAGATCAGCGAAAGGAAACCTGAAAGCCCAAGGTTCCCTAACAGGTTTTCATTTCTGAGGACTAATCCAAGATCTTCTACTGCTCAAAATATTTTAAATTCCCAGAATGTACCAAATACTCAAGTGGGTAAAGGATTCACTCAAAGGTCTTCCATGTAAATGGCATTATCTGAAGTGATAGCTCCTGCAAAATAGATGCTTATCTTTATTGTATCACTGGGGGTTTTAAAAGTCCCCTTAACCAGATGTTTAATTAACTTAAACATTTCAAAACTCCCCCCAGCAAACAAATTGTGTTGAACACATATTTCCTTTAGATGTAGACTAAGGTAGAATTATTATATATGGCGGGACCACTGGCTATATCCAAGAAATATATATTTTATGTTTCGTCGTTTTTGCCGTGGCGCAACCTGGGATAAAGATAAAGAGGGGTGTAGGAGAAAGAGGGGCAGGGTTGGGGTAGAGTTTCTCCAAAAACAACCAGACCCGCCATATCAATCAAACCACACACCAGCCGCGAAAAGAAAAACAGTATCCATAGATTCAGAAGAGGAAAAAGAGGAGGAATACTCGCAAAAAGAAGAACTAGGAAACGCACAGAAAAAGAAGAGATAAAATCAGAAGGCATATTCAACCTCAGCAACCTCATCCTGACCACCCACACGACCACACTACTGAACAAAGGCTTAAAGTTAGCCCCCAAGAACAAAATAGATGCGTTTGAAACATACATAGACCTCCACAAATTCACACGGAAACTCTGCCTGAAGCCACCTGGAAGGCCGATAGTATCCGGAATTTAATCACTTACCAGCAATCTCTCAGAATACATCGATCATTTCCTACAACCGCTAGTGAACACACAAAGAAGCCACCTCAAGGACACGACACAGATCCTGAAGATCCTAAACGAGATCAAGTAGGAAGAAAACTACACCCTAGTCACATGCGACATGACATCCCTCTACACCATCATAGACCATAAGAAAGGATGCGAACATAGCAAACACCACCTTGGGAAGATCCAAGACATACCTACCATCCAGTCCGAATTCATTATAGAAGCCATCAACTTCATCCTTGACCACAACTACTTCTGGTTTGAAGACACCTACTACAAACAGGTCACAGGTACCGCAATGGGGACGAAATTTGCGCCAAGCTACGCGAATCTCTACATGGCCAAATGGGAAGATGACAACATCTGGAACAACAACCCCTACCACAGTAACATAGTTACATGGAAAAGATACATAGATGACATCGTCTTCATATGGAAAGGTAACGAAGAAGACCTTCTCTCCTTCCTGCAATACATCAACACCAACAATCTAAACCTGAAATTCACCTCCAACTCCAGCAATACAAAAGTAGACTTCCTGGATCTCACCATATACGTGGAAAATAACAACATCAAGTCCAAAACCTACATGAAGCCAGTCGACTGCAACAGTTACATCCTGGCAAGCAGCAACCATCACAAGACATAGCTGAAAAACATCCCAGGAGGGCAATTCAGAAGGTTAAGAAGAAACTGCTCCTTCGTGAAAACTTTCAAGGAACAAGCAGAAACAATGAAGCAAAAGTTCCTAGAGAGAAAATACGACCAAGATCCTCTCAACAAGGAACTAGAAAAGGCAGAAAAACTGAAAAGGGAGGAACTCTTTTCATACAAAAAGAAAGAAACAAAAGAAGAGAGCACACCCCTGTTCATCACGAATTACCACAGCAACCACAGAAAATTTGAAAACATCCTGAAGAAACACTGGCACATCCTACTAGAAGACGAACAAATTAAAGAATACTTACCACAGAGACCACGGGTAATATACAGAAAGGCAAGAAACCTAAAAAACACAATAACAGCCAGCTTCATCCCAACAGATGGCAAACAAAAGAAAAACAAAGAAACATGGATAAAAGAAGGGAAAAAGGGATTCTACCACTGCAATAGATGTACAGCATGCAGAACAACCAAACACAGCTCCACCAAACCATCCACAAACTTCAGCTCAAACTCATACGGAAGCATACAAAAAATAGAAGAAAAAATGACCTGCGACTCCACAGGAGTAATCTACCTATTCGAATGCTCCTGCGGACTACAATACATAGGAAGAACCATCAGGAACCTTAAAACAAGAATCCCAGAACATATAAGGAACATAAGAAAAGGAGTACAGAATCATAGTGTCTCAGAACATTTTAGAACAACCCACAACCAAGACCCTACAGGATTGAAATTTATGGCCATCAAACAAGTCCCAAAACCATGGAGAGGAGGCGACTACATCAAACTGATCTCGAAATAAGAAGCCAAGTGGATCCACAAACTAAGAACCATAACACCGAAAGGCCTCAACATTGACTTTGACCTGGGAATCTTCCTGTAAGTATACATATCCCCCCACCACATATAAACCCCCTTAAAACCACTCAAAACCAAAGTGCAATGCAATGAATATTCCCTAATAACAAAATCCCTTCGTATGTAATGGAATACTCCCTTCTCGGCGTGCATCATCGCTGATTGGTCCACAGCAGAAACGAACCCCCATGTCTGAGTGTATAAAATGACAGAGGAACCTGTTTGGCGCCAAAGAGCGTCAGAAGATGGCGAGTGAGCAAGTGTCAGTGGGTGTTAAGGTTGAGGAGAAGGTGTCAGTGGGGGTTGTGGGTGAGGAGAAGGAGTCAGTGGGGGTTGCAGCTATGGAGATGGAGACAGAGTCAGAGATGGTGCTGGAAGGGCCAAAAAATGTTGGAAAAGTTAAGGTGGGGGGTGGAGATACTCAAGAAGGGCAAAGAGCAAATCCAATGAGCACAAGAGAGGTGGAGATGATGGTCAAAGTGCTGGACCAGGACGACAACGACATTAAAAAAGGTCAGTAGCACGTGTAGTATACCTGTTAGAAGGATTTTATTTCATTCTAGTGTCACATAAAGCAATGTAAACTAATTTGTAACCTAATTTTTTTTTATGTCAGAACGAAGAATTAACGGTGAGAAGGCCTGTTTATATACCACTGATACCACTAATGTTACACCTGTTATCAAGCAAGAAAAAATTGAAAAAGAAAAATATACTAAAGAAGTTTTACATGAAGGTATTTCAGTGAACATGTGTAGACAACTAAATGCTTTGGGCACATACCTGTACCGTTATAATAACCAAAATGGCACCTGTTTTCCAGAATGCTCGGAGGTTAGGCCCGCTATTATTGCGATTTCACAACAGGGACCAAAATATAAACTGATCGCGAGCAGTGTGCAAGGTGAGAAAATGAGAGTATTTATGTCGTTTTATATAAATTACAGATATAGAAGTTAAATGGTAAACATTTTTTTATTTCCTTGTATCGTAGATATAGAAATCAAAGGGAATAGAAACCCAAGCGACATCAAGACCTGTTCTGCCACAAACCAGTAGCACCTTTAAAAATACTAAATAGTAAAAAAAATACTCTGCAGTACTCTACGCTCTGATTGGTAAGGGCGCGCTCACTTCTCATGCAAATCTTTCAGACAGCTGTGTGTGTAAAATTTTTTGTACCTTTTTCCTGCAATAAAAATGTTGCATGAACACTGTGTGGTTTATGCTGGGTACTTCACAATTATAAGTTAATAAAGGTTAATATAACTTTAATAGGTTATAAAGGTTAAAGTTTATAAAGAGTAAATACGAATACATTGCCAACATAGATGCAAAGGGTAATAACACACGTGCTCTATACAAGTGTAATGGTCTGCAGCCAGACAGTCGCAATATACATCGATACAAAACACAAGTCAGTGATGTGCGGATTCCGCACCACGTGGGACTGGGACAGACATCAAAAAATTTACATACACACGCCCCCCAGGTCGAGGAAAGATCGGAGGATTGTCGTGGATCGGTTGGAAGTTTATACACACTACACAATGGAAACGAGATTGGAACGAAAATATTAAACGGAACGACCAACCAAATGAGGCGAGAATCGTCCATTTGGGCAGACTTTCGACCATGGTGTCACTGCACACACTGACCTGACTTTTGAACGAGCGGTCGTATGTCGGCCGTTTGAGCCGATTATTAGACGAAAACAGAGTAGTGTGTACCCAGCTTTAGGCAGCTCAAGGGTGTGGCCAATTTTGTCCCAGTTTTTTTATTTTGCAAAGTTGTGAGACATACACTTTGCTAGTTGCAGCTGAGAATCATTTGGATGGGGTCATTGAAAGAGAATAAAGTGATACCATCACAAAGAAAACAAGGTGCTTTTTTTTTGCGCCAGTGCTGCTTGCTGTTTTTTACAGATAGGGTTGTTTTGAGCAAATACCAACACAAGTTTAAACAGTTTAAAAATATTTTTGAGGGGTCATTAATAAAATTAATGTTATTATTAAACATTAATAAAAATAAATTATAATAATGCTTTGGACCACACTAATAAGGAAATATCTGCTTATTATTGCCAGGATGGAGTTGAAATGTGGCAAATCAATTGCTATAAATTACATGAGAAAATGTCTAATAAACCTCACAAAAACAAATAATTAAAATAAGTAATATATACTGGTACACTCAATGTGCAACATACCACAGACCTACCCATGTATCCAGGAAACCAGTGCCAGGAAGACCGTGCCAGGAAGACCATGACCGTGATAGGAAGACCGTGCCAGGATGACCGTGCCAGGAAGACCGTGCCAGGAAGACCGTGCCTTGCTACCTGCAGAAGGTATTTCATACTTACCTACTTTCTTCAGCTCCCTTCCGGGAGCCAGCCAGTGGAGGGGGGCGTGAAGGGGCGGGGTGGCCGAAATCGCGTCATTTCGGCCCCGCCCCCTGTGACGTCATGACGCAAATTGCGTCATTTGACAGCGGGGGCGGGGCCAAACGCCGCGATTCACCGGGAATCGCGGCGTTTGGGATCTAATTCTGCCCACTTCACTAGGAAGTGGGGCACTTCCTAGTGAAGTGGGCAGAATTCGGGAGATTGCCACACTCGCCCGGGAGTCCGGGAGACTCTCACAAAATGCGGGAGTCTCCCGGACATTCCGGGAGAGTTGGCAAGTATGAGGTATTTCTATGACAGGAATGATCTCCTTGATGACTTATAAGTGCAAAAGTATGGCTGCCATTATGTTATACAGTCAACCAGCTTTCCAGCCAGATTATATCCCCCTGCCCCCACGTCTTATGTCCCCGAACCACTGCTACGTCTTGCTGTACCCCCTCCTCACCCATGTTCCTGTACAAGACTCCTAACCCGCCCGGTGTCAATGCCCCCTGTTATCCCCTGTGTGTCCTCTCACCTATCATATACACGTCACCTTGTCAACGTTTCCTATTCTATTCTCCCAATCTCCTTCAGATGTTCCTATAAGGTTTCCCGCTTCTTGCTGCTCCTGCCCCCGCCGCCCGTGTTATTATGACTAGGTGCCCCTGTGCCTCACATCCGGGTAATGTCCGCAGCCTGCAGCGCCGCTCAGCCGCGTTCCGCGCGTTTCCATGCTGACCAATCACCGCTCACATGACGCCGGCAGTTACTGCTATGAGCTGCGCTGCTCCTCCCGCCCGGAAGGTGGAGCTAGCGGGGTTAGAGTAGACTGCAGTGCAGAGATACCTGCGTATGGTCACCTGGCAGTACCCATCAGACACTGGGCATAAGAAGCCCCGGGTGTCCATGCCCAGCAATCCCACTGATTCCAAGTAACAGCATCATTTAGGTCTAAACAACATAAACTAGGTGCAGTGTGACATACTACAAGTGAATTGACTTAGCTTTAGATAACAATAAAGGATATACCTGCTTATACACCCTCATATATACTGAAAATATGATATCCACATGGACTCTCCTTATACATCCAAAAAAAGCATTAAGGTGAATGTATTCAAAGGGTTGAGACTAATGCACACCTTAAATACAAGCGATCCTTAACCAATGTATGAAGCCGCATTCATCCTGAAATGTTTGTTTTTACATAGATCAATGATCTCTGGTAAATGCTTACACAATACACAATGAACCAATGACAGAACTATAGGGGAACAGCCTGTAAGAGCCCATTAAGCCTTGTCACCCCCCAGCTCCGACGCCCACTCCCCCATGTGCCCAGCAATGTTCTTTTACGCTCCTGCGATGAACACAAAATAGTAACAAATATAAAATGATGTTCTCAAGCAATAGATTTTTTACCACTTTCATGTAGTTACATCCTTAAGAAATTGCTGCCTGAGGCTCCCAGTATGTGCCCCACACCTCCTACCCCTCCACCTGCAACTAGCACATACATGTCTGCGTACACAGAAACGTTCCCTCTTATCGTTGGATAGTGCTGATTTTTGGCATACATAAAGGGTGTGACGTCTCACTAAATGGGCATGGTATGGTTGAATATTGGCAATGTTTGGCAGGCTCTGGCTATGGTTTGGGTGGATCACGAGCGTAACATACTGTGTTCTGATTTTCCGTACTGTCAGCAGGTTGAGATGCTCAAAACTGTTCAAAACAGTTTCTCAAGGCGTTTAGTCAAATGGGATCTGTAGTTCCAAAATTCATCAGAAATTTTTGAACTTTAGTTTGATGCAAAAAATGACTTAAAGCCGAGCAAGGTGAATAGTCTGGACAATGATCAAGCTGGTTCAACCATGGATGAGCTGCTTCACACATGACCAAGCCGGTTCAACCATGGATGAGCTGGTTCACACATGACCAAGCCGATTCAACCATGGATGAGCTGGTTCACACATGACCAAGCCGGTTCAACCATGGATGAGCTGGTTCACACATGACCAAGCCGGTTCAACCATGGATGAGCTGGTTCACACATGACCAAGCCGGTTCAACCATAGATGAGCTGGTTCACACATGACCAAGCCGGTTAACACATTGACAAATGTATTCAAACATATTCGAGCGACTTGATACATTTTACCTGTTTTCCAATGCTCTGAATTCGCATACAGCAGTGAAAACAAAAGTTAAAATACTTTTACGCATTTAAAAATATTACTTAAAACTAGAGATGGTCACTGACCCCCGTGTTTTGGTTTTGGATTCGGTTTTGGATCTGGATTACCGTCGTGTTTTGGTTTTGGTTTTGGTTTTGCAAAACCGCCATTACGTGTTTTGGTTTTGGTTTTGGTTTTGTTTGGTTTTGTTTTGCTATTTTGTTGGAAAATCCATGTTTTTGTGCCTAAAATAACCCAATTTAGTGCTCCAACTGTTTTAGAGACAAGTAATCTAATTGTTGAGGTAATAAATCATCCAAAAAAACTGTTTAATTCTTCGTTGGTAGGCCTTCATTTATTCTACACACAAAACAGATTGTCTTCCTCTCCATCTTTGCATATTGGCAATGCAGCCATCGTCTTTGGATGTATATTACACCCTACACTAATAGTTAAATATGTAAAGAAATGGAAAAAGACAGTTTGCTTTCTGTCTCTCTAGGCCCCCCTCCACTTGTATAAAATACTAATAAATTCAGCCGTTATATACTGTACAATATAAATTGAAATAGACAAAGGCAGTTTGGTTTCTGTCTGCATCAGATCCTCTCTCCACTAGGAGTAAAATAGAAAACTATTCAGCCGTTATATAATCTAGAATATAAATAGAAATTGAGAAAGGCAATTTGGTATCTGTCTGCATCATAATCAACAACATCATCATTAGCGCCCTCGTCGCCTACACAAATCTCCCCCTCATCCTCTTCTAATTCCAAAGTGGCATCCTCAATTTGGGTATCACCGGCTACACTCGGGCTATTAAGGCACACATCAGCAGAATGTTCACGATTAGACATCCCACTGTTGGATGGACTCTCCACAGGGATTGTTGTCATTTGTGAATCAGAGCAAATATTCTCCTGTAATGCCTCACTGTTATCTTGCAGCTCGGCTTTGACGCGTAACAGTAGTTGTGCACCAATTGTAGGCTGGGTAACTTTTTGGGATCTGCCACTAATAGCCAAAGGTGAAGGCCTCATTCTCTCTTTGCCACTGTGTGTAGAATGGCATGCTTGCAATTTTTTTTTTATCGTCACTTAACTTTTGCTCAATTACACTTCTTTTTCGCTTCAATACAGTAAATTTTTTTGGGTTTTTTGTTTTTTGCACTAATTTGGAAACACTCTGTTGTTTGACATCGCCTTGGCCAGATGACGTACTGGGAACACTAACATCAGGACTGGTGACAGAACCTGGTTGCTCATTCAGATCATATGTGGACTGCTTTGAATCCATTCTGAGCGCAAACCACTGGGGAGTGCTAAAAATTATTTGGTAGATACTGCTGACAGATATGACTTTTGACAGCCAGAAATATTAATGCACAATTAGGGAGGACACCCCAAAAGCACTGAGGAGTGCTAAAAATTATTTAGTAGATACTGCTGACAGATATGACTTTTGACAGCCAGAAATATTAATGCACAATTAGGGAGGACACCCCAAAAGCACTGAGGAGTGCTAAAAATTATTTAGTAGATACTGCTGACAGATATGACTTTTGACAGCCAGAAATATTAATGCACAATTAGGGAGGACACCCCAAAAGCACTGAGGAGTGCTAAAAATTATTTAGTAGATACTGCTGACAGATATGACTTTTGACAGCCAGAAATATTAATGCACAATTAGGGAGGACACCCCAAAAGCACTGAGGAGTGCTAAAAATTATTTGGTAGATACTGCTGACAGATATGACTTTTGACAGCCAGAAATATTTATGCACAATTAGCGCTGGGGAGTGCCAAATATTAAGAAAAAATAATAATCCTCTATCCTCCTCTCTGCACTAGCGATTTTGGTTAGAGCAATTGCAAGAACAATATTGTATTCTCTGTCCCTGCTCTAATCAGCCTATGACTACACCCTGCTCTCTCCCTCTGTCAAATGGCGATGGATTGCTGTGGAGGCGTGTATTTATAAAGTTGAAGTATCGCGAGAACCGAGCCCCGAGATCCGACGACGTCACGATGACGTTCGGCCTCGATTTGGATTCGGAACGGACGGGAGAGTACCGAGCTGCTCAGCTCGGTACTCGGATACCCAAAATTCGGGTGGGTTCGGTTCTCGGAGAACCGGACCCGCCCATCTCTACTTAAAACGTATAGTAAAATAGTTAAATATACTAATTTTAACGTGAGCAGTCAACTTCAAACGTGAATGGCGAATATAAGACGCAAATTTCAACCGCAATATTAATTCAGCGTATTTTGAAAATTGTCCCTTTAACATATTCGTGACCCTTCAACTGGAGAAACTTTTTTGTTGCAATTTTAAAACAGTATGAAATATAAGAGTAGTTTTATTGGCAGGTATAGTTGTCTGTGGTCAGATAATTGAGCGCTGAGATTTATTGTAAGTGAAGCTTTCGGAGGTTGGCTGTTTGCTGTCTCTCTTCCCAGTCTGTCTCCTATGGCCTCACTGACTGCCCGTCACCGATCCAAATGCTGTAATAGAGTATCACTTAATTTCTTGGAGACAGTCTAAAATGCGGCCTTGTTTTCTGCTTTTTTGGGGGGCGGTTTCAAAACCACACAATTTACTAAAGACAAACCTGTTGGAAGCCCGTCACCCAAGGGTCGTTTGCAAAGCGCCACATTACACATCCCTGTCCTGTTTTTTTACATGTCACATCTAGTTAACATTATATTAATAATAATAATAGTAATAATATTTAATTAGAATATTGATATATTTCATAATATTTAATACTAATAATGAATAATATTTTATAATTATATTCTGGGGACAATATTAATTTATTTATGTTGGGGCTACACTTATTATTCCATGATGTGGGTACCATTTATAGTGTAAACTACAAATGCGGGCATTCACTTGCACCCATGTCAAGCATTATAAAATGATATTGCCCACTTAATATAATGTTACAATAATTTTGCCCTTTTAAAATAACCATACTGTAATTCAGGCCCCTAATATATTCATAAAATAAATTGTCCCCTAAAACTGGGTACACACTACAGAATTTTCCACCGACTTTTTATGCCGATCGATTTTACATGCGATCGATGGTCCAATCGCTCAGTCCACACACTAGCCTTATTTAGGACGATAAAGGGAAGAGGGGACGTCCCTCTAGCGACTTTTTACAGCCATGTTGTTGTGAGCAATGACTGTAATTTCGTACTCACTGTTGTGGATCGGTCAGAAACTTATACACACTACACAACGGAAACGAGATTGGAACGAAAATATTTAACGGTGCGACCAACCAAATGAGACGACAATCATCCACTTGGGCAGACTTTCGACCAACGAGTCACAACACACACTGACCCGACTTTTGAACGAGCGGTCGTATGTCAGCTGATTGAGCTGATTATTGGATGAAAAATGTGTAGTGTGTACCTAGCTTGGATGAAAAATGTGTAGTGTGTACCTAGTGTTTTGGCAATAAGTTAAGAGTGGTAAACACCATCCCTGAGGAAGTCCCTATTGGGGTGAAACGTGTAGGATATCATACTCACAATTTTTTTCACATTATCTCACCGTAGCGGAACCGCCGACGAAGCTTATGCGCATGCGCAAACTATCTCTCTGCTTCAGCGGGTCTCGAGGAGAAGTCACCGGCCTAGATAGGCTGTGAGCGGCTGAGAGCGACTGAGAGCGGGACTTGTACTGGCTTGGCTGACCCTGAAACAGGAGTATCCGGATGGATTACCTGGGAAGGAAGTGGGGTTTGAGGAGAAGTCACCGGCTGAGAGAGGCTGAGAACGGCTGTGAGCGGGGCCTGTATTCACCCAGCCGATCCTGGAACAGGAGTATTCGGACGGAATACCTGGGGAGGAAGGTAAGTGCACTACCTACCCTTCCCAGACCTGAGTACGGATTATTTTTGTGGAACTTACTCTTGTTTTGTTTACTCATTTGGCATGCGATATCTGTATGCCAGGAACCCAGAGAGTTTTCAGCATTGAGTCGTATTTGTCCAAACATCAGAACATTTATCTACCCAACGTTGTTTGTTATATTGCATTTGTTTTCAACAGCATATTTGCCATACAATATTGTGTTTTGAAATTTATACCATGTGTCGAGTAACTAATACACAGAATTGTTTATTAATATAATACTTTGGCTCATATCTTTTTCCTCTTTTTTCACTCCTATTCTCTTCTTTGCGCTGGGGAATCTAATAATACATAGTTTGAGCTATATCTCCTCTCACAACCACCTCTTTTTTTTTGGTGTTTTCTTATAGCAGTTTTGGGGACTTGGACCGCCACACATCACAGATGGTTTGATTTTTCACCTCCAAACTCCTAATTATAATCACATTTATGTATGTTTTTCCACAATTTCTATTATAGTCAAAGGATGCCCAAACTGCAGATGGCATTTGGCCCTGCACCAGTTCTGTACTTGCATGTGAATGTGGTTATTGTCTTTTTGATGAACATTTTGTTTCACAACACACAAGTGAAAAACATCTTAGTGAGCTAGGAATTATATAGCACATGTGCTGACATTGTGACCTGTTGTTTGAGAAACACTAATCAGAAACATCCTTTAAAAACTCTTTCAGTTTTATTGTTTTATAACAATGTAGGCTTTATCTATGATGATACTGACAAGTAAGAAAACTGCAAAGCATGTCAACAACCAACATAAAAACAGATGTTTTGTCAGTATTGTACAGTGCATAGTTCTACCACTAGATGGTGCTAGAAACAACATAAAGCATTACTTCATAAAATAATGTAAAACAGGAAGTAAAATACACTAAACTGTATTTAGAACAAACTTTGGCAGATTTGTTATTATTAATGTGAAATACAAATACCAACAGGTTGTTGTGCACTGTGGCTTATTGAATATGGTAGCTGGTGTTTTCTACAGATATTCTCTAAATCATACTTGCCAACTCTCCCCGAATGTCCGGAAGACTCCCGGATTTCGGGTAGGTCTCCCAGACTCCCGGGAGAGTATGGCAGCCTCCCGAGTCATTACGTTGCAGGGGCGGGGCCAAACTGGTGCGATTTGCATAGTCCCACCCTCGAAACGGCCTCCTCCCCCAGACAGCTCCTGGACGCCGACTTCAGGAAGTCGGCAAGTATGCAGTATATATATATAAGTATAGTTTCATGGCAGCTGAAAAACAGAAACATTTATTGTGAACTGTGGTAAAAGATCTTCCTCAGCATAAGACACTTTACAAAATCTGATTTAAAAATATATTTGCAGGTTTTCTAGCATACTATTCCCACTTAAGCCCCCCAAACTGCACCAAGCCATTGTGGGTACAGGTATGCAATGACCAAAGTTGGCACAATGCGATTAACATAAAATGTAAACTCACACCTGTGCTGAGCCTATTTTGGCACTTTAGGGCCGGTCACATTCCAACATCAATATCAGTAAGTTTTTTATTCAGTACCCACACAAGTTATATCATACTTGCCTACTCTCACGAAATATACGGGTGGTTCCCGAATTTCGGGGCCTACTTCCAGACTCCCGAAATAGTAGACTTCTTCCTGGTTGTCAGTGGAGGTGGGGCTTAATGGCACTATTCATGTCATCAAGCCTTTCGGCATTTCAAAGCAGCGGGGTGGAGGCGTGGTGACGCCATTATCCTCCTTGCGCTGGTCACCTGAACTTCCCTCCAGGTAAATATGAGGTATACCTTGTTTTTTTTTACGTAAGACTTTCAGATAATACCATTAGTTTGCTTATACTTTCTGACATGGCAAAGGAAATCTATCAAAATGGGCACAAAGTGGACCTGTCACTATCATACAATGGAGGCAGCCATTTTGTGGGTTTAACCATGATTCATAAGAATGACATAACTGGTTCTGAAGGCTAGACAAGCAGAATATTGGTTCAACGCATTAAAATGGCTACCTCCACTGTTGATAGGACCAGCATAAGACTTGTGTACCTAGCAATAATCCTGGGAAACACGCGTTATATCTTCTTCTTTGTGTTTTATGAAGGCTAAATAAACAATATAGCCTGTCCGGAAAACAAAACCATCTTTATATCATGAGTGACTTGGAAGTAGTTGAGCCGTTTTAGTTACACTTTAGCTGCATATGTTATAACAACAAAATAGATTTGTGTTAGTTCCTTGATGTATGATTGAACTAGATAAATAGAGTTGTTTCTTACAAATTATGACCACATTGCCAGTTCCATAAACAACATTTAACTATGCAGAGGAATGAGATTATTCTATGTACATACACCGTAAACCTACAAAAAAATCATTCTATCCAACCCTGTGTTGTTTAGATAATAATATGATTGTGGTGTCACGAGAATAGTCTGTGTAATATGCTGCATAATAAGTTATAATTCAGTAAAATTGTGAACACACAAATGCAGTTATACAATGATACAGCACATTACCCCACATTATAGTATAAAATGTACTGAGTAATCTATGATAGGTTTTTAATGTTTTCCTTTAGCCTGATATACCACCATTGATTTCCTCGTTCACAGAAGGGGCTTCTCTCTATCAATAATGGACATGAAATGCAGAGAGATAGAGAAGAAGCCTCTTATGTCCGCTCAGGATTTGGAAGTGGCTGGTGTCAATGACTTGAATGAAGGACAGGGTGAATGTCAGCCAGCTGTAAGTGAACAAACGCATCAATCAATGAGGATGAGATTTTAATGCCTCAGCTGCTGGGATTATCCATGAGTAACTTGACCAAAGCAAAAAGAAAAATATCAGTATTTAAATCTCATAATAGCTGATAAAAGATGGTGACGGAAAACTGTCATGAATATTCCTTTAATATTTTTTTGAAAGTAAAGATTTAGATGCGTTGATTTGTTATGATGCCCATAGTCTGATTTCTGAAGATTAAAAAAATATGCGATCCTACAGCATACTTGCCTACTCTCCCGGAATTCCAGGCAGGCTCCCGAATTTCATGGACTCCCTGAAGAGTAGGCAAAGCTCCCGCATTTGCCGAAATTCACGGCACTGAATGGAGGGGGTGGGGCTTAATTGCCCCCTCCATTCAATGGCGGGATTGTCGGCTTTTTACAGTGGGGCGGGGCTATGGTGACGCGACAATGTCACCACGCCCTCCTCCTACCCCATGTCACATGACTTCTTAAAAGTTGGCATGTGTGTCCTACAGCGCAAGTTATACTTTGAAATACCATGCTTCAGTTTTTACAGGAAGTGCGCGGATCTGCCTATCAAGCTAGTAGTGATCTCCCGATGCATCTTCTGATGGGAGGAACTGGCTGAACCTGGGTGGTTTTGTGCCATCATGCAAATAAGAGGTTACGCCCTGTGGTACAATATTAGTGAGATTTCTGGATTGAAGACAAGCTATGTAAGGGGGTATCCCGTTGCAGAGCCTTTTTCTCCTCACAAAAGGAAATTATTTTTACACATCCTTGGAGGAGTTCAGACCTTTTACTGCCATGCCATTTGTACCCTTGAGATGCACTTTATATGACAAAGTCTCAATGTCCGCTCATTTCATTCTTATACATTATTTAAAATATATATGATGTTCAACCAAGTGGTATTTTATAACAAGATAGAATATTTAAGTGTTGAAATGAATGAAGAGGGTGTATCTAAATGGTTTGCACCCAGTAACTAAAGAACCTCATGCAGATCATTAGACACCTAAACTTATTATTATTATTAATATTATTATTATTATTATTATTATCATCATCCACTCTCTGCCAATCCCTGCAGTGGCTCCCTTTACCCTGCAGAATCTTCATCAATCCACGCTCACCTACAAAGACCTCTCCAACTCCTCTGCTCCCTACATCTCCAATCTCATCTCCATGCATGCTCCCTATCGCCCTCTCTGACCAGCCAAGGACCGCTGCCTCACCTCCCCTCTGATATCCTCTTTTTCTCCCAGACTTGTGTGACTTTTCCCAAACATGAAGTATACCTCACCCTCATTCATCCTCCCCTCTTTGTGCCACTTGCTGAACCTGGGTGGTTTGAGGCTGAATTTGTGCCATCATGCAAAAATGGGTTACACCCTGTAGAACAATATTAGTGATAGTTATGGGTTTCTACTCATCCCATCTGATTTATACTTCACTGTACTCACCTCTAAGCATCACCCACTGTCTATCCCTTCCCCTTTAGATTGTAAGCTCCCACGAGCAGGGCCCCCTTCCCTCCTGTACTCTGCCTCTCATTATCTTTGCCTCCTGCACACCAGCTATATTTTGCACCTCCTCCCTGGGCCCTCTGCCTCGGTCTCTATATCTACCTGGTCTTCACACCTCATTCACTGGCTCCAATCCTGTTAGCCCACACACAGGTTCAGCTTGCTCTGATGCATTCCACCTCCTTTCCTCAATGCCTTTTCTAGTTCTAGTGCTCCATGCACCTTATTACTCTGTATAGCTTGTCATAGCTGTATTGTAAGTAAGTACTGCACTGCAATGTTTATTGTGTTGTCTTGTAGTACTATATACTGTGTTGTTGTATGCTGTCTGTATAGGTGCTGCAGACCCTTTGTGGCTCCCTATAAATAAAGCATAATTACTATTATTGTTTATTTACATAGCACCAATCATACTCTGCAGCACTGTGCAGAGAATATGCAATTTCTTTATAGTTAGCCCAAAATCCTCTGATGTGATGATGTGATGTGTTTTTATGGGAATGCAGATTTCCTTCATTTGGAGCTGTGCATCTCGATTTCTAGCAAAGTGCACGAGTTTTTCAGAGCTAGATGAACGATTTTATTTTGGGCAGGTTCCAGTTAGATTTCCGATGCAGTGAAAACACATAATAACCTACTGTCTTTATGGATTACTTGCTTTTAAGTTGCATTAAGTTTCAGGAAATTATTTTGATTGTGCACACTTCAATCCATTAATATAATCATGCTCCTTAATGGTGTATTATTATTGAAAACTTTGAGGATCTTATATGAACTTTCAAAGCAGAATATAAAATGACTTCCCATTATTTATTTATTTTTCAAATAAATTTTTATTGGGTTTTAATGACACAAACAGGTTATAAATGCAATTCCAACAAAGTAGTATGGTTGGCTATTAATAGTGGAGGAACAGAATGGCATCATGGCACCAGGTCGATATAGAATTCGGTAAGTACAAAGGGATATACCAAGCTATATATAAAGCTGCTAAGAACCTAATAGCATAGAACACAAAGACAAAGGGGAGAGAGGAAGGGGTAACGGTACATTAGGACATTAGGGACAGGTAGGAGGGAAATCATAATAAAAATCCTCATTCAAAACTTCAGTTTAGGACATAGCTAATCAAGTAAATTATGTATATAACAGGTGAAAGACAATCCTATATGGCCTGCCTTACAGAGTCAATATTCACATGCAGAACAGGAACAATAACAATCAATTAGTCTGATCTAAGATCTGGAACTCTGGGGAGTCTATAAAATATAACCATGGGCCCCAAATGGCATAATACGTTTCGAGCGAGTCCGTAGCTGAAAGCTGTATTTCATCCATAGCCCTACAATGTTCTAATCTATTGGACCAGTCTCGAATACTTGGTGGCATAGTTGTTCTCTATCTCTCTGGAATTACAGCCTTAGCCGCCGAAATTAAGAATTTTAACGAGGATTTTTTAAAGCATGATAAAGGTATGTCAACTTTATTCAATAACCAAAACACCGGAGTATTGGGTATGTTTTCACCAAGCAGCTTATGCGAGATGCATACCGCCCGGGACCACAACGGGTGCAACATGGGGTAATCCCACCAGATATGTAGAAGAGAACCAGACCCTTGGTTACATCTCCAGCAAGTGCCAGGCATCCCACGGAAGATTTTTGCAAGATGCGCCGGACTCTGTACCACCCGGGAAGTACCTTGTAATGGGTTTCTAGAATTGACAGCAAATTACCCTTATTTTATTGATTTGGAATGGCTGGGTGTAAACGTTCAATGCTGGGTGACAAAATCCTATTTTCCCAAACTATCCTACTTCTAAACTTGGAATACAGGGATGAGGAACAGAGAACTATGTCACAATGACATAAAGGTCCATTAAGGTGGTGTGTAGATTGAGCACGGTTAGACCACCTCCCTAGAGCTCTCCAGCAGTTCGCTCATTGTTAGATGAGAATGCCTGGAAACGGCAGCCCAGAAGCGCCAACAAGGTTTAATTTCACTCAGGGATTGTAAAACATATTCAGTGTCTGAATTGTCAGTAGGCGCAGTTTGTATGTCCCAACACGTGTTGTCAGCTATTTTCAGACTTCCTCAGGGGCAAAAAAAAAGTATAGGTGAAAATAAGATGGACGTAGGCTGCTACATGGTGGTATGCCATAGCGTCCTACAGCCTTCATTAAAAACTATAACATTCCATTCACTTACATTTTCCATACTGCCATTTCTAAATTTCCACTTCTGGTGGTGTATGGTGATAATAGGGCAGCAGAACTATAGAATTTAATTTGACTGATGCTCTGGATAAACTAGTTCTTAAGGACATCATAACATGCAGCACTACAGGGATAGTACATCCATTGGAAGATAGGTTGCTTCTCCACTCTCTCCCCAATCCCCCCCCTCTCCTCTTCTTCTTCTTCTTCTTCTTCTTCTCTACCTTCTTTTCTTTTTCTTTTTTTTCTTATTTTCTCGTCTCTTTAGTAAAATCTGTAAATCTGATATTTTTTGTTGATAATTATAACCACTCAAATAGTTTATTCAATTTAACTATGATGTTACAATCCATTGTTAACCATATTATATCTTAATAAAGAAATATATTAAATGGAATATTCCTGTGGATTGCTGTATGTCAGAAGGACGGTTTGTGTAATGAAAGTTCCTAAAGTAGAACAGTACTGAACATTTGAAACAAAACTCAGTGTATTAAAAAGTAATTAGAGGATTTATCTGACTCATCTATGTCCTTTCTAATGAAATATTTTGTCAGGAGAGGAGGATGAAGATGTATATCCTTAGTCTTTGATGCAACTTCTGCTTGTTCTCCCAGAACCAGTACCAGGCTTTAGTTCAGCTTCTATCGCTTGATAAACTTGCCTCTTCTTTCTCTATATTACAATCAACGGTGTATTGTTGAGTGGTAGATTAACACAAAAGAAGGAGTCTATTTTAGAGTTAATAATCAATAATGGTATTTTAAGGGGGGGCTATAGGTGGGAGTAAACCAAGTGCTGTGGTGGCAAAAGTCAATTAACTGGTATCAACGACCCTATAGAGGAGAGAATGGAACCTGTTTTTAAGAAATCGCATTCCTTAAGCTGGACCCATGTGCCATACATAGCTTTGGTTGATCTAGACAAGACACTATAGGCCTGATTCACTATAGGCCTGATTCATTAAGGAAAGTAAGGCAAAAAAAGAGTAACTTGTCTCATGGACAAACCATGTTACAATGCAAGAGGTGCAAATTAATTTTTTATTTTGCATGTAAGGAAAATATTGGCTGTTTTTTCATGTAACACACAAATACTTGATAGATTTATTTTTGCACTGAAATTTAAAGTTGATCTAGGGACATGCCCTACACCCAACTATAAATCTGTCCCAACATTTAAAATTTAGCTCCCTCCTACGATGCAACATGGTTTTACCAAGGTGAAAAGTTACTCATTTTTTTCTTCACTTTCCTTAATGAATCAGGCCCTCTAAACTGAGAATATTGAAAGACATTAAAAATGGCCATTATTGTTGGAGATTGTCTACAATTTGCCTGGCCATGGGATATTTACCAGAAGCAGCAGCCAGGGCCTCCAAAAGGCTCTTGAAGAGCCTTCTGGAGTCTTTTGAAGCACACAGTAGTGTGTACCCAGCCTTACTGAGAGTATCCTTCAACACAGCACCCAATGTTGACCACCATTGTGTCCGATGATACTGGTAGTTCTGCAAACTACCAGTATCTTCAGCCAGCAACTAGTCCCCTTTTATTCATGCCTTAAAGTAGGCGAGATGGCACCTCAGAGGTTGCGAATTCTTGAACAGATGAGATCATGCCCCAGACCATTGAGAACCACAGATCATTTATCACTGAAAGCAAAATTAAATTGGTGGTTGAAACAGGAGTTTTTCTGCTACACAAGGATTAAATAATGGCACAATCCTGCAGGATTGTGCCATTATTTTGTGCCATCAGTGCAATTTAAAGTTGGGATTTATCAATAGGAGGAGTAAGAGGTTACAGCACAGAGTATTCATTGGAGCTGGGGATGTCCAGAAAATCAAAATTACAGGCACAAAGGTAAGAATGTTTCATTTTCCAGCAGTCTCCTCTGATTTTCCCCAGTGAATATTGCCTGAAAGTGTCCCAGTCACTACTCAATAGTAAGTTAAGAAAGATATCCACATTTCATTGGACATGGGATTGTTTAAAAATTTAATGTTATAGCGGTCAACTAATACTACAGGGATATTGCTATTTTAAAAGTTACTTTTATGTGTACTTGAATGTTTCCTGTGTTATTGTTTTTTGTTACTTTTTTGATGGTTTATGGGCAGTTCTGACGGATTTATTGAATCTACATTATGCACTGTACTCTGTGGTAACTGCTATGTTTGTTACATATTCTTTTACTAAAAACTTAATAAAAACCTTTTGAGAAAAAAGTTACTTTAATGTCGCCAATGTCACTTATTTAGAAACCACAACAAGTGTGTACCTGCAATACTTCTTTATGGCCGTCTAGCTCATATGACGACTCACCCCACTTCACAGCCCTTAGAACTGAACCTGTAAAATCACTGGATTCTAAGTTTAGAAGTTTAAGAGATTAAGGTAAAACTTTGCTGTGCTTATTATAGCAGACAGGGGTATTATTTGAGCAAAATCGAGAATATCGCTTCACATACACTAAGATAAAATAAACACATTATAAAGAAAGGATGAAAAACTATATACCAAGAACACATCTTGTACGCTTTCCACAACTGTCTCCTTCCAAAATAAAGTTACAATGATTGAAACATATGATAAGAATTCATCCATTGCATGACAGTAATAGCTGCAACCCAATTATACAATGAAATAATATATGTCAAAGCAAAGTAATATATATGCAATCTTTGAGCTGACACTCATCCGTATGCCATACATATGTGGTCCAGAATATG
This sequence comes from Mixophyes fleayi, assembly GCF_038048845.1. Taxonomy (NCBI): domain Eukaryota; kingdom Metazoa; phylum Chordata; class Amphibia; order Anura; family Limnodynastidae; genus Mixophyes; species Mixophyes fleayi. Next base: position 347,422,575 of record NC_134403.1, on the reverse strand, counting down.
CTGTGCAAACCACAAGTGAATTTGAGGTCAGAATGTTGGAACACAAGTCATCAATTAGGAATTGCAGAAGGAAACCGATATTGAAGTTGACAGACAGTTTTTTAAATAAGAAAATACATTATTGCTTTACAGCGGTGGGAGTAAATTTGGGAGCACACTCTAATTTTACAATGAGGTGGTGACATATCCAATACTTTAATTGTAAAAAGAAAAAAAAGCCTGGTGGATGAAATAGTGCAATACGTTTCCATGTGGATCAATGCTAATGTGTGACAGTAACTCTCATTTGCTACTAGCCCTAACTTAGAAATAAAGCATTGCCATTGTTGATTATTACCACCATACAGTAGGATTATCTTGTTGATTATAATAGAAATTTTCATACTTATAATGATTATTATTATTATTATTATTATTATTATTATTATTATTATTATTATAAGGAGTTATGGTAGTTAATGGTAAATATGTAATAATTTAGCAAACATTATAAATATAAGCTGTTCCAATGTTTTTCTGGAGATGCAGATTTCCACCCACAAATAGAAAAAAGGATATAGTGCCATCTAGAGATTGTGAAAAGGTACTACACTACCTTATGTTAAAATCACACAGGATCACCATAAAAGAAAGACTATATCCCCACACATGATAATTTAGTGATATACCATTGTAGTACAGTGTTGTTAGTAATTGGTACACTTGGTCTCACGAAAATTAACCGTTATTTAAGTTGTTTCAGTGTTTTAGCTAGGGTGTGGCTAGAAAATTATGGAATATCACGGCTGCACTATAAAGTGAATGTTACATGAATGGCTATAATTTAAAATACAGCTCTTAATATAGTTTGACTCTATGGAGAAGATTGAGTTCAGGCTGTGGTGCTGCAGAACATCATCTCAATGTTCAGATATGCACACTGTCACTTATTGCAGTGAGGAATCTCACCTCATTTTTCTATGCACATCTATTGGACGTAAGGAAAAATTTGCAGAGATTTTCAGCCTAAAAATCAAGGTGCTGTGTCTGCGTTGACTGTTCCGGAGACACTTGCGTTGAATTGAATATCCCCCTATGTTTTGGACTGATACAAATTTTCTCCTGAAGTACTCACTTCCTTGACCAGTAGGTGGCACTGTTACTATTGCAACACTTCACGTTTACCTGTTGCAGTCTATTTCAAATATGACAATTACCCCATGACTTAAAACAAAAAGACAGTTGTCAGCGCTTATCCTTTACACTGCATATCTGTGTGTGTCTAGCAAAATGAAAACATGAGGTATTAGCTCATATTTTGATCAAAACTTTTAAGCCTGCATCCCAGCGTCAAGGGCACCTCATTATATGCAGGTCCTACACTGACCTATATGCTTTAAACACCATTAAAATGCAGTTAAAAATCAGATGCACTCACCTCCCAGGTATAGGGGTTTACATCTAGCAAGGGCTGGCTTGTGAGCCACACCCAAATGTGCCTTCAATAGGCTTGATGGACAGCGGCGAAGACAATAAGGTAATATTTTGAAACAAAACCAGAGAAAAAAACAAGCCCGCGCTCAGTATATCCCATATTATATATGGTACCACAGCGGCGCACGGAGGATTGTCGGGGGGGGGGGGGGGGGGTTTCCCCCCTCCGACCCCAAAAAAAAAACCCAGAGAGAGAGCCAGCGCTGTCCTATACAGCAGCCGCGGCGCTGTCTAAGAAGCGTCTGCGGACGCTTCTTTGACAGCGCCGCGGCTGCTGTATAGGACAGTGGCCACTTAGTTAGCGCAGGGGGGGGTTTCTAGAGACTCAGAAACCCCCCCTGCGTGCGCGACTGTACCAGTTGCTTGGCAATAAGCCCGCTCTCTGTATATCCCATATTGTATATGATACCAGCTGCGTGGCAATATAAATGCCCATATATGTATACAAAACAAAAATACAGTTGTCAGTGCTTATCCTTTAGATGACTTGCCTACATATATATGCAGTGATCGTAGTGGAAATTTAGAAGTGGCGGCATGTCAAATGTAATGGGGATGTGAGTGAATGGAATCTAATAGTTATACAATGAAGGTAGTAGGAGAAGTGGGGGTAAGGCATACCACCGTATACACCCCCACTTCCACTTCCACCACTGTGTATATATATATATATATATATATATATATATATATATATATATATATAGATAGAGAGATGGAAATAAGCCAAATTTACCTTCATATTAATTATGACCATGTGTGCTAACCCTAAAAATTAAAGACTATCTCGCCTTTCAATGTGGCACTGAATATTTCTACCTGTATCTTTCAGTAAACCATTGGCCTAAACATTAAGGACAGTTAAGTACTGTCAGTATGAGATGAGAAGTTAGTAAAAAAAAAAAAAAAAAAAAGACATTTTACACGATCACACAGCAACTTGGAATTTACAGCTTATGCCAGTTGGAGATAGATGTGTTGGATACTGATTCATACCTGTTTTCAACTTTCTTTCTCAAGATCTTTTAGAGGACTGCAAGATGACTAAAACTTACATTGACTCAACTTGGCAACCTTTCTGGAACCGATTTTGCTTTTCTAAAGACTGATTCAAGTTTTCGTGTTTGTTTTGGACTCTAGAGCATTTAAAACACAATCCAAAGGGATTCAGTAAATGGTAACAACCAAAGTGCTTTGAGAAAATATCAAAGAATGTGATGCAGTTTGACTTGGAACTTTAGTCACTTTAAAGACTATAATTTTTATGTCATCTATAAAAAATACCTTTATGGGTTGTTAAAATATAGGGGTCATGGCAAATAAAATATCCACTCACACTTAATGTCCTAAAACTATGCAAATCACAATGTAATTAAAGTTATTCTGATTATGTAGATATGCAAAATTGCAGGAGCTAAAAATGGAAAACTCGCTGATGATTAATGAATACGGATGGGATCAATTAGACAATCGTTTAAGTTACAGTGTTGCAGCAAGAAAATAACTGTAGATGAATTCATTCTCTGATGCAAAGTTTTCAAATCTGAAAAATGTTCTGTAATGAATTAGTTTAATATGTGTGCACCAAGTAACCTTTCTATTACCGTGTCCTTGTGACCCTTCTACATTGTTTTAAAACAAGTCCTACATTTCATTCTGACTTTGTGAGGTCCCTAAAGTGTCTTTCTAAATATGTCTCTCATTTCACTGTGCCTCCAAACTCTAGCAGCCAAAAAGGTTGCGGCATTTGTCCTGATTCAGGAAACTTTAAAACCTGTTGTGCACAACGTATTTACACAAAAATAATTGATGACATTTTCTTGAGGCTGCTCTAAGGGTCTAAGGAATCATGAAACCGTAATTAATCCCTGTGCAGCAGAGGAATGAATCTCGGTAATAGCACTTTGGATCACTATACATGCTTCATATAGCCATTAGCATTGGGGTGAGGAAAGGCTGTAGGAATCCAAATTAATTAATGTGCCAAAGTCAAGAACTGACCAAAAAGTCTTTCATATGTCATTTGTCATGTCTAAGGCAGACCAAGAACTTCTTGACTCAGTGATTAAGATATTTTATAGAATCCCGGTTTGTCTCCAAGTGCCCTTTGACCTCTGATTACTCATTTTGCTGTGCCCCACACCCGAGAATTAGACCGTACAAGGCTGCCAAATGTTGCCTCAATTATTCTCTACGTAGTGCTGTACAAAATGATAAGCACTAAGTTAAAATTCAGATTATTATAACTATACCCCGTCTATTATTTAAGAAAATGCTTTTGTAAGATAATAAAAAAAATATAAAACAATCCATTATTCAACCAGTTGTGGCTTGGCGTTATATCCTGTAGAGAAATCAAACAAAATTATAAGAGACTTAAACTTGACAGAGGAAACAAGGACACATTCACATCTCTGTTTGTTGTAAAAAAAAACCCAAAGAAAACATTAACTTTGGCCAGTGACCTTAAATTAATATTTTATGCTTTATTGTTATATAATAAAAAAGCAACCTATGTATTATGTAACTTATGTATGTGCTCTCTATTGTAGGTGATTGGCTATTTTTTAGTTGTTTATCTTTTTGTCTTGTTCTCTTCCTTAACTGTTTGACTCTCCCAATATAAATGAGAGGGAGGAGATAGACCAAGTAGCTATTCTAGTATTTTAGAAAAATATTGTTATAAAGAGGGATTTAAAAAAAAAAGAATTAGAGAATAATCATTGCCATTTATTTCTTGTGTATGTGGAGTGGAGGTGGGTGGGACCATGCAGTGTTTTGGGGAAGTTGGGGTAAGGAGGTGGGAACAGAAAGTGGCCTAAAAGTTCAAACAGGGGTGTGTGGCTTAGGGGCAGAGTGGTCTTGACTGTCCTCCACTCACAGGATGCCTTTCAAAAACCAAGTGGGTGCTGTATATAGAGATGACACAGATGGGCTAGAGAGGCAAAATGTCCCCAGCGGTGGGATTCAGAGAGCTATTATTGTGGCATTGGGAATGCACATCTCCTACGCTACAGACCGTGAACCTGCACCTACCACTTATCTTTCTGAGGCTCAGAAGGACTCAGGGAATGAAGAAACTATGATATTCTGCCTTAGAACTCTTTCCCCAAAGAGATGTCTTGCTGCAGTATTACAGAGGTTAATGGGAACAATGGCAAATGCCATTGCTGATATTTAAAAAGAAAGAGGTCATCCAGATTACCAATTACTAAGTGTGGTTACCATAAAAGGCACCAATAAAAGCACCTCTCTCAAAATGATGGCAAACGTTAAACATTAGGCTAGGTTAATACATGCCTTTCACAGACACGTAGAAAATCGGGGTAGAAGGTCCAATATAAGAGATAAAGGTGTACACAAAATGGTAGAAAAAGAAGATATCTCACAGGCTCATCCCATGGTTATAGGGTTTTCCTTTTTCAATTTATGCATTCAAAGAAGGCAGATCAACATCTTTCACTAACCCAAAGAACATCACTCACATCTTTAACAGGCTGCGTAACCACCAGTCATGAAGCTACATGACTGAGGATGGTCTACCAGAGGAGCAATCAGATGCACCTCAATGGTATCTCTCCTCACCCATCTCATTGATGATTAGAAATTAATCCAGAGCTAATAACAGATAATGTGAGTGATGCACGGTGGCTCAGTGGTTAGCACTTCTGTCTCCCAGCACTGAGGTCATGAGTTCAATTCCCGACCATGGCCTTATCTGTGTGCAGTTTGTATGTTCTCCCCGTGTTTCCGTGGGTTTCCTCCGGGTGCTCCGGTTTCCTCCCACACTCCAAAAACATACTGGTAGGTTAATTGGCTGCTAACAAATTGACCCTAGTCTGTCTCTCTGTGTGTGTGTCTGTGTGTTAGGGAATTTAGACTGTAAGCTCCAATGGGGCAGGGACTGATGTGAATAAGATCTCTGTACAGCACTGCGGAATTAGTGGCGCTATATAAATAAATGGTGATGATGATGATGATGCTTTACTCCATGTAGTTCAGAAGCGTTCATAACAGTTACTTTTCCATGAGCCATGCTTGGTGTGAGAACAGATAGGAAAATGACCTTCAACACTATGGTACAGTTCATCCCTTATTATTATATGTTCCCCTGTTACATTCCCGCTCACCCCCATAGTATTTGGACATCTGCAAACAGCTCTTAATTAACACACTGCTCTCACTTTTCAAATAGATCAATTTAATGTTTAATTCCCCTAGGCACCAAAAACTCATCTGGGCAGGAACAGTGTAGCTGGAAAAATGGTGCGTACGATGTTGTAAAAATCGTGGTGAATGTAGAGGTTGAATGAGAGGGCTCCTGATCAACTAGATGCAATCATTTTACAGCGGATTTTATTTTTTACTTTTGTAAACTTTCTTATCTATTGGACAATATTTCTAAACTTAGGGTAATCATGGTTCTTGTTTGGTACTTGTACCTTTGCATTACAAACTTCAGGTAGATGGAAGGAGTTCTTAAATAGCTATTTAACCATTATTTATTACTAATAGTATTATTATTATTATTATTTAACGGAGCTTAATTAATTATTGAGAAAACTGAAGCCCTTGTTACAATTTGCAGGTGTTTGTGGGTCATTTGCAATAAACACCTTTGGGGTTGCTTGTCTAGCTAACCTTTTCTTTCCTTGTACTATTATGATGTATTTTATATAACATGATGGGGGGAATTCAATTAGCCACGAAGTGTCTCATGGACCTTACAGAAACACTTCGCGGCCCCATAGAGGTGCGAGGAAAAATGAGCGGAGATTTCTACTGTAATTGCCGGTAATGTGCGCGGTGCGATGTTCGTGCGCCACAATGATGTATTTTATATGACACCGTATTTAAATATAAAACACAATTAAAAATTATCACATTGTTCCTGTTGAGTAAATCTACATACAGTATTATAAAAGATTGTTATAAAAGAGTCAAAACTTTTCCAGACTGATTAGAATGAGCGGGAAAAGTCCACAAACCCATTTGGCTAAATAATGATGCTTACTTTTCTAATCTGTTCCCTTTTCCCTGCATGCGTGAGGGGTGAGTGCTGTTTGTTAATAATAAATAATAATAATAACTGTTATGAAGGGGATTGTACCTCTTTGATGAGAGCACAATTATTTATGAACTCTGTGATCACTTGGACCAAATTATATTTAATTTTGTGAACAGTTTATCCATAAGAAAGCTGGAGTTAGTTATTAATACAATAATATATAGTAATATAAAACTACTCCCCCAGTTGTGTGAGATAAAGTAATTGTAGTGGAATGTGACCATTTGTGGAAGAGATGTTCCTTTACTTCTGTTTTTTCTCTTCTTTTGTGAGAACTGGTTGATAGTAAATACTAGTGTCATGTGTACAAGTGGTTTGAGATACATCATAGGGGCATATAAATACACTGACACTACTAGGACACGGGTGCCAGGACAGGGGTGATAGGTCAGGGGTGGCGGGAGAAAAGGTGATAGGAGAGGTGTGTCAGGACAGGAGTGGTAGGACAGGGGTGAAGGACAGGGGTAATAGAAGAAGAGCAGCAGGACAGGATCAATAAGACAAGAGTGGCAGGACAGGGGTGATAGGAGAGGAGTGGTAGGACAGGGGTGATAGGAGAGGAGTGGTAGGACAGGGGTGATAGGAGAGGAGTGGTAGGACAGGGGTGACAGGAGAGGAGTGGTAGGACAGGGGTGATAGGAGAGGAGTGGTAGGACAGGGGTGATAGGAGAGGAGTGGTAGGACAGGGGTGATAGGAGAGGAGTGGTAGGACAGGGGTGATAGGAGAGGAGTGGTAGGACAGGGGTGATAGGAGAGGAGTGGTAGGACAGGGGTGATAGGAGAGGAGTGGTAGGACAGGGGTGATAGGAGAGGAGTGGTAGGACAGGGGTGATAGGAGAGGAGTGGCAGGACAGGGGTGATAGGAGAGGAGTGGCAGGACAGGGTTGATAGGAGAGGAGTGGTAGGACAGGGGTGATAGGAGAGGAGTGGCAGGACAGGGTTGATAGGAGAGGGGTGGTAGGACAGGGGTGACAGGAGTGGAGTGGTAGGACAGGGGTGACAGGAGTGGAGTGGTAGGACAGGGGTGATAGGAGAGGAGTGGTAGGACAGGGGTGATAGGAGAGGAGTGGTAGGACAGGGGTGATAGGAGAGGAGTGGTAGGACAGGGGTGATAGGAGAGGAGTGGCAGGACAGGGATGATAGGAGAGGAGTGGCAGGACAGGGTTGATAGGAGAGGAGTGGTAGGACAGGGGTGATAGGAGAGGACTGGCAGGACAGGGATGATAGGAGAGGAGTGGTAGGACAGGGGTGATAGGAGAGGAGTGGTAGGACAGGGGTGATAGGAGAGGAGTGGTAGGACAGGGGTGATAGGAGAGGAGTGGTAGGACAGGGGTGATAGGAGAGGAGTGGTAGGACAGGGGTGATAGGAGAGGAGTGGCAGGACAGGGATGATAGGAGAGGAGTGGCAGGACAGGGTTGATAGGAGAGGAGTGGTAGGACAGGGGTGATAGGAGAGGACTGGCAGGACAGGGATGATAGGAGAGGAGTGGTAGGACAGGGTAATAAGAGAGGAGTGGCAGGACAGGGGTAATAAGAGAGGAGAGGTATGGCAGGGGTGACAGGAGAGGAGTGGTAGGACAGGGGTGACAGGAGTGGAGTGGTAGGACAGGGGTGATAGGAGAGGAGTGGTAGGACAGGGGTGATAGGAGAGGAGTGGTAGGACAGGGGTGATAGGAGAGGAGTGGTAGGACAGGGGTGACAGGAGAGGGGTGGTAGGACAGGGGTGATAGGAGAGGAGTGGTAGGACAGGGGTGACAGGAGAGGAGTGGCAGGACAGGGGTGATAGGAGAGGAGTGGTAGGACAGGGGTGATAGGAGAGGAGTGGCAGGACAGGGGTGATAGGAGAGGAGTGGCAGGACAGGGGTGATAGGAGAGGAGTGGCAGGACAGGGTTGATAAGAGAGGAGTGGTAGGACAGGGGTGATAGGAGAGGAGTGGTAGGGCAGGGGTGATAGGAGAGGAATGATAGGACAGGGGTGATAGGAGAGGAGTGGCAGGACAGGGGTGATAGGAGAGGAGTGGTAGGACAGGGGTGATAGGAGAGGAGTGGCAGGACAAGGGTGATAAGATAGGACTGGCAGGACAAGGGTGATAAGAGAGGAGTGGTAGGACAGGGGTGATAGGAGAGGAGTGGTAGGACAGGGGTGGTAGGAGAGGAGTGGTAGGACAGGGGTGGTAGGAGAGGAGTGGCAGGACAGGGGTGATAAGAGAGGACTGGCAGGACAAGGGTAAAAAGAGAGGAGTGGTAGGACAGGGGTGATAGGAGAGGAGTGGTAGGACAGGGTTGATAGGAGAAGAGTGGCAGGACAGGGTGATAAAAGAGGAGTGGCAGGACAGGGTGATAAGAGAGGAGTGGTAGGACAGGGGTGATAGGAGAGGAGTGGCAGGACAGGGGTGATAGGAGAGGAGTGGCAGGACAGGGGTCATAGGAGAGGAGTGGCAGGACGGGGATGATAAGAGAGGAGTGATAGGAGAGGAGTGGCAGGACAGAGGTGATAGAAGAGGAGTGGCAGGACGGGGATGATAAGAGAGGAGTGATAGGAGAGGAGTGGTAGGACAGGGGTGATAGGAGAGGAGTGGCAGGACAGGGGTGATAGGAGAGGACTGGCAGGACAGGGATGATAGGAGAGGAGTGATAGGACAGGACTGGCAGGACAGGGGTGATAAGACATGAGTGGAAGGACAGGGGTGGCAGGACAGTGTTGGGAAGACAGGAGAGTCAGGACAGGAGTGATAGGAGAGGAGTGGCAGGATGGGGATGATAAGAGAGGAGTGATAGGAGAGGAGTGGTAGGAGAGGAGTGGCAGGACAGGGGTGATAGGAGAGGAGTGGCAGGACAGGGGTGATAGGAGAGGAGTGGCAGGACAGGGGTGATAGGAGAGGAGTGGCAGGACGGGGATGATAAGAGAGGAGTGATAGGAGAGGAGTGGTAGGACAGGGGTGATAGGAGAGGAGTGGCAGGACGGGGATAATAAGAGAGGAGTGATAGGAGAGAAGTGGCAGGACAGGGGTGATAGGAGAGAAGTGGCAGGACAGGGGTGATAGGAGAGGAGTGGCAGGACGGGGATAATAAGAGAGGAGTGATAGGAGAGAAGTGGCAGGACAGGGGTGATAGGAGAGAAGTGGCAGGACGGGGATAATAAGAGAGGAGTGATAGGAGAGGAGTGGCAGGACAGGGGTGATAGGAGAGGAGTGGCAGGACAGGGGTGATAGGAGAGGAGTGGTAGGACAGGGGTGATAGGAGAGGAGTGGCAGGACGGGGATAATAAGAGAGGAGTGATAGGAGAGGAGTGGCAGGACAGGGGTGATAGGAGAGGAGTGGTAGGACAGGGGTGATAGGAGAGGAGTGGCAGGACAGGGGTGATAGGAGAGGACTGGCAGGACAGGTAAGATAGGAGAGGAGTGATAGGACAGGACTGTCAGGACGGGGATGATAAGAGAGGAGTGATAGGAGAGGAGTGGCAGGACAGAGGTGATAGGAGAGGAGTGGCAGGATGGGGATGATAAGAGAGGAGTGATAGGAGAGGAGTGGTAGGACAGGGGTGATAGGAGAGGAGTGGCAGGACAGGGGTGATAGGAGAGGACTGGCAGGACAGGTAAGATAGGAGAGGAGTGATAGGACAGGACTGTCAGGACAGGGGTGATAAGACATGAGTGGAAGGACAGGGGTGGCAGGACAGTGTTGGGAAGACAGGAGAGTCAGGACAGGAGTGATAGGACAGGGGAGGTGGAACAGTGGTGATATGAAACGGGTGACAGGACAGGAGTGGCAGGACGGGTGGTGGTACTAGAGAGAGAGAGGAGGGAGGAGGCTTCTGGCAGATATTTGTCTCTTATTCTGCCATCTGTGATGTGTTGGGAATGGCTCTGGTTATAAACCACCTCTTCGAATAGTTAGTACACCTTGGTACAGTACAGTATTTGTTTGCTGAAGATGATGAGTTATAAAGCTTAATAATTTTTATCTTCTGTTAAAAAAGATAGATGCCAAAGAAACAAATAATCCTTATGTGGCAGTAAGTTCTGTAAGAGAACGTTCATGGGAGGATAAAGCAGTAATTAATTTCTTTTGTGTGAGAGGATCTTTGTAACCTCTGAGAAATCTATAATCTATATTAAGGAAGATTAAGAATTATTAAGAATGAATATGAGTTCACTTAACGTAAATTTTACTCTTCTTGTAAACTAGAACATGTAATTGTTATATGGATCTTTAAATAAAAAAGATAATTATTTATGAAAACCACAATTATATTCAATCAATATACAGTGCAGTATGTGTAATGCAGGCATGGAGTTAATTGTCCTTTTATAGATGAGTTTTGTTTAAACCAGTGAGGGACATTCATGACATTGTGGAGGAGAAAAACAGGAATAAAAATAAATATTTAAGAATTCCATAATTGTGATTAGAATTCTGAAATAACGCTACTGTCGATTTGATTTTGTGGTGAATGGATTCCCTTTACCCAAACTTCTGCATACTGTATGTAGTGTGCAAGGTGGCTAACATACAGGAACCAACTGAATGAGCCACACTTCCCAGAGTTCCCTGCAGAACGCTGCAGTGCATCATGGGATGTGTAAGAAAATAATCCCTTTACTCTAAGAGAACATGCAAAAACAGCAAACAACAATGAACAACAATAGGGAAGATGATAGAAGGATCAGCGTAGAAGAAACAAGGAAAGTGATATACAGAGTACTGAGGTTCCTGGAGGCCCTCACTGGTTGAAGGTGTGGTGCAGGGACAGGCTGGGCTGGGGAACAGGGACCCGGGCCGGTACCATATTGGACTAGGTCACTGGGCTACCTGCATTTTGTTTACTTTAAAATGTTCCTAATAGGCAGCTGAGTCGAGTCTTGCCCCTCAGGCTAAAATTTGCCAGCCCTCCCCTTCCATGTTTCTGATAATGATTGCTGTGCTGTAGAGTTAACTAGTGGGGCAGTTACCACTGGTAGATGGGCTAGAGTGGATCCCTCAGTCAATTATAGGAGCTGGTGCCTGACATATGTGTTGTTGTCGGCTTGGATCATATAGCTGTTCCGTTGTGTAGCCTTCCTTTAGACAGTGGTCAACTTGTCTTACCTGCAGGAGGTCTGCATTTGCACTGATTGACCTTGTGTCAGGACACACAGAGGAGGAGACCAGGGAGGGAGCCGGATCGCCAGCTGACCGCAAGGTAAGTATTTCCTTCTTCTTCTTTTTTTTTCTGCTGCCTCCGACGGGCCCCCCTGGGCTGCAGGGCCCCCGGGATCCTGCCCATTGTGCCCAATGGGAAAGACAGCCCTGGCCTGATGCCCATTCCTTTGACAACAATGATTGTACCACTCGACTATGCCAGTGTCTGCATAAGGCATTTCTCAGCCATCATATTATTTAACTTGCATGTGCAGAAGCACCTGTCTGCATACACACCCACTGTTCTTGGGATGAAGAGGACTGGTGAGTAAGAGAACCTCCAGAGGTAGGTGTCTGGGAAAGTAAACTCACACCATTCCACAGATAGTCATGGGGGCTATACAAAATAATAATGAAATACACTGTAATGTTTCAAAAGTCTATCTTATGGGTCTTTTGCAAATATAACACCTATCCTATAGCTAACTGTCGGTTGGATACACTCTAGCTGAGTGTATCTAATATAAACCTTTTTGAGCTATCTCAGTTTTCAGGGTGCTGGGTTTATGGAGCTCTCCGTCAATGCCCACAGTAGTGGCATCATCTGACTGATGTCAGGGGCAGGAGAGAGAGAAGCGTGTCCAAAGTCTACTCAGAAAGGTACATGTTAGGTATCAATGACTAGATATTGGATATGGGTTATACTGGCAGAACAGATTCTTTAGGTCGGTTCAACACATGTAACACACCCATAAAAATCCACAAAGGTGGACTTATTCTTAAGCACAATGTGTGTTTTGTAAAAGCATAATATCCAATGTTAGCAACCAGCAAGGAGCTATATATATATATATATATATATCATCATCATCATCATCATCATCATTTATTTATATAGCGCCACTAATTCCGCAGCGCTGTACAGAGAACTCATTCACATCAGTCCCTGCCCCATTGGAGCTTACAGTCTAAATTCCCTACTATAGACACACACTCACACACAGAGACAGACAGACAGAGAGGGAGAGACTAGGGTCAATTTTTTTTTTTTTTGATTGCAGCCAATTACCCTACCAGTATGTTTTTGGAGTGTGGGAGGAAACCGGAGCACCCGGAGGAAACCCACGCAAACACAGGGAGAACATACAAACTCCACACAGATAAGGCCATGGTCGGGAATCGAACTCATGACCCCAGTGCTGTGAGGCAGACGTGCTAACCACTAGGCCACTGTGCTTATATATACACACACACACATATATATACAGAGAGAGACAGATGACAGTTTACAAAGTTGTTGAAGCCGGACAATGGAGACATGGGGACTAACACTGGGATTGGAACCAGGGTCTACAGCAAGTTTCTCTTTGTAATTTATATATAACAAGTTAACCCGTGCATGATACTCATGCATTCTAGCCAAATCAAGCTACTTAAGGTGTTAAAAAGGTTCTTGTCATGCATTTGGGCCATAGCCCAGGCCTCCTCAGGGGAAGAGCGTTACTTCCCGACGTAAGCGCCCTTTTTTAACGTGGTTTTGTCCACATGTCACCACCTCATCATTTTTCTCCATCACCTCATCCTTCATCTTTATCGCCACATCTATTCAGATGTCTATCCAGACACAGGGATCTCTCTCAGCAGTCCTGAGTACCACACTCCTCTCGCTCTGTCACCCCCGGCAACCACCAACCACTCCCAACTGTCATCCCCCGCAACCACTCCCTACTGTCACCCCCGGCAACCACCAACCACTCCCCACTGTCACCCCCAGCAATGACCAACCACTCCCAACTGTCACCCCTGGCAACCACCAACCACTCCAACTGTCACTTCTCCTTCAAGAAATATATATATATTTTTTTAAAATCTTTATAAACACTTTTAACAATTAACAAATTAAATTAACAAATTTAAAACATCTTAGTATACCAAATTTCAGCCCTTTCTGAGTTTTTTTCCCCACACACACACACACTAAGAATTTAGTTGGTCAGTGTATAACTCCGCCCAGCAGGTGGCGCTGCAGCTTGTTTTTTTTCCCCCACACACACACACACAGACTAACACACGCCACTAGGCTTATATATATTAGATTAGTACTCTTAATTGCTGAGCTAATCAGAACCCTTAATTGCTGAGCCACATCTCCCATTATTAAGTACCAAAGAGTACTTTGCTTTATTGTTTTGTCTATTTGTGAGTCTAAAGATGCCTCGATCCGCTCCATCTAAAATGATTTTCTCAGCACCAGACTTGCAGGAAATCGATTCTGATGGATTCAGGTTTTGGCCACAGTGGAAATGATTACCAATACTTTCTCTCTCCCCAATAGAAACTGTTTATGCTGTGAAAAATGACTATAATTGGAAGACTGGAACATATGGTGTTCTTGTGAGCATTTCACATTTGCTTCCAGAAATCTGGAACACATCTCTATTGTTTACTGAACATTTGGGATATCCCACTCAATCACTCATGTCAACAGGAATCTCCTAAGAGATAGAGCTTGTATGTAATATGCTAAAATGATTATTCCATAATACACTCTTTTTCAGCCACTAAAGGACTGAATGGTTTTTTTCTGGCCAGACCAATTCTACCAGCTGGCATTACTAGGTTATTTCTACAACTGATCTATGTTTTCTGAGATACTGGAGAGACCTGAATCACATCTCCCATGCCATTATATGTTCAGCACTGGCCAGAGGCTCCTAGTGGTATCACAATGATGGCAGGGTGTATGATTCATTTTTAGATGTATTTTCCATATGAAGAAAAAAAAGAAATGAAAATAAAAGTAGATGCAATAGGAAGATGTCTGTTGCTATTCATGGATATGTGCTGGATGTAAGTTTCTGGGGTTCCTTGCATATTAAGGAAGCTCTTCCACTGTCCCCAAGACACCTATATCATGTTATGGATCCTTGTGCCTTCTGAACAGACCATGAATTCTTGATTAACTGGTTGTGTGCAATTCTTCAGCACATAACCAATTCCTGGCTTGTAACTCAACACGGAGTTAACTTTCCCATGCTTGTGACCGTGGCCATGTGCTAAAGAACAGAGAATTACTTGATATAAAAAATAAGGCAGTCCTTGGCACACAGTTAAGCACTAACCGCCAAAGTAGAACCGGCGCTACAGTCTGTACATGGGCTACTCCAAAAATGGGTGGAGCCTATGCAAATAGTCATGTTTAGCTATTGCCTCACTAGTAGTGGCTGTGCTATAGTCACTTTAAATGTGATAAATGTAATTATAGGCATATCACTAGTTTAGATAGGTGAGGCAGTCACTATCATAAACCCAATATGTAGTAATAATAGTTTATAGGGTTACATTGTGCAAGGGGATCTCCCAGCTCTGGATCTTGTGATGTGCCCAGATGAGGACACACTAGACTTTGGCTATAGTTGCAGGTTCCAAGGTCCCTCTGTTGATGGACACAATGGGTGCCAGGACTGAACACAGTGCTAACTGCTCTAGACTCCTCTCTGGATGCTATACACCCTCTGGACACTTAGACTCCGCTGGACTCTGGGCACCAGACCTCCTTCTGGATGCTACATACCCACTGGACTCCTCAGCTTTCATAAACAATGGCACTGGATACCCTCTAGATACAGGATCACTGGTGGGAAATGGAATGCACTTGATACTTGGTCCCTGGACATGTTTTCTAGAGAGTGATTACAGCACTCTGCTCCCTCCAATGCTTCCCTCTCTCCCACTCACAACGGCGTGGGGGCAGCTCCCCCTAATACCAGAGATACTAGGAGATTGTAGTTTGAGTTCTCCAGGGTCAGTTATTGCTGCACTGGAATGACAGACCCTTCTCCGGCCAGTCCCTGCACCATGGTTCTCCACCCTGGGTTAGCACCAGGACCAGGGAATACACAAACCTCTGACGCTAACACTGCTTTAAATTTAAATTAAATGCTTTTCTCAATGTGAACAAGGTATTTAAAATACTTTCCATTCCAATCGGTTACCAAATCTTTAATATGTGAATGAGCTACCTATAATTTTTCATTTATATTTCAAGAATTTCCAAGGCTTTTTAAAATAAAGGACCACAGCACAATACCTCTTAAATTTCTACTCCCTGAACTTGATCATACCCATAAATCACCCACCAGTCCATGAAGCCATATCCCCAAATCACATTGGCCAACCCAGGGGCAGGCTGGGCTGAGGGGCAGGAAGGCATCTGCCTCCTGGGCCGGTCCCATAGGGGGCTACCTTGGGCTGGGTCACTGGGCCATGTGCATATTTTTTTCCTTTAAAATGTTCCTAATAGGCTGCCGAGTCGAGTCTTGTCCCCCCAGGCTAAAATTTGGCAGCCCTCCCCTGGGCCAACCCCATCCTCCAGCCTAATAGATCATGTTGGATAGTATGCAACACTTGCACTTGCTATAGTGTTTCAGATAGTGTATTAGGGGTCTATATAGCAAGTCCCCTCCATAATGAAGATTTTCTATCGCTGCTCATTGCAGTTACTGAAAATCTTCACTTACTGGAATTTATCAAACTAATGTCACCAGCTGAGCGATGCTCCGACCCTGGTGACACTGGCCAGCAGCGGTAATAGAGCAGTCTTACAGCTCGCCAAGCCAATCTGAAGTCAATCTGCGAATGGAAGAGCTGGCTCCCGCACAGGAACTGGAAGCCTGGTCCTGGGCTTCCAGTTACATAGTCCTTAAAAAAAAGTCATATTTAAAAACAAAAAGGTAACAAATAGAAAAAAAAAATAGGAAAATATATTTTACTTTACTAATAAAGCATTTTTTTATTGCAGCGACCCTAAGCTAATGCCATCCTGAGACGGCGTTAGTAATCACATGACATTGGCGGTACTTGATCAAAAATAGTACTGTACTTCTCAAGAGCACAAGTCAGCTATCCACAGATATTCATGTAGCATATTAGGTTCTTTGTGGATTAAAGGAAGCTTCTGTATAAACGAGATTGCAAAAATAGGTAAATATGTAGAAGTTCTAGCAACAATGTGAACACAAAGCTAATTAGTTCTAGAGTAATAACTAGTTATGAATAAATCTCCAATTTGTTTATGGCGCAGTAACCATTGTAAATGACAATGACATTGAAGCAGTGGGACACAGTTTGGCTCCTAATTATATTAATTTTCTACCGATTACCATTGTGTTCCTATAATTGCTGGATGAAAATCAACATATTGAACTTTTTTTGCAGACTCTTTCTCTAATCAACAAAGCTGAAGTACTCTATGGACTGTGCATAGCTGGATTGTCATAACATATTTATTAATTAACCACAAATTTGGTTTTATCGCTGATCAATTTTCTGTGATATTTTATATGTTTGCGTATTTATATTATTTTTTTTACTTGATTTATAACAAATAAAACATATTTGATTTTAGTTGATCTTATTCCATTCAGGAAATCTTTATATAACCGTCTAGCGTTTATAGAAACGTTTCTGAGAAGCGCAAGAAATATTTCCACTTTCTATACAGATCAGAGGTAGAACAAGGAACATATTCAGTCAACATGTCTGGTATAAATTTCATTGCTAGTAATAATAAAACAGTAATAGGAACATGCAGGCACTAGGATGTATATCCACTCTAATAAAAACACAAAAATATGAAATACATAAACTGTACAATATCTGACAGATAAAAGACCTATGTATAGTAATTCAGTGATAGAGCCAATAAATGTGGAGCCTTGGCTGCTACATCAAAACTGGAGAGAGTATGAAATAACTGTAACATAAAAAGTCTATGATTGCAGAATATTTTATCCAGTTGGGTTTATCTCATGTGACATTGACCTATAGCATAACTGCCATTAGCATATAATTTGGCAGGAATGTGCTTATTCGCGGATCCAGGGTGGGGTGTGACCACATGGTAATGTGGGTGTGGTTTGGACGGAGCTGGGGTTGTCATGGGCCGATCAGGAGTGTGAATTATGTGTATATCGATTTTGCCTTTGCAATGTTAGGATGCTATTTGACTTTCTACATTGGAAAGACGTTTCCACAGGGGATCCTGGTTTGTATTTTCACAGCCTGTACTATATAGGTTCAGAAGAAACAAATCACTCTAAAACTGCCAGTAATATTTCAGAATTGCTACAAAGTCTCAACATTTAGGTATGGTACCATGCCTACAGCAGCACTGGTACGTTCCAGCTGATTCATATTGATATGCTATAATCCACAAGTCTTGGTGGTGGAAGTCAGAGGAAAGGACAGAATTTCAGAGAACACTTACTGGATATTTTTGTCACCATAAGTTAATGTATGGATATGGCCATTCCTAAATATATATTTTTCCTTAAATCAGTCAATAACACTGCTAATTACTCAAGTGATGAAAGGTCCTATGAAGAATGAATGATGTTTTAAAATTGGAACACATAAGAGCCAGATGTTATAAGCCCTGCCCATTTCAACTCTGATAACAGCCAGACCTCACAAGCTCTGCCCTACTACATATCTAATAACAGCCAGACATCACAAGCTCTGCCTACTACATCTCTAATAACAGCCAGACATCACAAGCTCTGCCCTACTACATCTCTGATAACAGCCAGACATCACAAGCTCTGCCCTACTACATCTCTAATAAAAGCCAGACATCACAAGCTCTGCCCTACTACATCTCTAATAACAGCCAGACATCACAAGCTCTGCCTACTACATCTCTAATAACAGCCAGACCTCACAAGCTCTGCCCTACTACATCTCTAATAACAGCCAGACATCACAAACTCTGCCTCCTACTTCATCTCTAACAACAGCCCCACTTTATATCTGAGAAGAGGCAGGTATCACATGCTCTGCCCCACTTTATATCTGAGAAGAGACGGTATCACATGCTCTGCCCCACTTTATATCTGAGAAGAGACGGTATCACATGCTCTGCCCCACTTTATATCTGAGAAGAGGCAGGTATCACACGTTCTGCCCCATTATATATCTGAGAAGAGACAGTATCACATTCTCTGCCCTACTTTATATCTGAGAAGAGGCAGTATCATACACTCTGCCCCATTATATATCTGAGAAGAGACAGTATCACATTCTCTGCCCTACTTTATATCTGAGAAGAGGCAGGTATCACACGTTCTGCCCCATTATATATCTGAGAAGAGACAGTATGACATTCTCTGCCCTACTTTATATCTGAGAAGAGGCAGGTATCACACGCTCTGCCCCACTTTATATCTGAGAAGAGGCAGGTATCACACGCTCTGCCCCACTTTATATCTGAGAAGAGGCAGGTATCACACGCTCCGCCCCACTTTATATCTGAGAAGAGGCATGTATCACACGCTGTGCCCCACTTTATATCTGAGAAGAGGCAGGTATCACACTCTCTGCCCCACTTTATATCTGAGAAGAGGCAGGTATCACACGCTCCGCCCCACTTTATATCTGAGAAGAGGCAGGTATCACACGCTGTGCCCCACTTTATATTTGAGAAGAGGCAGGTATAACACGCTGTGCCCAGTGGCGGATCCAGGGGGGGCGATAGGGGCGATCGCCCCCCTAGCAGACACTTGCTGCCGACAGCTGCACAGTATGTGCAGGTCCGTCCAGCCGTGACAGGCAGGGACAGTGTGCTGCCCGGCTGCTCTGATTGTGTTTTAAACACACTGTCCCTGCCTGTCACGGCTGGACGGACCTGCACATAGTGTGCAGCCGTCGGCAGCCTAAGATTTTAGAAAGGGGCGGGGCCTAAATCCCCCCCCCCTAAATCGCCCCGGGTACAGTACTTTTCTAGATCCGCCCCTGGCTGTGCCCCACTTTATATCTGAGAAGAGGCATGTATAACAAGCTCTACCCCACTTTATATCTGAGAAGAGGCATGTATCACAAGCTCTACCCCACTTTATATCTGAGAAGAGGCAGGTATCACACTCTCTGCCCCACTTTATATCTGAGAAGAGGCAGGTATCACACTTTCTGCCCCACTTTATATCTGAGAAGAGGCAGGTATCACACGCTTTGCCCCACTTTATATCTGAGAAGAGGCAGGTATCACACTCTCTGCCCCACTTTATATCTGAGAAGAGGCAGGTATCACACTTTCTGCCCCACTTTATATCTGAGAAGAGGCAGGTATCACACTCTCTGCCCCACTTTATATCTGAGAAGAGGCAGGTATCACACGCTCTGCCCCACTTCACATGATATTAGACAGGAATCAAAATTTCTGCCCACCGTAATCTCTTATCCCCTTATGTCTAGTAACAACTATCACAAGCTCTATCCCAACACTATTTTAGCTGCTATTCAGCACATCTTCTTTTCCAAAATATTAGAGGAGAACTGAACTCAAACAAAGTCCCCTTGTGAAACAGACTGGTATGGGTCTTACACCTGGCATCCCTGACCTTACCTCACAAATGGCGTTGTTATTTCCTGTAAATTTGACATATCTCAATGGTAACAAAACAGTTAAAGCCCTAAGGGAGGGGGTGTGTGTGAATGAAGGGGGCAGAGAGAGAAACAAGATATTTGCTAACAGTTTATTTTTAGATGTGGATTTGGCTGGAGAACCTGGTGTAATCCTAGCTTCCAGCTTTTCCCCCCAAACAGACTGAATTATTAGCATTGGAGAGAGAGATGAAGTGACTTGACTGATATCCGCAGCCTCACTTCTAAACAAGGTTCTTTCATGTACATTCTGAATGTAAATCCTCACCGGATTTTCTTTTTAAGAGACATTAATTCTTAAGAAGAACCAGGACAAACGTGGAAAAGTGGCATAATGTGACATAATGCAGTGGGAGAGAGAGCCAGAGATTCTACTGGGGCTTTCATCATCCTTAGAGAATTACCATAACTTTTATATATTTATGTAAGATGGAAGATGAAGAGCAGGGTACTCTCAGCTCCTTTTATTCTCCCAAAGAAGAATTTACAAAATGCCACAAGTAATCAGCAGCGGCACTCTTTGCAAAAACTTGGATTAGATGCTAATAAAACAGAAGTGCATAAGTGCCACCTGCTGGCATATAGTATGAATTACATTTGAGAGAATACTACAAACCTGAAACTATATGCAAAAATATATTTTTTTTTTAATTATTAACCAATATTAATGTATTGTATCTACAAATATATATCCTACAGTTAATCTTTTTTTTAATGGTATAATAATGAATCCGTTTTATTCTCTCACTTTAATTACTGAAACCTCCTTCTCTCTGGCTTGCCCAACTACCACCTCACCCCTCTTAAGTCTCTCCTCTATGCTGCTGCCCACCTTATTTTCTCTCCCACCGCTCTATCTCTGCCGTTCCTCTCTGCCAGTCACTACATTGGCTTCCCATGGTATACAGAATTAAATTTAAATTCCTCACACTAAAAAGGTCTCAACCAATCTGCTCCCTTACATCTCCAACCTCATCTCGACCCACACTCCTTGTCACCCAGGGGCAGGGTGGGCTGGAGGGCAGGAGGGCATCTGCACCCCAGGCCGGACTCATAGAGAGCTACCTTGGGCTGGGTTACTGGGCCACTTGCATTTTTTTCTCATTAAAATACGCTGCTGAGTTCATTCTTGCCCCCAGGCTAAAATTTGCCAGCCTGCCCCTGTCATCGCCCCCTCCGCTCTGCTGATGACCGTCGCCTCACTAGTTCACTGATCACTTCTTCCCACTTCCGCCATCAGGACTTCGCCTGGGCTGCTCCCCAGCTGTGGAATGATCTCTCTAGCTCCATCAGGTTATCCTGTACTCTCAAAGGCTTCAAGCGTGCCCTTAAGACTCATTTCTTTATTAAAGCCTATCAACCTTCCTCCCAACTCTTTTGTCCCGGCTTTCACCTTTCCTTTTAAATGGAAAGCAAGGCCTTCTTTTGTTCTCCTTCTACTATTCCATCACCCTCTGTACCTCTTGGCCTGCTTCCCTAGCCTTGTTTACTTGGGCTCAGGCCTACTTCACGTTGGTCATTATCATCACTCCCACTCACTGTTCCCTAAATAATTTCAACTGCATTACCAAGTTATCTGTATATTATTTGTTTATTCAGTATGTTTGGTCTTTGCATTGTTTTTCATATATCATGTAATGTGTTATGTATCATCGTGTCTTGAATATGTCATGTACAGCTTTGCATGCCATTTGTACCGCCTTATAAATAAAAGATAATAACAATAATAATAATAATAATATTATTATTTGGAAGTATATGTAGAACATTATTTTTCCATGGGATATAAACGTACCATAGAACTAACCAAATCTGAAAATATATTATATATTGATTTGTTGTGTTAACTGAAATCTTTAGTAATGACTTTGAACCAAGTATCTGGATTCCAAGCTACCATAGTTACCTATACCGCGCTTCTCTCATGAAACACACAGAATGGTTGTTGATTCTCCTCCACCATTGGCTTCCAAGTCCACAAGGGGAGCAGCACTGACAACCGTCAATCAGGCAAGCACAGACTACAAATATAACTGAGAACGATACAACAACAAACCAGTGGTAACATGCCTTATTTGTTACTGCTCACAATATAAAATAAATTGATGCAATATATGTTTTGAACAGTAGTCCAACTAAATATTCACCTAAGCAATGTAAATAGTAAACAGGAATGCCCTGAAAACTTGGTCATCCATCTATCTGGGTAAATATAAACAATGTTGCAGATGCAGGAGATGACTATAGCAAAACTAGTACATAAGTATTTAGTAATATATTGAAAATGTGTTGATGGCTGAGGGGAGACAGACCTAGATAGACCTCCTAAGTGGTGGGATGACCTATAGGACTCAGGAAACTAATAAAAGTTATAAGAACATTTATGTTGTTCTCTGAAGGGGTGAATTTTCAAAGTGTGTTTCCAGGAGAAAAGAGCAATCATGTCTACTTTGAGAAATCACATTTTATACAAGCAGTTCTATACGCAACGGTTTATTGTCACCAGTAAAAACATCAACTCAGCAGCGACTGTACAAGTTGGTTATTCATCAAACCATGTAGTGAGGTTTTTACATCCTTTTATGTGAAAATCTTCCAAAATTCATCATAGAGTCCGAGATTAGTCTCCATTCATTATGTTCTATACAGCAGAATGACTGGTGATGCTGGAGTCTGGTGAACTGACAGCACTGGTTCTTCTAGAATAGAGAACTGTATTGCACAGAGTGTACCTACCCCTCCTCCCCTCACACCACACACACAGGGCCTGATCAATCTTCCAATGCAATGTGAACGCACACTTGCGTTTACAAAACCTGCACGTAACTTGTACGCATGCTCGCACGCCCGTATTCAAATACAAGCCAATATGAAGGTACCTTTCCATTTGAATCTGCTTATAAGTAAGTTCTGGCTGTACATTACTTACCGCACGTAGACAGACAGAACACAGTGCAGGATACACACTGACATATGTGCAATATGAAGTCCTATCAGAACGCATGTAAAAAAATATATGTTATAAATGAAATGTACAACTCTCAATACTATAATCATTAAAAAAAAATAGGTTTAAAAAATGTTGTATTTTTTTACATTAAATAAATCAGGATGCTCTTAATGTATAATGTACATAAAATGCAAACACATGTTCTGACATGCATACATGTAGTTATCACTGTCAGTCACTTACACCTTCCCTGTAGCTAGTGCAAATGACACGGCTACAATACATGTAGACCTTGAATGGACCGCATCTGCGTAGGCACGCGGCTCCCTTACTTTACATTGTCTATAAACAGAAGCGGACCTAGCGAGCTGTGGGCCCCGGTGCAGGGAAGCAGGGAGGAGGGAACTGGGACCCACAGCTCTTAGTTCCCCATGCAGAGAACCCCATTATCTCCACGGGCCCCGATGCTCCGCACCTGCTGCACCAATGGTAATTCCGCCACTGCCTACGACCATCCGCCCCTTCCCACCCCCTTTCTGCCCTTCAAGTTGTAGCCAGTAGTAAGTGTCATTAGCGTTCGGACATGAATTGCATTCACAGACGTTAGTCCCGTTCTGGCGCAAATACACAGAGTTTTCTCATGCAAGATACAGCACACCAATGGACTCTGAAGGTGAAACAGGTCCACAGTTTTTCAATTTATGAAATGGTTATAGGCTCTATTGGTGGCTCTTGTATTCCGAAAATAAAAACGAATGTGAGACCCCAGGGAGCGACTTTTCATATTGAGGGGTCTATTCATTAAGACACCCCTGATTGTCACGGCTAACGGTAATTGTCATAAGCTTGTAGAACAGGTGGTACAGGTATTCGCCTTTAGCAGCCGCCTTTCCCGTAGAGCTTGATGTGCTCACAGGTACCCAGATGCCCCCAGGTCTTGTGCTCTGCGTAGTACAAGCTTATGGTTCAAACCATAGTGGGGCAAGGGAGTGACAGCAGGAGATAAATTAAGTTAGGAACAGGCCGAGGTCTAAGGGTACAAAGCAGGCAGCGAGGTGAAATACAGGGCGAAAGGGTCTGGTCCAGCAGATAGACAGGATATCCGAGTCACAGGCAGAAGTCAGGGTCACCAGCAGAGAATCACAATCCAATAAACAAGCCAAAAGTCATACACTGAAGGGTCTATCCAGGAGTACAGGAACACAGAACAACAGCAGGTCAGCAGTCAGGAAACTGAACGTTATAACCGTCAGGGAGGCTAAGCCCTCCCTGCTTTAAATATTGATAGTGGCCAATCAGGAGCAAGCTCCATTAACAGATAATGGGACCCAGCTGCCATAGTAACAAACTGCGCATGCGCCCAGGTAACAGCTTGCTGGGTCACAGCGCTAATAGAATTAATTATAACTTATGCGCACGGCTGTGATTGCCTGCTGGGACGCATACAGGGGCTGGAGAAGTGTCCCGACCGTTGCCATGGCAAAGGCCGGGAAGAGGCGGAAGTGACGTCCCTGTTGTCATGACGATGGCCGGGAGGAGGGGCAGGGAATACCAGCGAGCCACAGCGGCTCGTAGTAAAGCCGCGGCTCGTGACACTGATGAGTAGTTTTTCTATTCCTGTGTATCGCAGAGCTAGAACATTTTTATTTTGGCAATTTATTAAGAAAGTGCTGCCAGGGCAGCTGAACAACGTGGGCACCCCCTGCTAGCGCCATCCTAGCAATCAGAGAACAGCAGCGGCACTTTGCATGGGGAAGCATTACAGGAGGCCCCCGTGATGGCTACCTGCCTGCGGTAGCAGGTGATAATCTTTACCAGACGGTGGCATTGGTAAATATGAAGAAGCCCTAAAACCTGCAAAAAAAAATAAAAAATATTTTTTTTTTGCAGGATTTAGGGTTTATCACCCTTTAATAAATAGACCCCATAGTATCCAGCCGTGCACTGACCAAGAAGAAACAAGAGCCTGGAGACAGGGGCACTGGCAGGACGGGTGTCTTCTGTAGATGTTCTTTAGTAATAGATGCAATTATTTTTTTTGCTATTTGGATTATTATAAGTGTGAAATGTCACAGCGCATTAGGACTTAGCTTCATCATGTAGAAAATAAGTATGACCTTAAACTACCAATTCACAGTCATAATTGAACTGGCAGAGAGCCAAGGCAAGACCGAGCCAACTCCAAAAGCCAGGTAGTCGGCCATCTACATTGTTTTTTTCAGCTAAGGTTTTGGCCTGCTTTGTAGAGATCTTAAGTGAAAACATCAAATAATTTCTTTAAAACAGACAAGAAAACGAGATGTTCTTTATTAACTTTGGGTGAAGTTTTCATAAGTTGAGTTGGGCTCTTTCTATTTGAATGCATAGGAAAATGCACGTTAACAAATGCCGCCAATGACCCACTATAATGTCAATGCGAAGATGGAAACATTAATATAAATATGTTATTTCTTCTTGCGTTGAGATTTTCATAAGTTCAAAGTGCTTAACACTCAGATGAAAATTGCATAGATTGAACAAACCACTAAATGACTGGCTGTCTCCTATCTGACAGTGTTTCTTCACAAATGATAAAGGGAAGGACAAGCAGTAGCCCTTACTTATGGTTGTTGCGAGTGAAGTATTATACGGCTTGGATGCGCTTGGGAAAGTGAGGGCCTAGTATGTTATCAGTTGTACATAATTTAACTGGGACTGTAGTTACATCAAAATTGCCTCAGGGAAGCCGGCTGTAATTGATGAGAGGCTAAAGTACTGGAGGTTTCTTAAAGAATACGGCAGGGGGTATATTTAATAAACTGCGGGTTTGAAAAAAATGGAGATGTTGCCTATAGCAACCAATCAGATTCTAGCTGTCATTCTGCAGAATGTGCAAAATAAATGATAGAACTAGAATCTGATTGGCTGCTATAGGCAACATCTCCACTTTTCCACACCTGCCGTTCAGTACACATTAACAAGGTATATTTCTGTGTGTGGGGCAGTGTTTTGGTATGTACTTCAATGGGCGTAAGAGAAGGAGTGCAGTGCATCTGCAATATGGTATTAGTCACAAATTGTCTGCATCTTGTCTCCACTAAAAGAGTATACACAATTAGAGTCACTTTCAGTTTATCGAAAAGAGTTTTATGTTAAATGTTTTTATAGCGACTATCCGACCAATGTTCATTGTAGACCATGTCGGAGGTTCAGTCACCTCATGTATTCCACTGCGGTATCACAAGGTTACTTGCTGGGCTCCATCTAGTGGAAGCAGCTTTGCAGAGCAGATGTTTTACACTGAAATTCTTCATTTACTTATATTTGTTACTCAACATGTATATATAGAATGGTTGGAATGGTTGTAGGTTTTTTCCAATTTGCATGAAAAAAAAATCTGATTCCTCAGTTCTTAGTACTTGGGCATTCGTCTAATATCTTGATCTTTCTTCAAATATGGACAGGAAAAATCTCTGTGGAGAAAAAACCCCAAATGTCAAGTAAAACAGGGCGTGGCTTGGCTGGGGGGTATTTGTCCCATAGTGGGCTACCTGCATTTTTTCCCCCTTTATAATGTTCCCAATAAACTGCTGAGCTGTGCCTCGCACCCCCCAGGATAAAATTTGCCAGCCCTCCCCTAAAAATGAGGGAATAATACAAAAGACTGTGTTATTGATCACATTTTATTATTTTGATAAAACATTTGCTCCAGCATATAAACTGTTTATATGTGGTGGCAAGGAAACCAGATCTTTTCAGTAAAATAAAGTTAGTTTAACTTTAGAAAAAAAACCTTTATCGTTATGTGGTGAAATAAATACAGGCGTCTATAGTGCATACTTGTCAACTCTCCCGGAATGTCCGGGAGACTCCCGCATTTCGGGTGAGTCTCCCGGACTCTCGGGAGAGTCTGGCTATCTCCCGCAGCTGGGCAGAATTTGGTCCAAAACGCCTCAATTCACCGGGAATCGCGGCGTTTGGCCCTGCCCCTGCTGTAAAATGACGCGTTTTGCATCATTACGTCATGGGGCAGGGTCAGAATGATGCGATTTTTGGAGCCCCACTCCCTTTATGAAACTACCCAACATACAAAGAGAAGGAAGATTCATTACATAAATCGCACAGTTCAATTAAATGTTATTTTACAGAGGATATAAAAATCTTTCATATTTTTGAAAAAAATAAAATGTCTTCTTTACCGTCCTCATATACTTGCAAATGTTTCATCTTAATGAAGCTGGCATATGGAATGTAAATGGTTAGCAAGAGTATATTCACTATATATTAAAAAATTCCCAAGCAACACTAGTGCCTTTGTGCTTCCTCGCATGATTAATGGAACTTCTACCGCTGCCACTTACTTCCGAGAAAATAGGAGAGAAATCATTTTTTCCGGGAATGTGGGAAATAGCAACCAGGTTGATTTTTCTTATTAATTTTACTTTTTATTACTTTCTTTTAGTGATTTTTTTTTTTTTTAAAGCGAATTAACTAGACATTAAACTTGATAATCCTGCATTGTCCAATTAGAAGAGAGGGTGGGGAAGGTTGAAAACATATTAATCGGATCTTACTTTGTAGATTTTATGAAGCTGCAAGGGTACAAAGCATAAAAAAAACAACCACCACAAAATAAAAACATTTCACCCTATCGCTCCCCAAAAAGTCAGAATCCATCTAAGTGAACATATAATAATGTGAAAATGAGGAGTGTAGTATTTTGACAATGTTGTCTCCTAGGATCTTTTAGACAATCATTAAAGGTGACAGTAAATGTCATCTAGTGACCCCGATTCAAGTCTAAGCATAAAGCTATCAAAATTATAATTTAATATCAAACCATAAACCTAGCCAAACTATAATACAATAATCTAACTATAAAGTTAGCCAACCTCTGATCACACTCTACATATAAAACCTAAACAATTGTAATCCAAATATACCCTTAAAACTATTTAAACTCTACACCAAGTCAGGGGCGGATCTAGGCAACTGCTCTACCCGGGGCGATTTAGGCCCCAGCCCCTTTCTAATTTCTGCGGCTGCACCGTATGTGCAGGTCCGCTCGGCAGTGACAGTGTGCTGCCCAGCTGCTCTGATTGTGTTTAAAACACAATCAGAGCAGCCGGGCAGGACACTGTCAATGCTGAACGGACCTGCACAGTGTGCAGCCGTCAGCAGCAAGCCCCTGCTAGGGGGGGCGATTGCCCCCCCCTGATCCGCCACTGCACCAAGTCTGAATACAAACCTGGCCAAACTCTAATAAAATAAACTAATCATAAACATAGCTAGGCTCTAATCGAAGTCCAACCATAAACCTAGCCAACTGTAAACCAAGTTTACCCCTAAACCTAACCATAAACTGAGCCAAATTGTAATCCCATGCCATCTAGGACCGTAGCCAAATGTAATCTAAATCTACCATAAATCTGTTTAAGTCTAACTCTAAAAAAGTGAAGCTCTAAAATCATTCCTAAAAGGTGATCTTGCACCTCAAATTATAAAAATGTAACAAATCATACGGAGTAAATCAGGACGATTGGAAATGTTTTTCCTCTCCAGAAAACTTCTTCTATGTATATTTTCAGATACTGACATACCTTTCCGGTTTCGACAACCTGGCTAATCCAAGTCTTTAAAAATATATATATTTTTTTTATCCAATGTTTTGCCGTGAGGGATAAGTACAAAAGAATAAACCTAAAGTGTACTAAAAAGTGAGAAAATAAACAGGTGGCAAATAGAAGGTATTTAGAAAGGGAAATAATTTGCAGTTAGACAACCATACATTTCGTATGGCTGTCACGAACGCCCAGCCTGTCCCAGATACAGCAATCTGAACAGCTGGCCTTGACTGGCGTCACCTTAGTCACTTAGCAATGCATACACCTTTTCTGCCATCGCAAAGGATTTATTATGCTGTCCTTACGTTCACCAAAACCACTTATTAATGCTTCACACTTAAATCACATACACATGTAGCATGAGCCTCCCTGGGCTTCGTAAATTCACAAAGAATAATGGAGAACACGCTAGATTAAATTTATTTAATCTGAAAAATGTTTCCAAGGCTTAGTTACAAAACAATTAATAAAAAGACATACAATATGTTGCACAAATAAGTTTCAGAAAATATAATAGGACATAAAACCAGAGTCACTACTTACTTAGTTAAGACTTGGGGCTAGATTTACTAAGCTGCGGGTTTGAAAAAGTGGGGATGTTGCCTATAGCAACCAATCAGATTCTAGCTTTCATTTATTTAGTACCTTCTACAAAATGACAGCTAGAATCTGATTGGTTGCTATAGGCAACATCCCCACTTTTTCAAACCCGCAGTTTAGTAAATCTAGCCCTTGGTGTGTGTGAGGGAACATAATTGAAAAACATGAGACATTTCAGTTTTGATAGACAATAACGTGTGCATTTTCATGAGGGGGTGTTACGAACCGCGGCTCTCCGACGGGCCGCCGCGGCTCGCTTCCGGTCTTCTCGGACGCCCCGGCCGTCTCCATGACGACCGGGGTGTCACTTCCGCCTCTGACGTCCCGGTTGCCTAGGCAACAACCGGGACGCTGTTATCCAGAGGCCGCAGCGCCCGGCCAGCAGGCTGACACCCGGGCACATACCAGCAGGGAAAGGTAGGACTATTTATGTTATGATGTAGACTCTGGTGATAGTCTTTCTGATTTTTATTTATTGTGCTGTCTTGTGATTGCCAGTATTTCCTCGGGGCAGTGATTATGCAGTGGGAGGGGTTTTATTACTATGACTCCTATTGGATCTCCTTGCTATTTAAGGCAGTGAGGACTGAGCCTCATTGCCAGTTATAGCTTCCTGTTTAGCTAGGCTCCTGTTCCTGTTTCCCTGCTCCTGTGCTTATTCTATTATTGGATTTCCCGTGTATGACCCCTGGCTTGTTTTTGGACTTCGTTGTATTGCCTGTGACCCCTGACTTCGGCTCGTTTTCTGATATCCCTGTCTGCTGCCGGCCCTTGACCTTTTGCCTGGATCTCACATCGCTGTGTTCTTCTACGCTGCCTCAGGGTTCTCCCCAGTCAGTGCACACTACACGACCCTCCGTTCGTCTGCAGCCAAGTCTGTCCCCACCACTAGGGGCTCCAGTGAACACCAGACATCGGAGCAGATTCCGGGTTCTGTCGTGCTGACTGAAGGAGTTCCTAACATTATAACTGGCCCAAAAATAAAGACGATCCTATTTTCCACTGATGGAACCCAGTCCGGCTCAGGTCCTAGCAGGGCAGATCCAAGTTGTGTCGCAGATGGTTCAGGATCTTTCACACAGGCTTTCTGCTCAGGAAGAAGCCGCCAAGGCCTCACAAGCAACTCCGGCACCTGAGCCAAAGTTAAATCTTCCGGACCGGTTCTCTGGAGATAGAACCTTATTCCGAAATTTTAAGGAGGGCTGCAAGCTGTATTTTCGTCTCAGGCCCCGCTCCTCGGGCTCGGAGCAACAGAGGGTCGGCATTGTCATCTCCTTACTCCAAGGCGATCCCCAATCCTGGGCGTTCAGTCTGACTCCTGTTAATCCAGCTCTGCAGTCCGTAGACGCCTTCTTCAACGCACTTGGTCTCTTATATGATGACCCAGATAGGGTGGCCTCGGCCGAGTCCCACCTAAGAGCGCTGAAACAGGGACGGCGGACAGCGGAAGAGTACTGTGCCGAGTTCCGACGTTGGTCGGTCGACAGTCAGTGGAATGACCCCGCACTACGGAGCAGATAAAGGACTCCTTAGTCCAGTATCCTTCATCATCTTCCTTGGAGGCCTTAATGCAATTGGTTATTAAAATTGACCGCAGGATCAAGGAAAGAAGGTCCGAGAAGGAGGCCGCCTCACCATCCTGGTCCTCTCCAGCCGTCTACCCAGTTCCTCAGGATTTACCAGAGCCCATGCAGTTAGGGGCTTATCGCCTGTCCCCTGAGGAGAAATCCAGGCGGCGGTCATTGGGGCTATGTCTCTATTGCGGCAATAAAGGCCATCTCCTGCGTAGCTGCCCGAACAAGGCGGGAAAAGACCAGGCCTAGGAGTAAAGGAGGAGGTACACCTAGGTCTCCAGATGGTCTCCTCCAAGAATTCTGTTTTAATCCCTGCTCGGATCATGTATGGTAATCGATCCGTTTCTATCCCTGCCTTTCTTGACAGTGGGGCAGCCGGAAACTTTTTGGATATAAACTTTGCCAAGACTCTGGGCATTCCGTCCGTAAACTTGGACTCGGAGATCACGGTCTGCGGACTGGATGGCAGACCGTTAACTGACGGAAGGGTCTCATATCAAACGCCTCCTCTGCAGCTTACGGTGGGAGCTCTCCATTCTGAAGTCCTCTCGTTCTTTCTGATTCCTTGTTCCTCCGTACCATTGATCCTCGGGCATCCCTGGCTTCAACTTCACAACCCTCACATAGATTGGAGCACGGGAGAGATCATACGATGGAGTAAGGCTTGTTCCTCAACCTGTCTTGCTCTTCCTCTCCGGATTGTTCAGCCTTGCCCTGGATCTCTTCCATTGCCTTATCGTGAATTCCACGACGTGTTCTCGAAAAAAGAAGCAGACTCTCTACCCCCACACCGTAGCTACGATTGCTCCATTGATTTGGTTCCGGATGCCAAGCTTCCTAAGGGAAGATTATATGCCTTGTCTATTCCCGAGACCAAGTCTATGGATGATTATGTGGAGGAAAACCTACGTAAGGGATTCATTCAACCATCCAAATCACCCGTAGGAGCGGGTTTCTTCTTTGTGAAAAAAAAAGATGGGAGCCTCCGGCCAGGCATAGACTATAGGGGTCTAAATGGGATTACCGTGAAAAATACCTATCCGTTGCCACTCATCTCCGTGCTGTTTGATCAGCTCAAATTAGCCACAATATTCTCCAAGATCGATCTGCGGGGGGCATATAATCTGGTTCGAATCAAAAAGGGCGATGAGTGGAAGACGGCCTTCAACACTCACTCAGGCCATTATGAATATCGGGTCATGCCCTTCGGCCTATGTAACGCCCCCGCAGTGTTTCAAGATTTTATTAATGATGTCCTACGAGAATTCCTGGGGAGATTCGTTGTAGTGTATCTTGACGACATTTTGATTTATTCCCAGTCGTTGGAGCAACACCGTACTCATGTCAGACAGGTACTTCGGAAACTCCGCCAGCACTGCCTCTTCGCTAAACTCGAGAAATGCGAGTTTGAAGTCACTCAGGTCACGTTCCTCGGATATGTCATCTCTCCTCGTGGCTTCTCCATGGATCCCAGTAAGGTACAGGCCGTTCTCGATTGGATCCGGCCAAGCAATCTTAAAGCCATTCAGAGGTTTTTAGGATTCGCTAATTACTATAGGCGATTCATCCGGTCATTCTCGGTATTAGTGGCTCCAATTACAGCCCTTACCCGAAAAGGGGCCGATACCGTTAATTGGTCCTCTACTGCCTTAACGTCTTTTCAGGAGTTAAAAGAGGCGTTCATCTCTGCACCTGTCCTCCGACACCCCAATCCAGAGTTACCCTTTATCATCGAAGTGGACGCTTCTGACGTCGGGGCAGGTGCCATCCTTTCTCAGAAAGACCTCAATGATCACTGCCTGCACCCCTGTGCATTTTTCTCCAGGAAATTTTCCTCCGCTGAGACCCACTACGACGTTGGAAATAGGGAGTTGCTGGCAATCAAGTGGGCATTTGAAGAGTGGCGCCACTGGCTGGAGGGAGCTAATCATGTTGTTACAGTATATACCGACCACAAAAATCTACAGTATATTCAATCTGCCAAGATTGTTAACTCCAGACAAGCCCGGTGGGTCCTCTTCTTCTCCCGTTTCAACTTTACCATTACCTTCTGGCCCGGATCCAAGAACATTAAGGCGGACGCCTTGTCTCGCAGTTTTTTCGCCTCTCATCCTTCCCTCGCAGAAACCACTTTCATTATTCCAGCATCCAAAGTAGTCCTTGGCCTAACTCAGGATCTTGGCACAACCCTCCGGGGTCTCCAACAGTTGGCACCATCAGCCACTCCCAGGGGTAAATTATTCGTACCGGATTATCTGAGGAGGACGGTCCTCACCGAATGTCATGATAATAAAACCTCAGGTCACCCTGGAGTATCCAAGACTTTGGAACTTCTGTCTCGTTCCGTCTGGTGGCCTTCCTTGGCAGCAGATACCAAAGAGTTTGTGTTATCCTGTGAAACCTGTGCCAGGAACAAGTCTTCTCGCAAACGTCCTGCCGGGCCTCTTATGCCACTGTCCATTCCAGCGAGACCCTGGACCCACATATCGATGGATTTCATCGTGGAATTACCGCGCTCATCCAGCTTTAACACCATCTGGGTGATAGTGGACAGATTTAGTAAGATGGCACATTTCGTCCCTCTTGTAGGATTGCCATGTGCTAAAACCTTGGCATCTCTATTCATTCAGCACGTTTTCAAGCTCCATGGACTTCCTGTTAACATTGTCTCTGACCGCGGCTCCCAATTTGTAGCCACATTCTGGAGAGCATTCTGTGCCCAATTAGGAATCAAACTATGTCTGTCTTCGGGGTATCACCCACAGTCCAACGGACAAACGGAGAGGGTTAATCAATCCCTTGAGCAATTTCTCCGTTTATATGTAACTAAATGCCATAGTGATTGGGCTGCTCTGCTTCCATGGGCAGAATTCGCCTACAACAACTCGTGCCATTCGTCTACTCTGGTATCACCATTCTTCTGTAACCTCGGATTCCATCCTCGGTCCAACTCGCTGGAGGTCTGGAATCAAGCTAAATCTAGTTCTTCGATTTCTTATCTGTGCCGGATATGGAGAAAGGTTCACCTTGCCCTCAAACAAGCTTCATTTAAGTCTAAACATTATGCTGATCAGCATCGTGGACCATGTCCTTTCAAGGTCGGGGACAAGGTGTGGCTATCTACCCGCAACATTAAACTTAAGCAACCTTGTAGGAAGTTGGGCCCTAGGTTCATTGGACCCTTCGCCATTATTAAACAGATTAATCCTGTGGCTTTCAAGTTGAAACTTCCTCCTTCACTCAAAATTCCTAACACATTCCATTGTTCCTTGTTGAAAGCAGCCACATGGTCACATAAATTCAGACCACGTCAATTGCACAGACCTCGTCCTGTCTCAGTCAGAGGACACCAAGAGTTTATTGTTGAAAAGATCCTAGACTCCAAAAGGGTGCAAAGTCAAATCCACTTTTTGGTCCACTGGAAGGGCTACGGCCCGGAGGAGCGATCTTGGGTGCCGCAAAAGCATCTTCATGCTAACCAACTCATTAAGGACTTCTTCAAAAAGTATCCTGGGAAACCTGGAAGTCGGGGTGCATTGACCCCTCCTCAAGGGGGGGGTACTGTTACGAACCGCGGCTCTCCGACGGGCCGCCGCGGCTCGCTTCCGGTCTTCTCGGACGCCCCGGCCGTCTCCATGACGACCGGGGTGTCACTTCCGCCTCTGACGTCCCGGTTGCCTAGGCAACAACCGGGACGCTGTTATCCAGAGGCCGCAGCGCCCGGCCAGCAGGCTGACACCCGGGCACATACCAGCAGGGAAAGGTAGGACTATTTATGTTATGATGTAGACTCTGGTGATAGTCTTTCTGATTTTTATTTATTGTGCTGTCTTGTGATTGCCAGTATTTCCTCGGGGCAGTGATTATGCAGTGGGAGGGGTTTTATTACTATGACTCCTATTGGATCTCCTTGCTATTTAAGGCAGTGAGGACTGAGCCTCATTGCCAGTTATAGCTTCCTGTTTAGCTAGGCTCCTGTTCCTGTTTCCCTGCTCCTGTGCTTATTCTATTATTGGATTTCCCGTGTATGACCCCTGGCTTGTTTTTGGACTTCGTTGTATTGCCTGTGACCCCTGACTTCGGCTCGTTTTCTGATATCCCTGTCTGCTGCCGGCCCTTGACCTTTTGCCTGGATCTCACATCGCTGTGTTCTTCTACGCTGCCTCAGGGTTCTCCCCAGTCAGTGCACACTACACGACCCTCCGTTCGTCTGCAGCCAAGTCTGTCCCCACCACTAGGGGCTCCAGTGAACACCAGACATCGGAGCAGATTCCGGGTTCTGTCGTGCTGACTGAAGGAGTTCCTAACAGGGGGTCTAAGTTAGATTTTAAACCTTTTTCCACATAGCTCTCACCCCCCTCCTTTGGGCTGTCAATAAGGACAGATTGATCTCTCAAATGTCACAGGGCTTTCGAATGGAGTTAGGGATGTCCTGAGATCTGGTAAATTGACAGGACCTGAATTCTCACCTCTTCTCGTTCGGCTTGGTTGGTCAGGTCTACATGCTCTGCATACCGAAAAAACTCCTCAGAGATGCTTATCTATTCCTGGCTAGTTTCACAAGATTGACACTTGCATATGTTCATCTAGCAAAGCACACGTTGAGATTACATTACAAGGTTACATACAATATACATTGTCATATATGAATTGAGTCACTACTTACTTAGTTAAGACTTTGGGGTAAATATGTCAAGGTCCGATTTTCTCAGTTAAAATCGTGGAAAATCACAGGTGATAACCTGCGATTTTAGTCTCCAAGAATCCAGATGTATTAAACTGCAATTTTTTACTCTGATCTTAAAAATAGCTGGTCATCTCTGGCGATTTGCTGTGATGTCAAACACTCCCGTGTTTAGCCAACTCTCCTGTGTTTAGGTTAAAAATCCCATTACTATACATGCTGCTAGCAAGCAGCGTGCATAGTAAACACATCACTGTTTCGCTGCCTGTCTATACAGCCGCAGGTCTCTGCGGCCGTTAAAAGTTTAAAAACAAATAAAAGTTGTTGTTTTTTTTTTTTTAAAAAAAAGCGTGGGGTCCCCCCCCACCTGGCCACTATTAACCCTAGTGCTGCCAGCCTACTGCTGGTAGCGTGAGAAGCGGGGAAAAATTTGATTGGGGTCCCGCTGATTTTCACTCAACCAGTACTAGGCAAACCAGGCTGGGGTGGGTGGCACTACATTATAGCAGGGGGACACGCGGCAGGGGTCCCCCTTTCCATAATGACAACTAACGCCAGGCTGTTCAGCGCTGGCCTGGACTCTCTAGGAAGTGGGGTCCACCGAAAAAAAAGCGAGCGGGCCCCCCCCCGCTCTAGGGATTACCAGCCCAGTGCTGAAAGGACTAGGGCTCTTCCTACCCCCGTGGGCTGTGAGTAGTAAAGTAATAACGAAATTTATGCGCAAAGAATAAAGGGGACACCATTTTGTTTTGTGGAACTACAAGTCCAGGGAACTACATGCCAGGGTGCCCTAAACAGTCTGGGCTTGCTGATGCTTGTATAACTACAAGCACCAGCATACCCAGGGCATACTGGCACTTGGAGAACCACAAATGCCATCATGCCCTGACACCCATGGGTGGCTGAGACCTGGAGTACCAGAACACAAAATGTTTACAAAACCACAACACCCTGTTTACAACCACAATAAATACACTAAACACCCTCATTCATACCACATACATTAAAAATAATAAACCCCAAAATACTTACCAATCTGATTTTTCCTCTTTTGTCAGCAGCTTTTAATCCCAAAATGCTTGAACCATGTCCAAAATAATTTGTAATTCCATAGTCCCTGTTTCCCAGCTTCCGTGACTTTGGGTGTTTGCTGTATGAAGTTACACACGATTCCAGCCTGCAGTCTCTCTATCTATGACACAGGTTATAGACCTACTGAATCGCCCCCAAACAGTGCTCTCACACTCCCACATACTTCAGGTTTTCCACAATCTATTGAATACAGGCAACAGGACCCCAATATACTGTCCCACACGGCTTTTGGCTACCCACATGTTAGCAAGGTCCACCCCAGCAATCAAAGGGTTAACTCTTCACACCTCCAGACTGTTACACAAATGTAAATGCAAGCACACACTAGGGGCTTGTTAGTCAAAAGTATTAACAAATCACACACCGGCATTCAAAGGGTTAACTTGGTTGAGCTAAATTCTTATTAACAGGCATATGGATTCATTAGAGTATCAAGGACAACACCTATTAAATTTATAGATTTGATATACAAAAGGAACAGGGCATTCAGATATAAAAAACAATTAATAAACAATTGACATAATATACACAAGCAAAACAGTTAAAAATAAATGGGATTACATTCAGAGTATAATTTACATAAATTGTATAATCTGTGCCATGGGAAATTGGCTTGGAAGATGGACAATTTATCAATGTGGATTGATTTTACCAAAAGACTGACAACTTGTTGATAACTGGTCTCATCTTTTTAAAGACACTTCACACCTGTCCCCGCCTCCAAAGGTTGTGGTCTGTGACCCTTCTTCCAATCACAATTTGCATGTTCACTGATTTACAACCCAATTCTACTATGTGACCTTCTGTGGAGCGTCACACAGACCCACTTTATTATTAATAGATCCTCTATGAATTTACCCATCTATTGATACCAAACAGGCCTAGGTAAACAGTGTCAGTTTGAGCTTATACTAATTTCCTCAACTTCTCTGTGTGGCAGAATTCTTTATTTCACATATCAGCTGCTCTTCATCATCCTATTGAGGAATACGTGGTTGATCACTTTTTTTTAATGATTTTAAGTGGCATATTTTAAAACTGAACTATTCTTGTCTATATAAAATATCAGCACATGGTCTCTTTGAGCCAGACACCATGCTGAGCGGTTCCTAAAAGTCTATTCAAGTGTCAAAACTCCATCCCAGGCCAGGATATCTCTCACCACAGGGGCCTTTGAAGCTGCTACAGGTGACACTGCTATCTTCTAACACTGGGATGTGCAGAGTCACCGAATACACAAACAACAGACGTTCTGACTTCACATTTTACACTTTAGTAGCTCAACTTATCAATGGATTCATTTGATATACCATATTTACACTGCAGTTATGATTTAGGCCTTATTCCACCCAATTATGTGATGGGTTAACCCTTATAAATAACTAATTTCTCTATGTTCACGACAGTTGTAATACCCTTTCATAGGTTAGTTACTAAGCTCTGGCACGTTGTCACTCTTAAGTAGAGATGGTCACTGACCCCCGTGTTTTGGTTTTGGATCTGGATTACCTTCGTGTTTTGGCAAAACTGCCCTTGCGTGTTTTAGTTTTGTTTGTTTTTTTTTGCTATTTTTGAAAAAAAAATAAATACATTTTTTTTGGTCTAAAATAACCTAATTTAGTGCTCCACCAGTTTCTTGGATAAGCGAGGTAATTCTAAAGCTAATAAATTACGAAAAATAGTTTAATCCCTGGTAGGCCGTCCTTAATTCTAATACTTGCCTGCAAATTATACAGACAAGCCTGGTTGTCTTCCCCCTACATCTTTGACTATTGGCAATGTAGCCATCGTCTTTTGATGTATATTACACCCTCCACTTGTAGTTAAATAGAAAAAAAATCAGCCTGCATTGACTGTACGTTACATAGAAATGGACAAAGGCAGTTTGGTATCTGTCTGCATCAGACCCCCTCTCCACTACTAGTAAAATAGAAAACTATTCAGCCATTATAGACTGTAGAATATAAATAGAAATGGACAAAGGCAGTTTGGTGTCAGTCTCTATAGCCCTCCCCCCTCCACTTGTAGTTAAATAGAAAAAAAGCAGCCTGCATAGACTGTACAATTAAAATATAAAAAGAAACGGATAAAGGCAGTTTGGTATCTGTCTGCATCAGACCCCCTTCTCCACTAGGAGTAAAATAGAAAACTATTCAGCCGTTATAGACTGTAGAGTATAAATAGAAATTGAGAAAGGTATCTGTCTGCATCATCCTCATCAACATCATTAGCGCCCTCGTCGCCTACACAAATCTTCCCCTCATCCTCTTCTAATTACAAAGTGGCATCCTCAATTGATGTATCACCGGCTACACTCGGCCTGTTAAGGCACATATCAGCAGAACTGCTGAAAGGGCCCTTCTTTATGGGTACACTAACAGAATGCTCATGATTACACATACCACTGGTGGATGGACTCACCACAGGGATTGGTGACATTTCTGATTCAGAGCATACATTATCCTCTAATGCATTACTGTTTTCTTGCAGCTCGACTTTCACACGTAACACGTAACAGTAGTTGTGCACCACTTTTAGACTCCAAATTACTTGGTCTTGCTTGGTCACGAGTGTCCGTACAAGAAGAAGGCTCAGTAACATTTCTTGATCTGCCACTAATAGAGAAAGGCGAAGGCCTCATTCTTTCTTTGCCACTGCGTGTGTAGAATGGCACGTTGGCAATTATTTTTTTTTCGGCAGTTACACTTCTTTTTCGCTTCAACACGGTAAATTGTTTTGGTGTGTATTTTGTTTCCTGATTTAAAAAGACTATGTACTTTTACTTAGGCTTTACCAGATGACGTACTGGGAACATTACCATCAGGACTGGTGCCAGCACCTGCTTGCTGATCCTGCTCATATGTGGACTGCTTTGAATCCATTTTAATGAGGCCAAAGCACTTGTAGTGCAAAATATTTAATAGATACTGCTGCTAAATATGACTTTTGGCAGCCAGAAAAATTAGTGTTTCACACTGGGGAATATGGGACACTTCAAAGCACTTGTAGTGCAAAATATTGAAGAAAAAAAAATGCCTCCTCTATCCTCCTCTCTTCCTGCTCTAACAATTGCTAATAGAATTGGTATCAGAATTGCAATAATAATTAAAAGAATAAGGTATACAATTATTGCTCTGTCCCTGCTCTAATACAGCCTGTGACCTAACCCTGCTCTCTCCCTCTGTCAAATGGCGATGGATTGCTGTGGAGGCAGGTATTTATGCATTTCAAATATCGCGAGAACCGAGCCCCGACGACGTCACAATGACGTTTTGCCTCGATTTCGATTCCGAACGGGCGGGAGAGTACAGAGCTGAGCAGGCTCGGTACTCGGATAGGCAAAGTTCGGGCGGGTTCGGATCTCGGGGAACCGAGCCCGCCCATATCTACTCTTAAGGTTTAATATATGTTTGTCTTAATGTTCCTTCACACTTCCACCTCATTACTGTGTTATAGGACAGCTGGATACTGGGTTCAGTATTTAAGACAGCATTGTGGACCTGTATCACTATTTCCGCTATCCAAGCACTGTATGTACTGTAATACATAGCTAAAAAACACAGAACCAAACTAGAAAAAATAAAGTTATTTAGCAAAAGATGCAGGAGTAAATGTACAAGCCAATAAGGAAAGGTGACCCATCCCCCCTACCCTTAATGGCTGCTTGTAACCCTTAAAATTAGACAAGCAATGTTTTTCATATTTTTTCACTTTATTCTATGTGGAACAAAGGATTTGGATGATGGTGATTGCAAGCAGAGAAACTCAGAGAGTTGCTCTGAAAAGAAGCATAGAAGCCCAAGGATCAGCCTCTGATTAAAGATGAATTGAATGGATTTTTTGATTTACGGAGCTCTATTTCCCAGAAGCACAAACACCTTATTGTTCCATCTCTAAGGAGATTAAAGCACCAATCCTACATAGGTTGTTTTTTTTCCTTTAAATAGCTAGTTAAGTATCTTTTAAGTACGCATCTAAAAGTCAGTTTTCTTAGCTGTTCTTCTACAAATCCTTTTATCAAAATCTCTCTATAGATTACAAAATATGGCTCCCAGTTACACATATACAGGCACACAGCTCTCATCACGTTGTGTGAATGTAAAGGTGGGAGGATTTTACAGTACACAGAGCAGTCAGAGGGGAATACCAAAGGCACTCTGCTCACTACATCATGTGCCATGTGACTGTGGTTGCCATAGTAGTCCATGAAACTTTGCAGAATTCTACATCATTATCAGCAGCCTGAAGAAACAAACCAAGGAAAATGTGCATAAACTCTTAGTGATTTGTTTTAAAAACAAACCTTAAAGCCCCTCCCACCACCTCATTTTCCATGGGTTTGCTTAAGCCAATATCGATTTCTAAGATGCAAGTCGGATAAATGAAATTATGACTATACAGAACATAAAACACAAGAGAAATGGACATTTCGGCAATATTATAACATGCCAATTCATGTGCAGGCATTTGTTAATATTATTATTGCCACATGGTCGTATTATATTGTGACACGCTGTTGCAGCCACCCATTTGTTACCAGATTCATATCACATCTGTACCGTTGTTACCAGTGGCTCTGTATCCATATCATGCAGCCACTGATTAAATAAATAAAATAAAAAAGAGGGAGGGAGGGGGGCACTGCCACGGGAACTTCTCAGTGTTGTGGAGACCATACAGGCATATTATTTCTGTTACCCTGGTCATTTTCAACCATATTAGACAGTTTGTAAGGATCTTTGGAAGACCATCCTGGTTAACCAAAATCCAAATTAAATGGTTTGGAATTCAATGGACAGGATTGAAACAAAATTCGTTTGGCTGAAGAAGCACATGAGAGAGAAATGAGAATCCTTTCAAATTAAGAACAAGGACGTTTCTTGCAGCCATGAAAGACCTGGCCGTTCCGTGGACCACCGGATATGTGGCAGACACGGGATTGTGCCCAAATCTGCCACATATTTGTGTTTAACTGACTGGACCAGTCTGGCTAGATCTGGGTGTATATGTGCAAACTTTGCACCCTCTCCAAAACCATTATATAATACCCACAAAAAGGATGAGGTAGAGAAGGGTTAATAATAATAACAACAACAAATAAAATTCTGCTAAACTACTTCTAGTTTACTGAACATAACTGGGATAAAATGTAGGTAATATCTTAAACAGTTAACCACGTAGGTTATCTGTTTAAGCAGTTAACCTGCGTGGTCCCGACATTGCCGCTTTAAATTTTAATTCAGTCAGGTCGCACTGACTTCAGACACTACTGCCGGAGAGCTGCCCAGTTGGAAGGAGGTCCTGTCATCCTTCTACCTCCATCGGATATCTGCAGAGTCGTTTTGGAGGTAAGTCTGTCAATATTGATGTAGTTTTTTCCTGAAATTGTTCTTTTCTTGCAGGTCTTCTCGCTGTCAGATTTTCCATCATTGTGCAGCCGTAACCAACCAGATTATCACTGCTTAGTAAATAGTACTGGGAAAAAAAAAGCTTTAATTTTCTAATGTTCCATTCCGTACCTATATAGTTACAGTAAAGGGATAAATTTACATGATTATATTGTAACTGCTGAATATTACAACTATTTATACAAACCACAATGGGCCCGATTCATTAAGTAAATACCGATATGTGGCGTATTTCGCTTAAAACTGCTCCGTGCCTGCCCAGAATACTACTATATATCCCAGTGACCACAGCAACGTCCAATTCATCTTCAAATGCAAAGGATACTTCTCACAGTTTATGATATCATTGGAGGGTCGGTGTAGGCACAAACACCCAAACTTTTTTTTTCATTAATGAATATATTAATAACAGGTGTTAATGTATTTAATAATATTTTATTAATGAGTGCATTCTGATGAGACTTTAATTATACCTATGTATTGTGTCTGTCTGCATACGGAAAATGCAGACTACATTTATACCCATTTTCAACTAGAATTCGAGCGTACATGCGTGTGTTTTCTGTCCGTTTAAAAAAAACAAACAAAAAAACAAAACAACAAGATGCATTCACTCTGCATTCCTTAATGAATCAGGCCCAATGTCTTTAGGCTCTTACTAAACCTGGTTACGATCACTTGCCAAAATTGTATTATATGCACTACTCCACATCCTTGCAAGGATTCCCCACATCAGTCTACATGGATCCCTATCTGGTACAGAATTTGTTGTTTATGTTTTAATTTGCCTATATGGTGTCTGCTATTTTGGCAAACTAGTTTGTTCTTTCAGTGAACAGATGGGCAAATCACATTAAACCCAGGCATCATGCTTTTGCCATCCCGTGACAAAGAAACAAGTTTGCAGTGTAGTAACCTTGCAGATGATTAGGATCGATCAGGGTCCATCGCTGTCACAGGACCATGATCATTACTGTATCGCAAAACACAGTGGACACAGTTTGCCTACAATTGCTCCATGGGCATTACGTGAGAAGAACATACTGTCTTGTTTCTTTT
Source organism: Mixophyes fleayi (assembly GCF_038048845.1). Lineage (NCBI taxonomy): Eukaryota > Metazoa > Chordata > Amphibia > Anura > Limnodynastidae > Mixophyes > Mixophyes fleayi. The sequence continues at coordinate 347,379,504 of NC_134403.1, read as the reverse complement.
AAAGGTTTCAAATACGCCCCTACCTACCTGTAGTTAAGGGAAGAAAAATGATGCCCATAGGCATGCAGAAACCTGAGTCAGCGCAGCATAGATTTTGGGGGAAGGTCATGTTTTGTTGGCGTCCTTTCAGTGAAGCTTTCTGACAATGACAGATGACTACAACCTACATAAATATTTGTCAACCCCTGGTGGATCCTAAGTGCACTGATCCACTGACATATTCATCACAACTAGTAGGATGTATGTCTTTTTTGTCTCTGTATGTTTAATAACGTTTATTATACAAGTTTATAAACTATTAACATTCTTGAAGTATCCAGAGTAGCTATAGTTTAGATCCCTTTTTTGCACATCTGATTATTTCAATGCACTAGGGATGCTTAGTGTAGAGGCCGATCAGCTGAGTCTTCCCAAAGGCGGAAACTTTGCATTGTGGGTATTAAAACTGTGAATTTATGTTGTATCCTGTTTGCTTTATTGATGGGAGCCTCTACCGCAACAGAACGGTCGGCATTCTGGCAATAGGTGTATTTTTCATTTGTAACGATCTTTTGTTTACAGCATTGCCTCTAAAAACATGCAGCTTGGCGGACACACCAACAACATTATAAAACATACTATGGAATAATACAACAGTATTAAACCTCACAGCATGAGTCATACAATGTGTTAAAGTGGCTTCAACTGCATGTCATATCTAGCGGCAGCAGTAAATTAAATTTAGTCCTGAAACCTTTTTTAAAAGAGCAAATTTATTTGAGAAATAATGGGCTCACTTTCTAAAAAAAAAAATAATGGTAATTGGTTTGAAATCCAAACTATACCCCTTCAGAATAATCAGAGTCAGAATTTAACCCTATAATCCTGCCATTAAGTACTGTTCATCTCATCAAAAATATTCATCTATTCATACACAAATGTACAACTTTTTTTTTTTTGCAAACAGGAAGTAGCCATAAATAAAACTTTATTCTGCAATTTCATTTACAAGCTACCAGGCACCATGTCCTCTAACATGGCACCAGATAATTAAAATGGCGGCCGTCACAGATAATAAATCCAGACTTGGAAAAAAAAAAAGACAAAAACCGAAAAGTGGATAAAATGAGGTTTCATAGATAAAAGCAATGTAATACTGTCACAGAACTGTGGCAAACAAAGCGGTCTTGCCATAAATATTTTAGATATTTTGGTTGCATCGGCTCTGTTTAAAATGGATGCCGAGGGCCATGCGTAACTCAGTTGTGTTTGCAGTCTGGCTAAAAAGTCTATACAGTCATTTTTTGTCTTTAGCAGTTTGTAACAAAAAAAAACAAAAAAAAAAAAGTTAAAAACTATAGCAGCAACAAAGCAAACCTTGTCACAGGAAGGCATTAGTTAAAAACTAAAAAAAAAAAAAAAATGTCTATACAATGTGCGTAAGAAGGTGCATTGTTTATCTCCCATCAGCCGGCGTTCGACTAAGCGACAGCATAATTCGGGCAAAACGCTCACACAATTCGTGCGTGGAAAAAGTGGGAAGCTTTGGCGGGTCGTTGAAACCTTTAATTTCGGTTGAACAATCAAGCAGTTTTGGCAGGAAGTCAGTCAGCTTTTCTTGCAAGGAAGCTGAAAAGATGAAAATAGACCATTAACAGAATAATTAAAATATTTCAAAGCCTATTGATTTATTCTGTTATGGTTTCAGCCTCACATCTGCAATATTATTGAATGTTGGCCCTGTCCATCTATTACATTAGTACATATATTATAAAACGCTACAGCAATCTACACGTGCGGTGTTGAAACATCTACCAAACCAATGTTTATCATTTTAATGTTTTACGTTTTTAAACATAGAGCAGGGTCCTGAAATTTAGGTTACAAAATAAAATTGTCAATGTTTCCCATCCATTGTACAGATTCAGAATCACTGTGAATGTAGGATCAATGTATCTCTCCAAGAGCTTCACACAACTGCCAAGTCTCAATCAGAGACACGAGTCCTTCACTTAAAATTGTTTTTAAAACTTTTGATTTTTGATGGAATCTCACTAAGCACTTTTTACCTTTGTAAACTAGCTTGACCAAAAAGCAATATGTAGCCCTAATCCTCATGTATCAAACGGCCATTGTGTAATAGATTGTAAGCTTGTGAGCAGGGCCCTCTTACCTCTCTGCATTACCCAGTATTGTTTCTCATTTCAGTGTGTGTTCCTACTTGCAAAGCTACGGAATTTGCTGGCGCCATGTAAAAAAAGGGTGATGACGGATGTGGGGGAAAGTGCAGTTAGACCATCCCACAAGCTGCTGTAAATTTATAGGTGGTAATCAACACCCCCTACCACTAAAGGCATTCCAAGGACTTGCATCCAAATATATATATATATATATATATATATATATATATATATATATATATATATATATATATATATATATATATATATATATATATATATATTATATATAAGCCTAGCGCCGTGTGTTAGTCTGTGTGTGAAAAAAACCCCAAACAAGCTGCAGCGCCACCTGCTGGGCGGAGTTATACACTGACCTACTAAATTCTTAGCATTATCTAATATATAAAAGTAAAGGCCTAGCGGAGTGTGTGTGTGTGTGTGTGTGTGTGTGTGTGTGTGTGTGTGTGTGTGTGTGTAAAAAACTATTTTCTTAGAAAGGGCTCATCCAATTGACCTGAAATTTGGTATACTGACATTATTTGACAAAAAAAATTAGAATAGTGAAGTCAGTTAACTTCCATCATCCCCCCTTCCCCCTGTAGGAGGGGTAGTAAAGGCTAAATTTACGAGTTGAAGGCTCAAACTCATTTTTGTGAGGTGAGGCCTGGGCTAGCCCCAAATGCATGACAAGAACCTTTTTATGACCTTAAGTAGCTTGATTTGACTAGAATGCATGAGTATCATGCACGGGTTAACTATATATCTATCTCTATCTATCTATCTATCTATCTATCTATATATATATATATATATATATATATATATATATATATATATATATATACACACACATGGGGCAGCACAGTGGCTTAGTGGTTAGCACTTTTGCCATACAGCACTGGGGTCATGAGTTTAATTCCTGACCATTGCCTTATCTGTGTGGAGTTTGTATGTTCTGCCTGTGTTTGCGTGGATTTCCTCCGGGTGCTCTGGTTCGCTCCCACACTCCAAAAACATACTGGTAGGTTAATTGGTTGCTAACAAATTGAGCCTAGTCTGTCTGTGTCTGTGTGTGTGTCTGTTAGGGAATTTAGACTGTAAGCTCCAATGGGACAGGGACTGATGTGAATGAGTTCTCTGTACAGCGCTGCGGAATTAGTGGCGCTATATAAATAAATGGTGATGATGATGATATACACAGTTTTAATGATTTTATGCTCTTTTGAAGATTTTCACATATACATATAAAAAACATGCTATGGGCAATGACAGCGATTGTTGTGTTAGCTAATTTTAGTGTAACCTTTATCCAGTTTCCTAAAACTGACCATTCAGTGCATTTACAACTCAGTATAATCTGTCAGAGAAAACAGATTACACTACCCAGCAAGAAGAGTATAACAGTATTATCATTGTTTGGGATGCTAATACTATTATTAGATCGTTTTAGACAGCAATTAATTTTTTTTCCCTCCATAAAATAAGATAAAATGGACAATAACAAGAACAGAGGGTAATAACAAGGAACAATCTGGTGTACAATACACATCCTAGCATTGAACAAACACTGAGCTCTGGTGCCATACAAGGAGCTTGAATAAATTACATATATTGGCCCGCATGAGAACATTTCAGATCAGTTCCACAATAATCGAGTCTCTCTAAGTGCTTTATTTTATTGTCTCAGAATGTTCATTGCTATAATTACTTACGTTCCATTTCCTGTCCCAGGTAGGAACACCAGCGATTCCTCATGTCTTCTACAGCAACAATGTCCTTTTCCTCCATGTCATCAATCAACAGCATGGGCAAGCACGGTACAATGAGTTCATTCATTAGAGTCAGGCCATTGTTGACTTGTTCGAGCTCTCCAGATTCAAACATGGCCGCTGCACTCTCATTTAGTTTCTTCAAGACACAAGACAACATTGATGAAATACAATTGCTTTGGAAGTGTGAATGGTGGCAGAGTGTGAACCAGCGCTATTGCCTGTTTTTCAATTGGACTTCTTAGTAACGGTGCGTAGATAGGAAGGGCCTAGCAGAGTGTCTATGTCAGCCATCGGGTTTATTAGGAGGACAATGGACGCCATACTACTCTTTCAGCTCAGCTGGTTGACTTAGAGGATCCTAAGATTATCTGGGTCAAATTAAAGCAACATATAAATAATATACACAAAGAATAATACTAGCCTCAATGTAATCAGTCTTAACGCTAACCTCACTATATTGTAGCCAAACACCAGAAACTAACTCTTAGCTTCAACTCTAGACCTTGGTGCATGGCCTGATTCAAGCTAATCTAGCTGAATGAGGCTGTCACCTATCTCCTCTTTTGGTAAGTGCAGGATATTGAAAGCCTGTAACAAAATTCTTCTTCTACTTCCCCAATTTGTCCGGGAAAGGGACGGATAGAAAGTGTGGTCTGTATCCTGACTGCATAACAAGCGCTACCTCTCCCCATCCAGTACTGTCAATGGAGCAGAGCACGTTACTCTCCCAAGCAGCAGAGACAAAGTCCCCGTTTCCAGAGGCGACCATTCCTCTTTAAACTTGAAATATTACCCCTACTCCAATGACTCCTACTACTCTGAACTGGACTCCCCAAAGTCTATTAATGTCCTGCCCACTTATGACTCACCCACACAGCAACTGGCAGTGCCCTTTAAACCACTACTGCTGGCAAGCACAGTTTCAATGAGAAATCACCATGTCTTTGCTTCACCAGAAGTCATGAAGGTTTCAATGGATGAAACCACCAGTGAATTCATTAGTACAGATACAGACATATAAAGGGGGAAATACCTGTTTTATTGAGAGGGTTATATAAAAAACCATTGTATTAATAGGGGGTAGGTTTATTAAAATGCAAATTAAACAAATGTAAAATAAAAAGAACAATGATGTTTGCATTGAAGAGGTGTCCACAGACCAAATAAAATGATAATCTTAGGAAAGTTTTATACATGGTAAACGGCACAGTACCCCTCCTGCACTGTATGTGATGCAATTCTTACTTTATTTTACTACTCTGCTCCATATATCAACAGTAAGCTCATATTATGTATGCTGACTTTAATGTACTATATGTGGTTTTATACTATATTCATACACATCTCCTCAATACTACTTGTCTTACCCAATGTCTACCTATCCTGGATAGAATTCTCAGTATATGTTCATATCTGTCTATGTATAGACAACTGCACTATGTCCCGTCTCCTATTTTCTCGGACGGATAGATCTGTTTTCATTGTATTTATATATGGACATTGCACAGTATCCTCTAACCTGTATACAATGTAATTCTCCATATTCTTCTGATCCTGAATACATAGGCAGCACCATTATTGATCTACATGTTGCTCAGAGGCAATCACACAACATCATTTTGTTGTTTGACGTGCTAGGTGTAATTCACAGCATCTCCTCTTATTCTGTCCATATGGCCCAATGCACAGTATTCACTTATCTTACTATCCTCTGTATCTTTATAAATAATTATTTGAGTATTTAACACATAATACAAGTGTATGTCCGGTATAAATGTTATAAATATTAATGTCCTCATTTGCTCCTCTTGTTTCAGCTGTGCCCTCTTCCACTTACAATGTAAGCTGTCTGATGAGCTGGGTCCTCCATAGCCATTGTTTTCATGTCTGCATTTATTATGTCTCTCTTGTATGTCCCTGTTTTATGTATGTACTGTTTTCCCTACTGTACAGCGCTGAGGAGCACTGTGGCTTCTTACAAATCTATAATAATAATAATAATAATAAAAAATGATGATAATGTCCTGTAACTTTTTAGGGGGGATTTCAGAAGGTAACCAAGGTAATTTATTCTGCATTACTATCTTGTGTGTATCATCAGCTTTGAACATGATATATGATATATAGCAGGGGTAGGCAACCTGCGGCTCTCCAGGTGTTGTGAAACTACAAGTCCCAGCATGCTTTGCCAGTAGATAACCAGCAGAGAGGTGGCAAGGCATGCTGGGATTTGTAGTTTCACAACACCTGGAGAGCCACAGGTTCCCTACCCCTGATATATAGGATTCATAAAATTATCTGGTCCTCCGCTATGTTGGTCAAAAACAAAAAAACAACATTAAACAAAACACAGACAGTAAACACAGACATTTTGTGGACTGGACCTGAAGCCTCTAAATTTCACTACAGACTAAATTGTGGGACTATCTCCTGCTTCCGTGATGTCATGGGCTTCTAATAAATGAACAAGCTGTGAAACTGATCTGCGGCCCCTTGGCTATTGGTCCAGCCCATAAAATGGCTGCCTCCAGGGTGAGGTGATGGGCAAGCACCTGCTGTCCATTAAACAGTCAAGTGGTGAGTAGGGGAAAGAAGATTGGCACAGCTTAAATGACATGAGCATGAAATAAGCAGCTTTTCAGTATTAAGCATTGGGACCTGCAGCTTGCACCTACTGACCAGAAAGCACTCTCTCCGGTAATGTGATAACAGCTCCTCGTCGTGTCCTCTGTACTGGCCTCTGGACAGCAGTTCTTTGTTGTACTGGTAGCCATAAATGAGGTACAGCAATGCTTCAACATAACTAAAACAAAAAGAGAAATTGCTCAAAATTGTGTAGTTTTCAGCCCAACAGCATTGCATACCGCCCAATATTGTAGTATCGGGAGAGGGGCGTGGTCACATCACAATGGGGGGGGGGGCGTGGCCACTCCCTCAGAGGGCCTCCTAGTGCAGTAAAGCACTAGGCTGCCCCTTAGACTCCTCCCTTCCCCTCCAAACACTGCAGCATGCACCAGGATATGCTGCTCAGCAGTGAACACAAGACACCTCCCACAGTGGGACAGAGCCCTAAAGTTGGCACATTTGGGAGAGATTGTCTGTGTTTCACCTGCATACAACACCATACACTCTCTTTTCTCACGTGTCCTTTACTAACTGTAAACTGTCGCTCTCTCTTCTGTGTAAAAAGAGACCTTTGGCTGCACTGTTTGTGGACCCTTTTGTTAAAGTACTTAGATTTAACACCAAAGAAAAATCCTTGCAAGTTTTGTGTTGACTGTTTTTTATCTTTTGTAAAACACATGTAAAATACCCTTTATTGGAACCTCTTGTGGACTGTAAAGCACTATGTATGAAATCTAAAGGCATATTCATATATAAATGGGGAGAGTATGATCTCGTACCTCTTGTTCTGAAACAGTTCCAGCCCAATCATGATGTACAATGTAGTCTCTCGGAAAATCTTGTATTCCTTGTGCCACTTCTAAACCGAGATAAAGGGGTAAGAATTAGCTTGGTATTAATACGATATGATCCATGCACATCGTGCTAAATTTTATAGACACTTAAAATTATTTTGAGAACAATCAAGCAAGCAGCAGTCTAGATCATTTATACCAGAGAGGGGCAATGTGAAATAGCTGGAGAGTCCCATGTGAGGCCCACCAGCCGTCAAAGGGGCCGCACAGGGGAAAGAGGGAGAGCACGGTGCGCTCCTCTTCCTGCACTGTGCAGAGGAGGTCACATGATACGGAGGTCGGATGCCACCATACCCATAAGACTGGGGGCAGCTGTCTGGGAGAAGGAGCAGGCGAAGTCTCGGCAGGCCGTCTGATACCCACCGATTATCTATACCGTGTACTAGTGCATCCCAAAGTGTGGAGGAAGTGCTGTTAGGAGGGGGTGCAGAAGGAGACAGGATAGACTAACTAACTCCCTCTGGTGTAGGTCAGCAGGGTGTAATTTTTTTTTCCTTTTACTAACAGAAATGTGACATTTTTTTCTTACCCTATTTCTGCACAATCGCACAATTTGAGGAGATGGGAAAGAGGTTTGCAACACAGAAGACGTCTAGTTATGCAAAATATTCTCAGAGAGTTAAACGATAGTAAAGTATTGAACATTCTACATTGAACTATGTATATTTATAGCGGAGACTATACATAGACAGTGTTTTAATGCGCTTATGTCTTTCTATCAACATTTAAAGTAAAAAAAAAAAAGAAAGGAAAAGAAACCTCCCCCTGCATCAGGGCGTACTTTCCCATTCAATGTAATATTTGGCCGTGTGTGCCATCAGCGGAACTAGAGGGTGCTACAATAAGGATCATTTACGAAAGTAATTTGACAAACACAAAGGAAGAGAAGAAGGAAAACCTGGAAGCTAGGAGCACTCTATGATTGTAGGATTCTTAGTAAAATAAAATACTTTATTAAAAAAGTCTAAAAGAATGTTCCCATAATGGCCGGAGTGCTACCAGTAGGAAACATATAAAAACAACAGTGAGTGATACAAGGTGCAGAATAAGTGATTCAGATTGTCAGTTCTTGCTGCCGCCGCGCTATGTTAAATAGATTGTTATGGTGAATTGATACACACAATAAAAATGTATTAGATCCTTATGTTAATGTTATTTATCTTTCAATAAAGATTGTATAATCCCCTATGGTATCTTCATTTATTAAATACATATGTGACTGCCTATAGCTTGATTGTGTATAGAGGTTATTGATTACATTATAATAGCACTGATCAACAAATTAAGGAGACAGAGCTGCTAATCAGACACTGCACTAAATTCACATGATTGGTGATAAAGCGCTCTGTCTATATGCTGCCCATAAAGTAACTAATACCATGAATAAAGGGCTTCTCCCATTTCTAGTGAATCACTGTCATAATGATACATAATTTCTACCTCCTCTCCTATGATGGCTAACGCATACTCGCTTTAACCATGCAAAAACCTTTTTTTTACCTGGTTAAAGAAAGAGTATACGAAACACTCATCTGCGTTCACCTCGCTTAATTATAACAGGTCCTCTACGTAATTCAGCTATGGATGTCTCAATATAGCGACACTACCCCTGGAATATCTCATATCCAGGGCGTGAACCGCACAGATATTCTCACTAGTTACAACTACTATATCACAGCGTTAGTCATTATAGGAGTGGTGGTGGAGATTTCGTGTCAGTATGATAATGATCCACTAGAAATGAGAGAAGCCCTTTATTCATGGTATTAGTTACTTTATGGGCAGCATATATACAGAGCGCTTTATCACCAATTATCTGTACTTAGTTCAGTGTATGATTAGCAGCTCTTTCTCCTTAATTTGTTGATCAGTGGCATTATAATATAATCAATAACCTCTATACACAATCAAGCTATAGGCAGTCACATATGTATTTAATAAATGAAGATGCCATAGGGGATTATACAATCTTTATTGAAAGATAAATAACATTAACGTAAGGATCTTATACATTTTTATTGTGTGTATCAATTCACCATAACAATCTATTTAACAAGAACTGACAATTTGAATCACTTATTCTGCACCTTGTATTATTGTCACTATTGTTTTTAAATATATCGCTACTGGTGGCACACCGGCCATTATGGGAACATTCTATTAGACTTAATAAAACAAAATACTTTATTAAATAAGAACTTATACAATCATAGAGTGCCCCTAGCTTTCAGGTTTTCCTTCTTCTCTTCCTTTGTGTTTGTCAAATTTGTATTTGTTATACATGGTCAGGCAGCACCACACATTACATATTGCTGGATTTCAATAAATCAGTCACACAATATATAGGGTGTATGATTGCCTGGTGCGGTGGACAATTTCCTTCTACAACTAATTTACAAAAGTGCAAAAAAATTACCCTACTGCAAAGCAAGAGCCATTAGCACCAATGTACTTTAAATTTATACAGGTGTAAAACTTTGCATCATATGATGAGGGGCTGGGTGGAGGGATAGAAGCCCGCCTTGCCGACTGCAGGAATGCAACAAAATTTTAATTTGCAGGATGTAATTATTTAAGACTAATGTAAGGGGTGGGGAAAGCACATTTAGGGGGGTGGTTGTTCTCTATTTAGTAGGGATGGATAGAGGGGAAGACAGCATTGGTTTCTCCTCAAAAGTACTATTTTTGACATGTCCTTGGAGGCTGTGGAAACCAAGCCTTGGCCTACGACTCCATGGGACCTACCACCAGGAGCTCTTGTATCGGGGAAAGGGATCTTCTAGGTGCCTTCCGAGCAATGTCATAAATACATTCAAACAAAAGTGACACGTTTATTGAAAACAATCCCAATATCTTTTTCATTCTTATAATTACTTTCAAGTAACAAGTCAGTATTTCAAGAGAAAACTAAAAAATGTAAAGGAAGGTGATCCAAAGGTTGTAGTAAATGTACAGTGAGTAATGTTTCCCCATTACTTCCGGAACACCCAGAAAAGGAGGGCGAGCAGACTGTAATGAAGTCATGCTACATATTATGCTTGTGGCAGACAATTATGGGCATTTCCACGCTTAGACACATATTGCACTTGGGCATATTTTGCAGTTCGCAAATGACCGTCGCCTATCAACGAAATATAATAATGAAGAAGGATTCACCTAAGAGCACAAACTAACCTTGTATTCCTCCATATTAACCTCATCCGGCTTTATCATGTCAAGCTTAGCCTGAGCCACTTTCATGATGTTGCGACAACTAGAAGAGAGCAGGAAAATGTAATTAGAATTCAGCAGACGGATTGAATTCTCGTTTCCAAACCTGAAAGCCAAGATTAGCTCGTTTTCACGTGACCCTGTTTGCCTTGAAGAGAGCATTTAATAAAGAAAAATGAATGCGGACAGCGTGACTTAGCTTCACACCATAATAAACAACCATCATGCAATAAACAAATTAAATGGCAACATAGAACATGGTTCTTCCAAATTAACAGACCTATGAAGCAGGGGCCAACAAGTCACAGGATTCCTAAGGGTCATAGGTCTTGTGTGCGAGCTGCTCAAATAAAGATAACATAAATGGTACATCATCATCATTTATTTACATAGCGCCAACATATTCCGTAGCGCTGAATGAAATATGAATAGAAGATAAAAGTGTTGTCAATCTGTGATTGTCCCCAGTCCTTTTGTGCTTTATTTCTGTTACATAACTAGTTCCTAGTACATTTTAGGCTAAACATTGGTTCCTTGGACAACATGGCTGTCTCCACTTGAGTGTTGGGGACATGTGAACTTTAAAGTATGGTAAGCGTTTGGTTGCTCACCAACATTCATTTTTTTCTTTGAGATGCTTTTGTTACATTTGTTGATGTAATTTTCACTAAACCCACTTGATCTCTTAAAACAACCTCTAACCCAGTGGTTCCCAAACTTTTGCAGTTCGCGGCACCCTTAGAGTCTCCAAATTTATTCAAGGCACCCCTCCAAAATAAATACTGAGCAGTCCTGTTTTAGAAGTAGTTGGGTCAAAAAATTGTAATAAGTATTTAGGTCACGACAGAAATACCGGTACTTATTTAGTTGTATGCAAAAATGCCCCTCTGCATCCAGACACTCTGCCCCCTCTGCATCCAGCAACACTGCCCCCTCTGCAACCAGCAACACTGCCCCCTCTGCAACCCCCTCTCCTCCTCTGCTCTCTGTCCCCCTACTCCTCTGCCATCTGCCCTCCTCCTCTGCCCTCTGTCCCCCTCCTCTGCCCTCTGTCCCCCTCCTCTGCCCTCTTCCTCTGCCCTCTGCCCCCCTCCTCTGCCCTCTGCCCCCCTCCTCTGCCCTCTGCCCCCCTCCTCTGCCCCGCGCCAGGCGCCAGCTATAGAAAAAAGAAAGCAAACAGAAAGTTACCAATCCGCGCGGCGCTAGGACCCAGCAGCCTCCTCTCTCGCGCAGCTGTCACTGACATCGATATTCAGTGACAGCTGCGGGAGAGAGGAGGCTGCAGGGTCCTAGCGCCGCGTGGATTGGTAACTTTCTGTTTGCTTTCTTTTTTCTAGGGCTGGCCCACGGCACCCCAGTGACAGCGCCGCGGGACCCCTGGGAGCCGCGGCGCACACTTTGGGAACCGCCGCTCTAACCTACTAAAGGGCCACACATTATCCTTAGTCTCAGTAATATGTTAAATCTATACATTTAATCCTATCTGCAATAACATAGCAAGAGAAACAAGAGTTACAAACCTGACAAAGCAGAAAGGGGCTGAGGGCCGCAGGTGAAGGCTTCTGGGGGCGCTTGTTGCCCATCATTGTTCTACAATCTAAACACTCACTGCAACACTGGCCAATGACGTAGCCACTGACAATTATAAAAAGTCAATCCTCCTTGGCAGTCTTGGACCTCTCACCATTTTTATCACCCTCTCTTTCCAGGTCTATCCATTTCTGGATTTCTTCCTAACTTTCAGACCGTACATAAAGTGATGTTCCTCCTCTGAAGTCACACTTTCAGTTGGGGTACTTCAATGCACTCTTCTAGGCCAGCAACTCAACCCCATCTAAACATCCTGCCTGAGTCCACTGAAATCCATTATTCCCTTCACGCTGATAACAATATGCACTGACCAGTGCATTCTCTCCTTAACATCTCTTCAATAAATTCATGCCCATCGTTTTGGCTTAGATGTATCGTCTTTACCTAAAAGCGCTATTACTAATGCCGCTTAATTTTCCCTCACTGACAACAACTCAGTCACATCCATACCCTAGGTTCTTTGCATTGCCATCATATTTTACTTGTATCCCTCCAAATATGTCACCATTCTACCTCACCCGGAAAACCTTGGGAGCGGCTACCTCCGGGGATTCCATAGAAGAGGGAGTGTCCCTTGGTCTAGTTACATCATGTATGTTTAAACTGCTATAACATTAGCTTAGAGGTTACAGACAAAAAAGTCCTCACTGGGGATTTAAACAGAATAAAAAAAAATAAAAAAATGTAAAGAAAAAAACCCACACACAAACACCATCTATGTGCAACATAGGACTATAAACATTACAAGCAGCAGAATAAATTTATCAAATCAAATTTTTAACATTATTGCCTGTAAAATCTAAGTATATCTATATTTATCTTAATATGCTAAAAAAAGGAAGTATGTTTTGTCCTGGACAACAACAAAAAATTCTAAAATTAATTGCATAGGCAACAAAATATAACAAAAAGGTTATTCCTGGGGAGTGAAGTTCATCTACCATAAATGGCTGCATAGTACAAGGCATTTAAGTCATTTGACTTATGCCAAGCTTCCCTTTTCACAGCCCTTAATTATAATGTTTAACCTGAGAGCTTAACTACATATAGCAACATAATTAAGTAAAATAGCACTACTATTGTTAATCTACTTGGCAAAGTAGTCAGTGCATGTCTGGGCTATTACTCAATTCCCATTAATTAAAATGAGGAAAATATTTTCATTACAGAATAGAATAGAAGTGCTCAGCACAGCATAGAGCAGCATAGGTTAGCACAGAACTGAATAGAGGGGCTCGGAACAGCACAAGGCAGCATATGGTAGCACAGAACAGAATAGAGGGGCTGGGAACAGCACAATATTCCACATGGCGAAACAATTGAGAACAGTGGCGGAACTACCATTGGTGTGGCAGGTGCAGTGCACCGGAGCCCATGGAGATAATGGGGCCCGCTGCATGGCAAATGGAGAGGGTCAGGGGCCCTGGTTCCCTCCTACCTCCCTGCACCGGGGCCCACAGCTAGCTAGTTCCGCCTCCGAGAATGTAACGGACATTTAAATTTTACCTTTTTAATAGACTAATAGAACTACCCACCGAGGGAAATTATGGTAGAATGTATGTTTCTATATACTAACCATTATTTCTTGGGGAGTGTTAGCAAATTACTACTTTTGTTTTGTATCAGCAAGAAAATCTCTTAGGGCTTATTCATATGCCTCAGTCAAAAAATATATACGTGTTTTGACATGTTATCCATGCATCAATAAGGACTGAAAGAGTATAACAAGTGTTCCTTAGCGTATGGTTCTATCCGAAGCTCACCGTGCAGCCAGAGGCCAGCCCGAGCCCCGCCCCACTGCCAGCCCAAGCCCCGCCGCACTGCCAGAGGCCAGCCCGAGCCCCGCCGCACTGCCAGAGGCCAGCCCGAGCCCCGCCGCACTGCCAGAGGCCAACCCGAGCCCCCCCGCACTGCCAGAGGCCAGCCCGAGCCCCGCCACCAGAGGCCAGCCCGAGCCCCGCCACCAGAGGCCAGCCCGAGCCCCGCCACCAGAGGCCAGCCCAAGCCCCGCCGCACTGCCAGAGGCCAGCCCAAGCCCCGCCGCACTGCCAGAGGCCAGCCCAAGCCCCGCCGCACTGCCAGAGGCCAGCCCAAGCCCCGCCGCACTGCCAGAGGCCAGCCCAAGCCCCGCCGCACTGCCAGAGGCCAGCCCAAGCCCCGCCGCACTGCCAGAGGCCAGCCCAAGCCCCACCGCACTGCCAGCCCGAGCCCCGTCCCACTGCCAGAGGCCAGCCCGAGCCCCGCCCCACTGTGCTGTCAAGTACAGCAGACTATGCAGTCGGCATAACCTACTATGCAGTCAACAAAAATATATGAATGGAACCATAGAAAACAATTCTACTTTTGATTTTAGTTTTATACCCTTTGTTATACTATCAAATAACTGTTTAACACTGGAAATGCAGCTTACAAGAGAAAAAAAAAATCTTTAGTAAATACATTTAACAATAAGATTCCATTCCATGACAACAAACAACCAAAAGAGGTCATTAATATTCCTTATTGTATTCAGGAGGATAAATGAATATCCTCATACAGGTAATGGTGAATAAAAAGTGGTGTTACCTATAGCAACCAGACATTTGCTTTTGTCTTATAAACTGTAAAAAAGTACTTCAGACATCATCTGATTAATCGTTATTAGTAAAACTTTATTTTCTAGTTACCAGGGGAACAGTTTTCTTAAATATCCCCCTGTGCACTAGTCTCATAGTCTCTGGAAGAAATGATTGCAAATAGGGAGATTTGTTTATTACCGTTCATCAAAACTCAAATTGCGATCTGCAAATTGTTCCAGCAGGGTCCTCTCGATAATTTTCTTTGGCGCCTGGCTCTGGATGAAGTAGACTATGGCATGCTGTAAGCGGTAATCTGTCTCCGGTGGTGGATCCTCTTGTGATAATTTCAGCAGTCGCGCATACTCGGTTTTGATAGCCTGAGGAAAGGAAACAGAAAAGAAAAAAACAAAAAAACAAAAAAACAAAAACAAAACACATTCATATGACGGAAGGGAAAACGATCAAAACTATAAATACTACAGAGGAAAAACACAAAAACAAATTCTAATCTTAATGAGCACATGAAAGGAAACACAAAGCAAAACACAAAAGAAAAATATACAGTTTAAAAAACCCCATAAGAAATGCATAAAAAAAAAAATGTATAGAAATATCATCTTATATCGTAAAATAAACAAACCGTGGTGTGTACAACTGCAAGCGAGATCTCATAATATCATCAGGAAACCTCTCTCAATTGAACACTGTGCAAATATGTATCATTGGAAGGTAACATGAAAAGGGGAGGAGCAAATCTTAATTTCATATTATGGAATGTATTCCTACAATAAACAAAACTGTATTATAGTTGTAGGCAAGTAGATGAGCAGTGAGCCCGGAAACACATATTAGCTACAATTAAGAAAATACCATTTTGTAGGAATCTGTACATCACTCCCTACATGGGTGAGGACTCCAGTATTTCATATTGTACAGATCACTATCCGCCACCACCCTGTTTTACCATCCAGAGTTACCCATAGGCTGGGGCTCGTGAGTTGTGCTTCATTTGCAGACAATGATACGTGTTCTGCGGCACTTACTGCACCCGACACTTTTACTTTCCTCCATATTTAGAGTAGGGCTCCCTTCATTTTGAAATGTTTTCATTTAGATCCCAAATAAGAGGTAACAGTTACAGGAACACATTCCCATCTGTCTTGTTAATTTGATTTCATAAGGCCTTCCCTCTCCTCCTCGCTTACCACCTCTTGATTCACGTCTCCAAGACCTTATCCAATGCAGCATCTCATTTATGGAATTCTCCATCTCAACCTACCGGAGTGATCCCTAAAAACAAATCCTTTAAAGACTCATTCTCTTCATAGAAGCCTACACTTCTCCACCAATCAGTCCTTGCACCTCACATTACTTTACTCTTATAGAACATAATCTTCATCAGAAGATCCCAGATTTGGGTCACTCTGAAGATGCTGTTCCGTTGTTAAGTGTACGCCATGACTGCCACTGCCCGAGATACTCTTGCACCTACTGTGCGCATAAAGTTGTCTGTGCATGTCTTACAAATACATGGACTGGTGGCCTAGAAAAATTGTTTTCACTCCCTGAAAAGGACCTTGCAAATCAATATAAAATACATTGTTCAGTGTTCCACAAGAGCTCTGCACTTCATTGCACACAGACAATGTCCTACACACATCTTTAGGAGAGGACACAAAGCTGCGACTGACATAAAACGACTGTGATATCGCTGCCACTACTCCGCTGTATGAATTCACCAATCCATGCAGTGCATTTCTGCTGAGCAAGTCTAAAAGGTGTCATCACTCTTACCGCCTTTGACATCTACTAATGTAAAATAATGGATCTAATTATGGGATCGCCAGGAATAGTGATGCAAGTTCTGTGATATGACCACAACACAACGTTGGGAATAAAAGGATGTGAAACGCGTTAGAGGTTTCACACCTTAGCATTGGGCACATGGTGAAATCGTCAATCTTGTGGGGTCATTTACACAATTCATAGAACATTTTTTTGTCTCCTGCTCATCTGCGTGTCCCACTTATGAAGCAGATTTGGACAGAACATGGTGTAGCCAGTAACATAAATCAGAATGTTCACAGAATCCCAGAGGAGTTCAGGAGATGAGTGTGCAAAGCTTTTGGATGTTTGTTGTCATGGAACATAGTAAGGATAGGACTGGCAGTTTTAGTATTTGCTTAACAAATATTCCCTGGTTAGGGAGGAGGAAAATGCTCCTCCAAAGGATGCCCCATAAGGCAGCAGACATTAAGCTGCCACGCACTCTTAGTATTTCTTCCTGCGATGCTAGCAGCTCTCTTTAAACCTCCAGCTCAGCCTTTGTGCCAGTTATTACATAAAATGAGGCAAATGAAGAGTTTGTGGCTGTTAACGAGTGTAAGTGAGGCTGTCTGGTCCGTTAGTCAGGGGGCAGCATGCCACTCCTAGTCCGTCCGTATATCTACTTGTAACTTCTCCGCAAGGAGATAATTAGACAACGAAGCAGAATTCGAATGCCAGTGGCACACAAACACTTCAAGTAAGTTAACCCTGAGCAGGAGGTATTGTGTACAGGTCTGTTGCCATTGCTGACAGAATTTCGATTATTGGTTAGAATTCTGCACAGATCTGTGTTTTTGCCACAGCTGTGGGATATGTTTTAATGGCTGAAACCCCAACTATACCATACAATATCAGACTGATTCTTGGAGGGAGGGGGGCACAGTCTCTTGTGTGGCACAGAGTAGGGGCAAGAAGGAAGCCACAGGCAGAGGATCCTTCAACAACACAGTTGTAATGTGCGGCTCTTGGCAATCTGGCCTGAATATGAAACATCTTACATAAGTTGGACGCATGTACTAACAGATGATTTTATGTTTATTTATAATTATGTGATTTTGACGCTTGATCATTTCTTATGGCAAGAGGACGATGCGTCTGCTAACTTTCCACTTGTCCATGTAAGGTTACCAATCCAGTCATTTCTTACATGATAAGCTAAATAAACTGAGCACAGCATTCAGTCTAGCCTGTTTTTTGCCCAATATTGCTTTGCAGGAGCAAATTCCCTGAACTGATTTCCTTGCTATGAAAACAGGACAGGAAAATCACAACAGGGCGTCCCAGCAGCTCATGGATCAGACTAGTGGGATAGTAGATGTGAGTATTCATCAGAGATGAGTGTGTAAAACCGAATAAAAGTAATGGAAAAATTAAGGTTTAGTAAACGGCACCAAAACACATCTGTTGAGAAACGGTAAAATAGCATTCATCCAACTTATTCACACACAGCAAGCTGTTTCACAAAAAGACACATACTAAGTTCTATGACAATTTACTGACAAGACAAAGAGGTTTTTAAAAAGGTTTGTTGGAAACTCATTTAGAAACCAGATGATAAAACTTAAAGGGAATCAGAGTCGAATGCAGCTATCCAGAGCACAGTAAAGACTGTATAGAGCAGGCCTGGCTCGTGGCTCTCCAGGTACTGTGAAACTACAAGTCCCAGCATATCGTGTCAGCTATCAGCTGACACATGGAGAGTCACAGTTTAGCCGCGTTAAGGGTGATTTAGTGGCTGTTTTATATAGTCTCAATTTGCTCACATATTTTATTATTTGAGTGAGTATTCCTACATGCTAGAACTCTAAATGTTGGTAAATTTGGTAATTTACAGCCTTCCTATCAACAAAGCACATAGCACTGCCAGCAATGCAAATCAATATCCTACTGGGAGAGATTAGATTTTCAGTTTGCATCCTGGTAAATCCAGTCCATCATTGACCACAATCTGTAGGTGCGCAGACATTGGTCAACCGCCACGATGTGGTTCCACACAATATGGTCACTTGGTCAGAATAATGAATTATCAGTCCTGTCCACTGTGCTGCAGAATAGTAGGTAGCGGTGTTATCACCAACTAGATGCAGCGCCAGCTCCTTGAGTAAATGGAACAGGGCTACCACCAGACGGTACTGACTTCCACATGAATGGCGATTTTGTCTTATGGTGACCCTTGAACGGTAGGGGGTATTCAATTAACTGTGAGGTGCTATTGGACATCACCTGCGCACATTGCCATCTAATATAGTACGGAGATCTCCGCTCATTTTCCCTCGCATCTCCATGGGACCCAAGGGGAAAGGAGTGGAGATTTAGTAATATCTCTAATGTGACGTATCTCCGCGGACTGTTTCGGAGAAACACCACTTCACATTGTGGATATTTGAATCCCCCCCCCCTATGCTTTTCATTTCTGATCGACATAGGTGGCACTATATACAGATCTATGGAGGCATATGCCGCACTGAGAGAAATGTGGGGCTGTGGGCTTTTGTCACGGAGCGGTAAACTTGTACGCTCAGCCATTCCAAATGAATAAAAGAGGAGAAATGATTATCTTTATATTCTATTCTACAAGTTTCTATACGATCCTCAAAGTTTTTAAGGATAATAACCCTAAGGAGCCCGATTAGAGCAATATAGGGAAAAGAACTGAAGCGTACACAATCAGAATAATTTTTCTGAAGCTCAATGACAAGCAATTCGTACGGACAGAAGTCTAATTTGTGTTTTCTCGGCATCGAAAATATAACTGGATCCCGCCAACATGATCTGCAAAAACTAGTATGTGGTTATTCGCAATCAGCACACGTGGTGTACAAATGTCTCTCTGCAGGTGGAAAAAAGTATTGATAACTTGATCAATGAGCATTGATTGGATTTAATATTAAAGAGGTTTGAAAACAAATAGGATAGTATTTTGTTGTGTACTGAAATGGAATTAAAGGAATTATGCAAGATGTTTAGCAGAGTTCTAGAATACTTTGATAAATGTGATGTATTTTCTAAGTAGACAAAACTGATGTTGAAAGCAAAGAAAATGCAACACAAAAATTTCAATACACAAAACACGGAAAGCCAACAAGCAAATGAAGAGAACAGGATTGTAATTTGTACCTTAAAGAACCCTGCTTCGGGCCCACACCTGTCATACACATTCCTGGATTTACCTATGGCCATGATTACACCTTGCATGTTCGGGGTCATCATGACCTGCCACAAAGGATTTAAGTTTCAAAAATTATCATCTTACTTATTAGTGAAATAGATTATACGCATGCAAAAATAAATAAAGCAATTTTAGATAAAAAGCAAGCCGGTACATGCATGCACTATACAGTTTACTGACAATACACCACATCATGTTAATGGATGAGATGAAGGAGAGAGGTGAATAGGGGAGGATTGCCTACGTCTGCCTATTATCATGATTATGTTTGTAGGTTATTCAGCTGAGGAACCTTAGAACCCAAGCCACACTAACCAGTAACAAGTAGGGTTGTGTTATTCCCTAGGACAGTGTTGGCTAACCTGTGACACTCCAGGTGTTGTGAAACTACAAGTCCCAGCATACCCTTCCAGCAATAAGCTGATATATATTGGCAAAGCATGCTGGGACTTGTAGTTTCAACAGCATCTGGAGTGTCACAGGTTAGCCAACACTGTCCTAGGATGCAGCCAGTAACTTTGTTCTGTTTTGCTGGTCGTAGATCTTAAGACACCTGGACATAGGTCATTCATATAGAATTTTTTTAAAATGCTTGTGCAACGGCACGTAGTGTTAAATGCCAGCATTTGCAATCGATAATTCCTTTCCAAGAACTTGCGTCTTGTGATCTACCGCCAACAGTAAATCACCTGTATTGCATAGCCCAGCAGGAATAGCAAGTAAACATTCTATTGATACCTGGTATTTGAAAAACGTGAATGCAAATAGCTCAGATAGTTCTACGTAGCCTAGAGGATTATTAACCAGAAACTTTGCTTATGTCCCTAGCCCTCAAAATGATCTAGGACTTGTTTATACTTATGGATGATATCGTTTCGGTTTTCTGTAGATTATATGATGATCTGTACAGTTATGTCAGCAACTAAACTGTAACAGATTCATCAGGATTACTCAACCTGGGGTACAAGAAACCTGAGGCCTGCAGACTGTTACTTGAATCTGTTAATTAGTAAATAACAAAATATCTAGAAAATACAGGCAATGTGTTTGTTAAAGAGACTGCACACTCTCCCCTCTGTCAATGACAGTCCCTGCTTTTAATGAAAATCGTTGGAAGAGCTTTAAAAACGGACGTGGAATATTCGCTCTGATAATTATATCCTGTACTCTACAGCGATGTACAGCAACAAGGGCTGCAATTACAGATTGTGGAGTTACTTATTGGACATTAGTATATTCCTTTTAATCCTTTAATTACTCAGGGGGACCTTGGAGGGTTTTAAGATGGACACGGGACTGATCCGACTGCTCAGCTCTACTGCCAAGTGACAGGATCACTGTCCGATGAGGACATGAAGTAGGTTGTCAAATTGAATACAGTTGGTGGATAACATTGTGGAGATAATGGCGAGGAATAGGTTGATAAATTCTGACGTACAACCTGTATTTACTTCATGCCTGGTCCCTGTCTGTACAGAAGGCAATTATCCTCTATGTTCACCCTCTCTCTACGTCCCTGTGTAGAGTTTCGTGGGCTACTATGTTTGAGTGACTATGACCAGACCCATTATTTATCCACGGAACCATGTCTCCCAGATTCAAATACTATAGTTACGAAGCAAGGCTTTAAGCCATCTAGTGTCTGCTTCCACCAACCAATGTGTAGTCTAGATGCACTGTGCATACATAAAGACAGCCAGTTGGATGGTACTAACAACAGGCAGCCTACAAACCTTTCCATCCTTCAGGTGATATTAACCTATACATTTGTACGTGTCCCCTTATGACTTTTGCTGAACACATTACCGTATGTTTTTGGGTTTCCTCTGCTCTTTGCAGCCATATCTTTATATAATCCAGAGTGGTTTATGTTCCTTGGCCAGGGATAGTGTATTCAGTGCAGAAAGCACAGCAAAGAGTTGTCCCGTGGACAGGGACATAAAGAACTCTGCCTGCTGATATAAAGACGTGACTAAAAAGTACAGAAGAAAGCGCAAAGCCGAAATATACTGAATAAAAGCTGCAGCAGGGCGCGTATAAGCCAATTCAATGCATCTGTATGTTTAAGGTCTTTCAAAGATAGATACATTGAAATAAAACAAAAAGCTACATAACTCCTAAGATATAATAAACAGCCAACTCTACTTTATCAAGTGCCTTTTGCCGCTATTTTAATGAGACAATATTGCACTTGATTTGTAGTGGGATTGGATTGATGTTATTGGGCCCAAGACAAGACCACATTAGTGGGCTTCCACATCATTCCATAAAACTTGGAGTAGTATCCCCACAGTAAAAGGTACTGTGTGAGGGTATCTTACATAATTAGAATATGGGGAGGTCAGATCAGAGCTCCGTAAAGACTCTCTATACTTTAGAGCTTGTTCAAGGTATATGATGTTAATAAAAGGCCTAATAAGATTTGGCATATGTTCATTTAGGTCTTGGGTTACTGTTAAACTGTAAAGGACTGTAAAGGTTTGGACGAAGAACATTAGGTTGAGGTTGTCTTTAACAAGCAGCGTTTTGTCTTCCTAGTACGCCGGGGATTTGAGAAGCCACGCGGTTAGTTCCAGTCTTTCAGCCACATCACCACACACCTGGATTTGTATCCAATTTGGCCACAGGAGTATCAACCATCCCGATCCCATGGGCTTTCATCAGCGCAGTCAGCTACCACTGCACTAATATACGTAGATAAGGTCACCGTTCACTCTGGTATTTCAGACAACAATTATTAAAATCCGGATGGATTTCACATTGCTCCCTTCTATGTATGTGGTTGATGAACAAGCCCACTCACAACCAAGGCTTCCCCCTAGGGCCCTGTTATCCCTTAGGGGCCCGGATTACCCTAACTTGTTTTTAGGCTTTTTTAGATTTTGTTTTTTTATGACAAACGGCGGTGGGAAGCGGTTCCAGAGTAGCAGGTACCCTAGGGCTCCATGGCAGTCTTAATCCAGATCTGGAAACAACTAGAAAGTACTGTTCTAGTAAATACGGTATAATAAAATAAACAGAAAGGTAGAAGATGGCCCTGCAGGTTTGGGGACATTAATAACAATTACAAATCAGAATGGCAAAAGTTGGTGCCAGCCAGACTTGTTTAATGTTTTCAAGGACACAATGTTATTTTACATCAACATGACAACTACACTAATCCCTAAAGTTGGCCCACCAGCAAATTTGTCTGAAAATATCAGTGACATTCCATGTAGGTAAGAATAGAACACGTCAAACTATTTACGCATTAGTAATAGTTAGAAAATTATCTGATATTTTTTACATCTATTTTATTGCCATTAAGTTGGTCACTAAAAGTGACTGTATTACATATTTCTGGTGTTTTAGGATTTATTTTTACCCATCATTAAAACACAAGTTTTAGTTTCTCCTCTCTTCCACATCGCTCAGAACACGCACCCCCACTTACTTCTAAATATTTAGCTTTGAGCTGTAGAGCTATTAATATATTACACATACATTTCTTATACTCCTCAATATATGTTCTAAACACAAAACAAACAAACAAAAAAAGTCAGTTCTAAACACAAAACAAACAAACAAAAAAAGTCAGTGATAGTTACTTAAGATAAACATACAATATGCAAAGATTGTTGTCCCTTCTGACCATAAAAGTGCGCCAAAAAGTGCACAGCGCTACACCATAGTTGCCCACTCTCCCAGAATGTCCTGGACTCCCGGGAGAGCACCCCCGCATCTAGGCGGGGCCTAATGACGCGATTCACAGCAAGTCGCGTTATCCTAGCCCGGCTCCTGGCTGTATTAATCCACAAATTGCAGCATTTGGGGCCTAATGAAGCGTTCTGCACGACCACACCACCCACGGCACTAGAGTCCTAAAAGTTGGCTAGTATACGCTATACCAGGTTTAGGCAACCTGAGGTTTTCCAGATAACGAGGAACATCAAGCGTACCCTGCGGCATAAGATTGGGACTTTCAGGTCTATAACATCTTGGGTACTTCAGGTTTCCACCCAAAGCCTCAATCATACACTAAAATGCCTGTGTGATCCCGGCATTCCATCTAATCCAGTGGTGACCAACAACTTTTTTCTTCCACTTTTTACTAGAACCTCAAGTGACCTTGTACTGAGAAGCTAAGAAAGGTAATCCCCATATCCATCAATCAGGGGACCCCAAAGACAGATTCTGGGACCCCCCCCCCCCCCCGTTGGGGAGTCCAACCACAGGCTGCAGACGTCTGTTCTAATCAGACTTGACTGATATTTTAATGTGTTAAACATGGTGGGATTTGAAACTTGTAGGAGACTGAATTGTACGTTCTTACTTTTCCTTGAATGTCAGAAGAGATTGAGACACCGGTGCATCAAGTTCAACCTATTCTGGATCTCCTGCTATCCCTTCCTTATATTTAAAATTGATCCAGATGAAGCAACCGCTAATCTGTTTCAAATCGGGGAAAAAAACCCCAAAAAAACCCTAAATAATAAAGAGAGTTGGATGACCGTGAACAGATGATACCCAATTGATAAGATCAGGGGGAAATTAGAGTCTAGACCAGGCCTGTCCAACATGCGGCCCTCCAGATGTTGTGAAACTACAAGTCCCAGCATGCCCTTCCAGCTATCAACAAGTTGTCTACTGGCAAAGCATGCTGGGGCTTGTAGTTTCACAACACCTGGAGGGCCGCAGGTTGGACAGGCCTGGTCTAGATGGTTTTACTCCGCAACTAAAATGCATTATCACTCATTTAATAACAAGTTGTAAAGAGCAATCAAGTACTGTAACCAACAGCATCCAATCACACAGCTGCTTTTAACATTGTAATAGAAGCAGACTAATGTCTGATTGGGCGCTATATGGCTTACATTTTACAATATGTTAATAAATGAGCCCCATATGTGTTTAGGTAACTGTATCAATATAGTATGCTGTAAGATGACAACCAAACAGATCAGCTTCCATCGGGTATTAGCCTAGTGTCAAATGGGCGTTTTCGAACACCAGGAAAACAGCGGTTCCCACCAAACGCTGAACTAAAACAGTAGAATGTTTGTGAAAAACGAGATATCATAATCTACAAGGAAATAGATGAGAATGACAGACAGACTGATTAACACGGGTTATTGTGTTATTCTGTGCGCTATAGGCAGTGCCACTATTCCACCAGAATAAAACAAAAATAAAAAAACAGAACAGGAAATAGTGTTAAGAATCATCTTCACAAGCAGAATCAGGAGCGGCCTTTCATCATGGAGCATGCATACAAGTCCTAGTCCCCGTACGAGCAATGCCTGGATGAATCGCATACAGCAAGAGTGCCATATTAGTGGAGTTTGATTGGCATGCCATAGTGGAACAGTGTGCCAGGCAGCAAAACAAAAGCACCAGGGGAAAAGGGGAAGAGATGGCACAAAGGGGCGCGCTCAGCAGCAAAATAAAAACTGTACCTCGTCGTCATAACCCCCCTCCTCTGACTCAATAATAAAAGTCCCTACGTGAGGGATCGCCACCTCCACAACTCGCTGGCTAGGAGCAGTTGGGACTGGGGTGTTATCAGTGGGCTGCAGAGAGAGAGATTATGGGAATACAGAGTTAGCTACATGAACATATTACAGCAGCACCCCATCCACGGTACAATATATAGATATATATATAGATATATATAAATCAATGACTTTGAATGGAACGCTTTCTTTCAGACCTACAATTTCCATTAGAATTTATGTAAACCTTTCTGTTTTCTTAACCTTACTGTGCAACATTCTCTATATAATTGAACAATATGTTCTGAATATACACCTAAAATAAAGAAATTTCTTATTTTTCAGATGATTATAGCAAAACATTACGTATTGTTCTTCTTCACTATGTATTTGTTTAATACATAGTTGCGTCTTTGTTTAAATACCCAGGTTCTTGACAGAGAACAAACAATTCTTCAGTTCACCCATTAACATATGCCAAATGCAAAATAATTACACTAAAAATTAACTTACCTGAGGGGTTAAAAAACAACAACAAAAAAAATAATCAAAATCACTTCCCCTGAATAATCCTGGATCTTAATCTATTGTTGCAGATGCCCATTTGTCTGGATATAGCACGCAAGTGACATTAATGAATCAGTACGCATTCATGCAAACAATATTCTTATGAAATGCGGCCAGTCACATTTAGTATGTGGACACATATTAGAAGAATTGTTGGTTGCTAAGTGATGGTTATTGTGATATTAGAGGTTACTTGGGTGTTCTGTGACCTTTACTAAAGCACTTAGTTTGCAGACTATTACAGAAGACTGGGCGACTGAGCAGCCCTGTAGTACATTATCCTGTATGTACGAGCTGGCAGTCGTTTGCTGGAGATTCACCTTAAGCCGCATGGATATGTTACAGAGAAAGGAGGTTAAAACATAAGGAAACTATAAAATAATAAAATAGTGTAAGAGTTCGTGGATGTACATATGGCCATTGTTTTATTCAGCCTTGACTTCGTTCTGAACAGTCACAGGGTCGTTCTTGTATCCAGTCTCTAATAGACATAATGCGGCTGTCCGATATCACTATGACACAGGAAGGATTAAGGATATACTCACCACCTGCAGGATAGCCTCTGGACCTTTATCTTCCGACTCAGTGACCGCCTGGGTGATTGCACTTGTGGTTTCTTCCTTCACCTCTAAGGACAGCTCCGTCTTTGTGGGCTGTTCCATGTATTCAGGGTCTTTCAATGGAGCTGTGTGGATGACACAAATATCACAGCTATGGTGAATGTCTGTTACTAAATATATGGAGCACAACGGGACAATACTCCAGTTCTAGAACATCCTCTGACTACTGGCATCCAAATTGCGCTGAATTAATGAACCAACCTTGCTTTGTATGGATTGACGATGGAGATAATGGTCAATGGCCCACCAACGGGACCCCCTTCTACCCGTTACAAAATGCTTTGCCCCCAAATTTTACACTTAATATACTATCACAGTTACCCAAGCTGAATTAACTTGAGATAAGGGTATTTTTAAACTAGTTCAGGCCTCATCATCATCAGCTACTAATTCCGCAGCGCTGTACAGAGAACTCACTCACATCAGTCACTACCCCATTGGAGCTTACAGTCGAACATACAAACTCCACACAGATAAGGCCATGGTTGGCAATCAAACTCATGACCCCAGTGCTGTGAGGTAGAAGTGTTATCCACTTAGCCACTGTGTAAATGAAGTGGAAAGTTGAGGAGCGCATCATCTTGAAAGACTTGTAAATACAGATAAAAAAAAAAAAAGCATTTGTGGTGGATGTCTCCTTGGGATCCCTTGGAGTAGTGAATCCTGGGCAGATACCCAGCTGCTATCTATTCATGTCTTCCCGACTGGGCTTCATGTTCCTGTACGGATTGCATTTTGATTTATTTTTTCATATCTGTATCCTGCTGTGTGTGGTGCCCCAGTCGGTTTGGCGGTGCTTACTGCAGCCACAATGTATTTTTCCACTTACTTCATACTTGATAGTTTATGCTCCTTTCACTACCATGTTTATTGATGATCTTCAGGACACTTGTTTGTTGCCCCTGCGAGGGCTTAGTTTGGTATTGTTAAGTGTTAAAAATTGAAAACTCTGAATAAGAAAAAAATGTCTCCAATTTCAAAAACAATACATACATACAGAATTATATGTAAAAAACCCATACAAAAAACCAACCCACACATCAAATTACAGTGAGAATCTCACTTGTAGAAAAAAAACAAAAAACACTCGATCATTTTTAGATTTACCTTAACGCATACTTTGTTTTTATCCGAAGGACGTTATTTCACCATTGTATTGAGCAGCACAGCTCTGTGTATTTTGGAGTTCGTTCTTTATTTGCTATTCATATGTAGCGCTCTAATCTCAGGACCTAACGAGCAGTGAGCTAATGAAACATCCGCCTTTCACGCTACAGAACAATGGGAGACTGTTTCAGCACGTTGGCCAATACCCAGCACAATACGACATGATCCGGAAACATAGGGAACACATGCTAGGAATTCACTGCAAGCACAGACAGGCCGGGACACTCTTGGTCTATCAACACTGTATGAATGGCTTGTAACACTCATTGTTGCTAGTGGCCATGTCATATGAAGTTTAATGGCCCATTCACAAAAAACAAAAACTATACCTCCGTTAGCCATGCTAAATTAAAAAAAAAGGCTTAATTTTAACGGGGCAGTGTTTAATTGTCTCTATTTTATTATTATTTTTTTAATGACCAGTTCCCTTCACCTTTGTACTACATTGGATAAAGCAACGTGTGTGATGAGCTTCAGACCAAGAAGAGGTGGTGTGGGTACAGTGTCTGGAGCCAGGGTATGACTGTCACCACAAAGGGTGACGGGAGCTTTCCCTAAAACACACAGAAATGCAGTAACTGATCTGAAATAAATAAGAAAGTGTTTATTATACCAGGAGCTGGAGCTGGAGATGGAGACGGAGATGGAGCTGGCTTCAACGTTTTCTGAGAAATCAGCATCTTCTCTTGTTCCGCTTTCCGGAGCTGTTCCTTGTCCCATTCTTCAATTTCCTTTTCAAACCGCCTATTGTCTTCCTTGACAAATTCCTTTAAATCAGGGGGTAAGGTGTCCATCCCGGTAAGTATCTGACCGGTCTCCTTGTCATATTCCTCTGGAATTACATATTGTAGGCATTTTATACATCCCACAAAACAAATGTCGAAATACAAATCTAAAAGGGTCATTAAAACCATAAACACACACACACACACACACACACACGTACACACGTACACACGTAAAATTCTCATACCATGACAGAATCTAAGATATACGCAATTACATTTGCTATGAAGCCGAGTGCAAGCGATTGTTCTCAGTTATCAGTCAATTTAAAAATAGTGTAGCAAGCTCTGTAAGAGAACTCACACATAAAATTCATAAGTTTCCTTTACATTGGATTAACTTAAATTTTAGGTTTAATTGCCACTTAATGGCTTGGCCCCCATGCGTCCAAATAATAATATAAAATTCAAGGGGGAAAGCTAAGACGACTGACATTAAGGCATAAAATACCCTGGTCACTAAGTTGTTAAAGTGTAATTCTATAAACAATTAATGTCCTAATTCTAATGTTCCAATTGATTCCAGCCCAAAGGAGAACATCCATCTCTCAGCATGCAGTGTTCCCCGTCACAAGCAGAAAGTACCAACGTGGCGTTGAGACCACAGAAAAACACTCCGATAAATCCCCCTCTCCCCTAAGGGGCTAATAAGCCTCTGTACAGGAATGTGACAACATGAAAAATGTTCCATATATTTACAATAGTCAGGGCTGGGTGAGAGAATTACATAGTGAGGGCAAACACACATATTACAGAATGTCAACAGTGGGATTATCTGTCCTGGTCTGAAACACATATTCTTTAAAAGGGCCATTAAAGCTACAATTCCACAAACTTTGGGCTAGATTTACTAAGCTGCGGGTTTGAAAAAGAGGAGATGTTGCCTATAGCAACCAATCAGATTCTAGCTTTCATTTATTTAGTACCTTCTACAAAATGACAGCTAGAATCTGATTGGTTGCTATAGGCAACATACCCACTTTTTCAAACCCGCAGCTTAGTAAATCTAGCCCTTTAGATTAATGAAAGTCACAATTTTATATATGCATAAGGTTTGGGAGGGTACCATTATCATCAGCTATTTATATAGCGCCACCAATTACGCAGCGCTGTACCAGAAGGGGAGATACTGAGACAAGGGATTCATCATAAGTACATGTCATGCTATGTCCACTAACAGACTGACTTCCTGTCAGATAGTTCACTTGCAGTCAGCCTAATATCTTAATTCCTGTCAGGAAACATTAACCTACACAGCTGTGAATGTCACACATTTGCTGGATTTTATGTTTTATCACCACACATCCTGCTTAGATATAAAACAACGAGGGTTATTCAGGCAGCCACATGGGAGTTTTTAACACTGTACAATTCACTGTGCACCTGTCTTCTGTACACGATGGAGGCAGCCATTTTGTGTGTTGAAGCAATATCCATTAAAAAGTATATATATCAATCAATTCAACAGGAACCAATGAAGAGGTCACTGGTGCCTAGTGAATAGGTTGAACTGCATACTCATGAAGATCGGTTCAAAGCACAAAATGGCTGCCTCCACTGTGTGCAGCTGACAAGGGCACTTGGAATAAAAAAAAAAAGAAAATAAAAAAAGCCCCATCCTTCATAAATTAAAAACATGCTTCAAACCATAGCCAGCAACAAGGTATTTGCAACTGGTGTTCGACTGATCAAAGTTATGAATCATTGTTATGTGTTATCAATGTTATACGGTTTGCACTATGATATTAAACAAGATGTTCTGTGCCAATATAATGCACTCTCTCTTCTAATCTTACTACGGAGACATTTCAAACACAGTTAATGGTGGAAATGGGCATGAATACAGGGATATGTCATACCGCCACTTCTCCTACTGTCTTCATTGTAAAACTACCAAATTCCACTCATTTACATTCCTATTACATTTATCATACCGCCACTTCCAAACTTCCACCACTGGTCTAAGTGTAATCTATTTACATGCCAGAATTACCTTGTATTAAATGCTGTTCGCCTCCGTTTATATACATCAAACAATAGGCACTGGCATTTCTGTACCCTCCAAAGGAATCGCGCTCCAGCTCTTCCCAGGAAGATTTGGTCACTGATATATCATTATATTTCATCCATCTCTTCTCATTGTGGTCGAATATATACGCCCAGTAGTGACCTGCGTTCGCTTGGCCTTCATGCACTAATACAGCGTGTAACTTGTATGGAACCTGAAAGGAAAAGGGACAAATTCAGTCGTCTGTCCGGGTTAAAAAGACTGGGGTTTGTGTGGTGTAGGTTAGATGTGTGATAACATTACAATACAATTATACATTTGCACAGTGTAAATTGATTATAGATTTTCCCATATGCCATGAGAGATCCATATAGCCTTCAGCAGATTTTAACGGGTGTGGTAGAGTTTTCCGGCTCAGACAAACCCAACACAGTAGAGAGCGACGAAAATATACCGATGAGAACACCATCGGTCATGTACATATTGCGCCTTACCAAGTTAATGAGAAGTGGTGTTTGCGGCAGCTTGAATTCCCCTCCCACTGTAAAAACCGACCTTGCAAAAGCTGGTTTGCCTGAGCTGGGAAAATAACTACCACCGATTTTAACATATTCGCTGTACATGTCCTACTGCAACTTTTACTAAATACTTTGTCTTTCTAGCAAATGACTGTAGTTTTCAGCCATGTTATATATCAAACAGACATTTATTTCCTGTCTGATGATATGTCCCAGCTCTGCCGTGTTTTCTGCACTGGGTATACAGTATCCAGCATTGGTACCCCATGGTGACGGAAAATAAAGAAATTTGTCTCACCAAGTAGGTAACACATCCCACTTGAACATCCCCAAAATATATTCACGTTACATTATTATTAAACACCCCCTTTTAAGACCCAACTTATTTCCTTACATAATAATCCAATATATGTGTATTCCCGGAGTTTTCACTTACTTGTGTCATCAACTTCTCCGAGTACATGAGTTCTATTGTCCGGTGTATTCTACCTATACTGTCCTGCAAGTCTGAAAATACAGAATTCATTTTATTCTTTAAACACACTTTTTAAATTAAATAAAAAAATCTGTATAAATGAAAGAATAGGGGGATATACTAGAAGAACACCAAAACAGGGCTTGAGGCATACATGGTATAATATATTAAACCATTTGGTCACATATACAGTTTTATTTTTTAATATTTTGGAATATCACGGTGGCGTAGTGGTTAGCACTTCTGCCTCAGATCGCTGGGGTCATGAGTTCAGTTCCCGACCATGGCCTTATCTGTGTGGAGTTTGTATGTTCTCCACGTGTTTGCGTGGGTTTCCTCCGGGTGCTCTGGTTTCCTCCCACACTCCAAAAACATGCTATTAAGTTAATTGGCTGCTATTAAAATTGACCGTAGTCTCTCTCTGACTCTGTCTGTGTCTGTGTGTGTTAGGGAATTTAGACTGTAAACTCCAATGGGGCAGGGACTGATGTGAGCGAGTTCTCTGTACATCGCTGCGGAATCAGCGGCGCTATATAAATAAATGGTGAGGATGATATCACATTTCTAAATGTCTGTACCTCTTGTATCTGTTTCCACCTCTGTTCTCCAGCGATGCAGACACCCTCTAATACTGTGAGTTCCTCGTCTGTAATGTGCCGCGGTGCGGGGTGCATAGGAAGGTCTGGAGGTATTCTGGACTGCGTGAATGGTTTGTGAATGACCGATCGCTGGTTGGCTTGTGTCTCAGTGGATGAAGAAGTCCCCTGATGTTCCATTGTGCTAAAAGGTTTGGAAGGACACATTACAATACCAGCCTGAACAGTAACACTTACTCCAAGAATCTCCTGATGACACAGGGTACATTAGTATTACTCCACATACAATGTAATAAGCAAAATAAGGCCATAAGCAGTTACTATATTAAACATATCAGAGATTCTGGGTTAAAATTGCAGACAGAGAGCCTATCAAACATATCAGGTCAGACATCATTATAAAAGTGCTAGGAAGCAGGAAAACTGATGCCAGAGGCAAAACAATTATAATAAGGAACATTTACTTCTTGCAAAATAGCATGGTGCAAGGCACTTACTAGGAAACCTGCAGACTTACCTTTGCATGGTCTGTGTCTGTGTGACCACAGAACCACTAGGGGCGCACTGGTATCTATATCCTCCACAGGGGAAGTGCAGACAGGTTTGCTAGACGCAAACTCAAGAGCGTATTGTAACACATCTGCCAAAGGAAACCGTTTCGGCCAGAACCATAACTTAAATACCTGAAAATTTGAAACACAAAAGACAGAAGAAAACACAAGTTAATTATCTAAAGCTGCCCTCAAACCTATCTAGCATTGCAGGTGAGGTTCCCACTACAAACAAGGATGGTACCTGGCTACCTTAAACAACGGTGGAGGGGTCCAGTTGTCGGGGGAAAGTTGTGTGATCCCCACTGCAAAAGCGGAGGATCCCTTTAACTATAACAATAGTATTAAATATAAAATGGTTTGGTAATAACAGCTTTGTAATCAGCACAGTTTTTCCCCATGAGCAGAATGGTGGCTAAGTGGTTAGCACTTCTGCCTCACAGCGCTGGGGTCATGAGTTCAATTCTCGACCATGGCCTTATCTGTGTGCAGTTTGTATGTTCTCCCTGTGTTTGCGTGGGTTTCCTCCAGGTGCTCCGGTTTCCTCCCACACTCCAAAAGCATAATGGTAGGTTAATTGGCTGCTAACAAATTGACCCTAGTCTGTGTGTCTGTCTGTGTGTGTGTTAGGGAATTTAGACTGTTAGCTCCAATGGGGCAGGGACTGATGTGAGTGAGTTCTCTGTACAGCGCTGTGGAATCAGTGGCGCTACATAAATAAATGGCGATGATGATTGTTTGTGGTATATAAAGCATGCTGTACTATACCTTTCTAGCCGCTGCTGTAAAACTGTAAGGTGATCTTTGAGTCTTTTGATTTCCTCCGTTTTAGCCTGGTGATTTCCCTGTTTTTGTGCATATATCTATCAATCCAGAAAAGAAACAAAAGTTTAACAACAAATCAATGGATGCCTGCCGTTACCGATCAATCAATGGCAATTCAACAGCCTGAACCACAGCGATCTGGAGAAAAATCCTTTAGACTGCCACTTCCCTCGGCATAATCCCTGCGTACAACAGGGAAGAAAGTGAGGAGTAACAAAGGAAGATTCCATTCCCTAGGCTGTGAAGTGTTGGTAGGTCGTCTATTTCTGCCAAAAGATGAATCTACTGTATGTCATTCATTCGTGCTGTCCGAAATGTGCAGTCAGAAATAAAACGCAAATGTGTAACTGTACGGTTAATACAGAAAGTATATGCTGTGTTTACTTACCTGTCCATATATAAACATGATGGAAACTCTAATTTGTTGTGGATCTTCTCCGGCCTTCCTAAAGCTTGATTAAACTCAAACCTGGACAGCTCGAACGTTAATACAGGCGGAGTTCTGTAAACCAGTGCTACAATAAGAGAAACAACAGCGGAGACCCTTTATTATTGGATCTCGTCACATTCGGAGGGTGAGTTAATGAAATAAAGCTAAATTTTAAGCCACAAAACCTGACTAAAAAGATCTTTTTAAAATTCTGATTTATTCCAGACAAAATCTAAAGATGAAGCAAAGCAAGAAGATAAAATATACAACTATTGCATGGAACAACATTCAGCCAAGGACATTTTCTGGGTGAAGGAGCATTTGAAGCAGTCACTGGGCATTTAGCTTGCCAACTGTTCTGCTTGTCGAAATATAAACTGTTACAGCCATGTTTTAGCCTGAAGCTTTCTGTGGGCTTAAGCTTTATGTAAATAAAAAAGCATTAGGATTAGTTACAAGTTACAGTCTCTTCAAAGGGACATTAACACCAATGGCGAAAAGAGCGTCATTAAGCAACTGGCTATGTCCGGCCAGGACAAATAAAACTATTGTAGGAGCCAGATGGATTGTATTGGACAATTGGGAAAGCCCCATATTTTGATTTTAAAGGTGTGTAGAGATGAACAATGAAAGGAAACATGGCTTTGTACCCAATAGCGGTCAGCATATATTTACCCAATAAGTTGTACATTATACTAATAACTGAAAAATATTGTGAGATGTAATAATAATAATAAAAACAACATAACAAAAAAACATATAAGTCATACTCTAAAGAAAAAAAAAGTTTTAAAGAAGTTCAGGATTAGGGCTGATCCTCACGTTCTCTTTTAGATTTCCAGATGGAAATTGCGCAGTAACTAACACGATAGAGGTGCGCCGATTTCAACGCTGAGCTGCTTATACTGCTCACAGCCTAATACTCTGCTCAGAGGGAGACAATTATGCAGACACCGCTTTCTCTTGACGACATCCACACTGGGTATATCGCGGCTGTCCGTGTGGACAGCACAGGCAGCTCAGCATAGAGAGCAATGCAAATCTTTGCTGCATTATGTCCCTGGCGGTTCTTAACAATTGTGTTCCTCTAAGGAAATGATTGTGTAAATAAGTCATGACTGTATTATGGTGCTAATTATACCAGTCCCTATTTTAAATTAAAAAAAGTCATCTTCCGTAAACAAAATAAGGATGTTAAATACAAAAAAGACTCAATTAAAATAAAAAAAACAACCAAAAACAAACCCCCCCCCCCCAAAAAAAAAATAGACACATCATAAAATGACAGAATCCAAAATACCAAAATTCTCTTGCGTCCTGCTATTACAGTACACAGGTAGTTATCTTTATCATGGAGGACACTCCAATGGCTAAATTTACTAAGCTGCGGGTTTGAAAAAGTGGGGATGTTGCCTATAGCAACCAATCAGATTCTAGCTTTCATTTATTTAGCACCTTCTACAAAATGACAGCTAGAATCTGATTGGTTGCTATAGGCAACATCCCCACTTTTTCAATCCCGCAGCTTGGTAAATCTAGCCCCAAGTATCTTATGTCCTCTTGGTACAAGAAACTACTATTATTGCTATAGAATACACATATGATATTAAAATAATGGATAACCTGTTGTAACATAATATCAGTTAATCAGTGGGAGCCTTCACAATAAAGACTATACACATATGACATAAGACTTCTTTAAGTTCTAAATTAAAAACTAACTTTTTTTTTAATTATTATTAATCTACAATATCCATTTGAGAATTCACTCCTTCCTGGACAGAAGATACGCTGTCAATTTTGTGGCCGGTAGGACCTCGTATCCATTATTAGCATTCGTTGCTGCGAATGCCACATTACAATACTGTTATTGGCAGGGTTAATGGGGACACAGAATACAAGTGCAGAGATTTCTCACCTCCTGACCAGACTTGCTGCAGTTCTCCGAATGTAATGACTCAATTTCTCCCTCTATCATTGCGGCCTCCAGGCACTCATGTAAGTCTTTAAAGCCATTCACCTGGAGAGGGTACTGCCCAACATTTCCGTGTTTCAAATTTCTTTCCTTGCCAAGAGAGGATCAAACATTAGAGGTGACAGAATAGACGAGAAGCTGAAGACTGCAGAGACTACATAGAATGGTCTGCTGATGACAGATATCTTTTTATTATCTCAACCACTCGCTAGCTGAAAACTAAAGGATTTGTAGTTTAGACGTAGCCAACTTCAGACCCTATTGGATTATTAGCAGATCCTTTTAAGGGGCGTGTACTGCGATATCAGAGCAAAGAGTCCAATATAAATATAATACTGCAGTACATGTGTGTCCAGCTTAATCACATATGATCATTCAGAGCAGGTGTGGCCACCATATCACCCACAAGCCAATGTTGGTGTCCATAAAAGTTTTCTGGCACGATGGACCAAACCAAGAACACCTATGATTTGGTCCGCTGGTTGCCCTACGGTGTAACGGAGGGAGAGAGGGAGAGAGAGGGAGAGAGAGGGAGAGAGAGGGAGAGAGAGGGAGAGAGAGGGAGAGAGAGGGAGAGAGAGGGAGAGAGAGGGAGAGAGAGGGA